>NW_006436288.1:9462784-9477109 GCF_000325575.1 Pteropus alecto
CTCTTTCTTATGACAGTCATTTAATAATCCATGTGAAATGCCTTATCACTAAACAAATTACCAGTCAGAAAGGCACTAGTTTACAGGGTTCTAAAGAACAATAAGTCATTGACTAAGTACTGGTATTAATGTCAAGTTTGAAAGTGTGGGAATGATCTCATAAAAAAATAATCTTTCTGTGAAATTAGAGTGCCTTTTTATAGAAAGAGAATCAGTTACTCAAAGCAGGTAAAGCTATGATAAAATGATTCTGTTGTGTAATGTGTGGAAATTATTATGAAAAGCACAATGTTTCAATTAATATTTACAATTGCAAGTATTTTTCAGTTATACTACTTGTAATTTCCTGAATAGGCCCATGTGTTCTTTAGGTTTCTGGTAAGGACTTTGTAGGAAAGCATGTGACTATAAGATTATACATGTTTCACTTCTGAAGACTTAACGCAGGAGAAACTACTGGTTCAAGCATTTATCACTGTATAAAATATCTTAAAATTGACACAAAACAGATTATATCTTCTCGAAAAGTGCATATATTTCATTAATTTATTCAGCAGATATTTATTAATGATTTATACACGAGGTGCTCTAAGATGCTGGAGATGATATAAAGAAGAGACTTGGCTCTCATATAATTTTTACAACTATGCTCTATTCTTATGATCACATTTGCTATCAATTAATAGTTAACATATTTCCATCTTGTCTGCTATACAGCAGACTATGTAAATAGCATTGCTCCTATTCTCAAGTAGCCGTATTTTAAAGATGGGCAAATAGTCATCTTTCACTAGTCTTTTAATGTGAAGTAGATTTGGGATAAATACATATCCTCGCCCCCTACAAATCATAAGAGCATCAGGTAGTTTAGTAGCGCTCAAAGTTCAGAGGGCATAAGAATCACCTGGGATGCTTGCTGAAAATGTATATATCCAGGCTAAAAATGTACGCACTCACTTTCCTCTACCTATTGTGATTCAGTAGATGTTATGGGTTGAACTGTGTCCCCTCAAAATTCATCTGTTGAAGTCCTATCGCCTAGTACTTAAGCATTTTACCTTATTTGGAATTAGAGTTGTTGTTGATGTAATTAGTTAAATTAAGATGAGAGCATACTGGGATAGGGTAGGCCTCTAATCCAATATGACTGGCATCCTTATAAAAAGGAGAAATTTGGACACAGACTTGCACATAGCAGAACGCCATATGAAGACTGGAATTATGTTGCCACAAGCCAAGCCAAGGAACTATCAGAAGCTAGGAGAGAGGTCTGAACAGATCCCTCCCCAGCACCTGCAGAGGGAGCATAGCCCTGGCAACACCTTGACCTTGGACTTCTAGCCTCTAGAACTGTGAAACAATAAGTTTCTATTGTTTAAGCCACTTAGTCTGTGGTACTTTGTTACTTGGCAGCCCTAGGAAACTAATACAATAGATGTGGAGTCCAGTCTGTTCCTGGAATCTGCATTTTAACAAGTATTCCAGAATAGTAGAAGCTAATGTTCTAGGAATATTTGCGAAAAATTGTTAGAGGGGTCCAAAAAGAAAAAACCTATATTCCCATCAAAAATAATAAATAGGTGTATTGTTCCCTCAATTTATCAGCAGTTTCAAGTCTACTTAAAGTCCATTTACTTTGTTTTCCCTGACATAAATGTTCTCCATTCTTACCACCATTTCTTCCCACTACTTCTGATAAACTCATACTCATACTTTAAAACACACCTTGAAAGTACTGCTCTTCCCTTCCAGCACCCTTGTCGCCCCAATTTTATCATTTTCAACTTTATTACTACATTGTAGACACTTCAATTGTTACAGTTATAAAACTATATTATAATTAATTTTAGTCCCTTTCCCACAGCAGGTAGGGGCTGTACTACTCATCTTTGTATCCTTGATGTCCAGCCTAGTGCCAAACAAACGATGAACTCTACATTTTCCTGTAATTAATGCATTAAATAATTAAAACCACTTCCTCTGATTTTAATCACAGAAAAAGATGGAAATCACATTTAAGAAAAAAGGGAAAAGAGAATAGCTCATACATGTTGGCCTGTGTTCTTGAAGAAGACAGCTGAGCAATGCACAAAAATGAAATAAGCTTTATCATACTTAATATATTCAGGGCAGGCTGAGTATCTTGAATCAAAAAACGGTATTTCTCCAAAGACAACATAAAGTAACTTTTTAACGCAGCATAAATTGCAACAGCTTTTAATTAACTGCGAAGAGGCAGAAAGCCATTTCCGCAAGTTGCAATTTAAAAGCAATGTAACCGGGACGTCTATCATTACTGGAAGTTAATGAGACCAATTTTTAAACCTAGCAACAGTGTGACATTAGGACTGCAGCTGACCGCATGGGACTTCCACCTGTCCGCCGGATCCTAGACCGGAAGGCTACGGATCAGGAGAAAGCCGATCCCCCAACAGGACCATGGGTTCTTCCCTAAACCGACCAGCCCCCCTCTAAAATAAGACAAGCTCTTATTACATCATTTAACACCGGTGAAGGAGAATCAATGCCTGACCCTTCACCTGCTTACCCACTTTCCCTGCTCACCATGCTGCGGGAAGCACGACCTCAGTAGTCTGGAAAGCCTGAGCCGAGTTGTACGGAAAAACGCTCCCAGGTTGTCAGGACGACAAGCCCCGCCCACTTTCGCCTGGAAAAACGGCGCAGAACTTACCTTACGGGTCTGCGCAGACGCGCTGGGTTCTTTTTGGATCGCGCCCCGCCGCTTCCCTGACAGGTTGCCCGCCTCCAGCGCCGACCCTGTTTGTGGTTGACGGACGGAGTGGAAGAGAAGCGAAGCTTTTACGGCTCTGGCGTGCCGGAAAGCGCGTGAGTGCAGCTGCCGGGGCGTTTTCTGTGTGGGGGCTCCTGGTGTCTGGAGGCGGTGAAGTATACTCCGAGAGAGAGCCGCCGGGTGTAGGAGAGGGTTTCTGAGCGTCTTCTGACAGGCTTTCTCCCTGTTTCCCTGAAGCGTGTTGGGCGAATCTTTCTGGGAGGGTTTCCAGAAGGAAAGGGGCCGCTGGCGCGATTGGGTCGTGACAGACACCCGGGATGGCTGCTTGAGGCACCACAGCTTGGGCCAAGGGGTGACGGAGCTCGATTGGCATTTAGATAAACAGGTAAATAAATCGGCTCCAAGTAGGTTTGTTTTGATATTAATGACCTTCGGATTCTTCTCCCTGAACATGGTTCTGTTTACTTCCTGTGCAAGATATAATGCCGTTTTCCCCCTAAGAGCCTCTGTAAACGAGAACTGGAAATGATTTGAAGCGATTCCTGGGTAAAGTACTTCTTACAGATGAAGGTCGCTGAGGCCCAGCAAGACTCGTTAACTTATTTGCCCAAGGTCACAAATTGTAATAACTAGTAGCACAACCCTCAGGATTTCAAATGAAACGTTGGCAACGTAGACCAACAGAAAACTAGAAGAAATAGATTCGAAATTAAGCTCCTTCCAAAGCCTAATTGAATTCTCTATGATTTTAGCATGACAAGACATGAAATACTTTAAAATTATTGGTACCATTTCTCATGTCTGAATTCTAATTTTATAATGTTCTATCCCTTCCAACGTCATTGATTAAATATAACATCCAAGTTTTCAGAATGATGGGGGATGTCTTTCAGTCTCTAACTCATTTGTTTCTTTACAGAGTACAGAAACTTCCATGACTTCATGCAAGGTTAAGGAGAATCCTTAGGTCCCTGCACTTAAATTATTCCCCAGTTGTAAACCCAAGGAAACCTATTTCTCCCAAAGGCTAAAATAAACTTAAACGCCTGAATGTCAACATACAATAATAAAAACTGCCTTAATTGTATAGATTAACGTATCAAATAATGGGACAAATTTACCTTAGGCACGTCAACTACTTTTTTTGCTGGGCAAATCCTTTATTATGCATAATTTGTAAAAGGAGCAAAAGCTAAACAGGACAATTCAGCTAGATCTCTACGTCATGTATACCTCAGTTATTTCCCAATCCTACCCTTAGCATTTTACCTGCATTATCTACACTAATTTTTTAAAATAGTTTTATTGAGCTATAATTGACACACAATAACAAAGTATAAATACAATTTGATAAATCTGACACATGCATACACCTATGAAGCCGTCACCACAATTACGATAATAAACATCCATCACCCCCAAACATTTCCTCTTACCTCTTTTGATCCCTTCCTGGTCTCCAGTTCCTGACTCCGATCCCAGGCTACTCTTATTTTCGAGCATTTCAAACATTTCTTTGGTAGCTCCAGACATGCTCAGGGCAATCCAAGTGGTCCAAATGAGCTCTCGAGGTACCAATTTCTGTTTTTTATTAATTGTTTACAGTTGCATAAGATTTGAGTGGCCTGCACCAAACCTATTTCCCCCATAAGCCCTGTTACTTTTAATGTGCTTTTGCAAGATGAAAGGTTTTTCAGGAATACATATGCACAATCTCAAAGTACTTCCCACAAAATACTGACTTCAAAAGGAAAAAAAGTAACTATACAGTGGAGAATCCAGACAAACATCACCTAATCAAGGGATCAAAATCAACCATAATGGAACAAATTGGAATTGTGTCCACCTAATAGGATGCAATGAAATGAACAATCATGTCTGTAACATTTTTGCCCAAATTACACAACTCGAATCTAGCCATGAGTTAACATCAAAATGAGACACACTATACAAAATAAATGGGCAATGTACAATCTCGGACTGGATCTTTTTGCTATAAAGGGCATCTTTAGGACAACTGCCAAAACAAGGGGTTGTGGATTCGACAGGTGTAATGTAGCAATGTTAACTTCCTCATTCTCAAGGTTGTATTGTTCTGTAGGAAAATGTCCTTGTTCATAGGAAATACACTCTAAAGCTGTGCTGTCCAGTGTGGTAGCAACTAAGTCATCGGTACCTATAAGCACTTAAAAGAATGGCACATTAAAATGATATTTTGAATATAAAAAATATTAATTTCACATTTTATTTAATATGGACAACTAGAAAATGTAAAATTACATAGGTGGCTCACATTATATTTCTATTGGACAGCTCTGCAAAGTATTCAGGCTGATGGGACAGCATGTTAGCAACTCCTCAAGTAGTTCTGGAAAAAATGTTATTAGTACTATGTCGCAATCTTTCTGCAAGACAAATTATTTCAAAATAAAAATTATGTTAATGATGGACAGAAGAGTCCAATACATTTTTCTTTGTTTTCAAAAAACAGTAGAAAAACGGGAATTAGAGAATTTTAAAGGAGGTTGTAACAGACAGTTTACTTTAGGCCTATCATGTACTAAATGCTTTTGATGCTAGGAGTTGTATGATTTAATTCCCACAGTTGTAACAAGTATTAGGAGTTATTTTCTATATTTAGGCTGTTGTGGTATCTTTAAGGAGCCGCTTCCCTAGCAGCATTAATGAAGTACACATAAAGAAGCAGTCTATCCCACTGGATATTTATTGCCTGCTCTTCATGTAACCCCTTAGGGTTGCTCACTTGGTCTCTTCACCACCAGTCTTATTTGCCCATCTACCATCAATTGTGAACCTGCTTGATTCACACACCCAGTTTCTCCTTTTAGCCTTATTTAGGATCACACCCTTCTAGATTTATCAGGCTGCTTCTCAGTGTCCTCCTTACAGATCTGGCCTTGCCTTGAAAGCGGGATAAAAACAATCTTCCTTTCGATAAGGAAACAGGTTCCGAAGGGTTAAGTAACACGTACATCATACAGCTAGGATTCAAATCTAGTTCTAATTCATTCTACTTTGGTATAAAAGGAGGTACACCTACATATCTGCCTCAGACAACCCATTTTCTCTCTCTCATCCTATTTCCCTGATAGGACTTGTCACAATTCACAATTATCTTGTTTGCTTATTATGGCTCCCTCAGGAGATAGTTCTGTGAGAGCAGGTTATCTCATCTGACATGTTCATAGCTATATCCCAGTGACTGGAACCTAAGAGAGCTCAAAATATTAATTGAATGGAAAAAAAATTAGCATTTTCTCAATGTGAAAAATCTTTGTTTTCTTGACTGTAACAGTTATTTGCAAAAAAAAAATTTTTCCTTTTCTTTAGGTATGCTGTGTATAAAAGTGAATATTTTCCATGATATATGAAAATGGCCAATTCTTTAAGAGGAGAAGTATTGAATCTTTATAAAAATGTAAGTATGTTGCCAGTTTTATAAATGTTATTATATGTAATGGATTGTTTAGAAATATATAATCTTTCTTTTTTAAGCTGCTGTACCTTGGACGAGACTATCCAAAAGGAGCAGACTATTTTAAAAGGCGTCTGAAGAATGTTTTCCTTAAAAACAAAGATGTGAAGGATCCAGAGAAGATCAAGGAACTTATTGCACGGGGTGAATTTGTAATGAAAGAGCTAGAAGCCTTATATTTCCTTAGGAAATACAGAGCTATGAAACAACGGTACTATTCAGATGCCAATGAAACTAAGTGATCATTACTATAATTTGACTGAAAATCAATGCCAGCTGTTTATAACAAATATCATAAAAATAATTCTAACTTAAAATGACAATACATGTCAACTAAAAAACACCTAGGTTGCTTTACTGAACTAAAACAGGTTTCAACTTCTATTCATACTGAGGGCTTTATCAGCAACCGTTTATGCTCAATTTTTATAATAAAATAGCAACTTAGCTACATAATGTTGCCAACTACCAATTATAAATTAATGAGTACCCAATGTTGAATGAAAAGATAATGTACTTATTTTTTTAACAATAGGTTTTTGCCAATTATTCTTAGCCCATTTCTCAATTTTACCAATGCCACTTAATTCACATTTAACTAGGCAAAGTAATTTCTTGCACATTTATTCCCTTAACTTTTGAAGGAGTATCTTATTTTTGACCCCATTTGGTACATTAGCAAGGTTCACTACAAAAGAAATAGCACCTGGTCATGATTTAAGTGCAGTTATAGAAATAGTTAATATATATGGAGTAAGATTACTTCTGATCTTGAAATACCCTACCAACGACTGGCATTATATACATACCTATTCAGCATTTCCCTTAGTTTGCTGCTGGCTCCCTTTGGGCCTTAAAACACATCGCCTGTTGTGTATCAATTACCTTCTTTGATAAAAAGCAATAAATAATATTATATTCTTTTGTCATAAAGGCAGATCTATATTGCATCTACTTCTAAATGAGTTAACATGGCAACGGACCTAAAACCAAAGAAGGTCTCAGGTTTAAGCAAAAACTTAAACCTTTATGTAATGTTCACAGCACCTTTCATAAATAAAGAATATTTGTAATTTACAAGCTGCAAAAAAGATTTACTAATATATTGTAGTGTCTGTGGCTTATAAACTATTTCATATCAGTTGTGAGGCAAATGTTTCAGATTTCTATCAAGAAATACATACTATCATAGTCACCATAACTATTTTTATTACATTACAATAATTAGGAGCAGTACAGTTCATGACAAAAATATTACAAATTTCAGATCACTTCACAGCACATACTCCTATAAACATTTAAAAGTTAATTAAAAGAGTGGTCATTTTTTAAATTTAATGTTTGATATGACCAACATTCCTAGGTCAGCGCAACCAAATGATGGAAAACAACTAGATCACACTGCATATGTCCCACACAAAAAAAAGCACAATGTACAAAATGTGCATGTTTGTTTACACTATACAAAAATAGTTAAAATACATTCCAGGTAAACATGTTACATTAAGAAATAGTACTAGTAAGAAATTGGCACTCAAAGGAAAAATGCAAAAGTTATTTTCAACATGAAAACACAAGACAGTGGAACTGGAAACTTTTAGATTAAACATTAAATAACCCATTTAGCTGTAGGGGGAGGGAGACCCTCTGTCATTGACATTTTTTCAGGTAATAACTTTGTTTTTCCTAAATTCATCCAAATTACCTAGCATCATCCCAAACAGGCACTTAAAACTATTAAACTAAAGTAGTAATCTAGTTATGACTATTTTTAAAGAACTGATGTGAATATATCTTTAGAAATAATTTTCAATTTCTGAAGGAATTTACAGCTACCAGTTATACACTGTTCAGTTTATCAATGCAGATTTCATGCTTCCCAGTATTAACACAGAAGTTAGTAAATCTAAATTCATTTTATGGTAACTGATGGATTTTTAAAATTCATTAATACATAATTATCAAGGAATTATTACTTTTTTGACAAATGTAAATGAGTTTTTATTGCCTATAAAAAACCTGAATGTGTATATATTGTTTTAAAAAAATAGCTAGAAGGAAAAAAAATCACGAATACAAATGAGATGAACTTGTGCAAACTGTAACTTAACATGCCTCAACATTTCTATACGTATTAGGACAAAATTGTGCAATGGTGGCAAAGGTTTTGATAACCTATAAAAATTAGGTTCTAAATTCCTATGCAGTGTGACTCAGTTAAAATGGAACCTAGAGTTCCTAACTGGGAATGTTCACTCAAATTATACTACATACTTCTGCTATTTTCTTCCACAAACATGTTAATGTCTAAAACTATGTAATTTAGCAATTTTTTTTCAACTTCAAGAATGTTTACCTTTAAGGCTGTATTAGATAATATTTATGTTAATTCTAGGATTATCTCTACCTTTTTAAAATCTCTACGAAAACAAAGGTTTTGTCAAATCATTCAAAATTCACATAATAAAGGATAATTCCACTGCCTGGAAAAAAACTGCCCAGCTATATCAAAAATTCAGTTGTTCTAAAAATCCCCTCACTCAGAATTGCACTGCAATTCTTGAAGTATGGCCATTTCTTTCTCTTGTGTAGAAACAAGAGGAGGTACTGTAAGTCTTAACATCCTACCTAATGTTCCATAAACCTGTTTAGCATAGCATTTCAGAAATCTTTTTAATATATGTGTTGCCAAAGCGAGGCATAGAAGTATTACTAATTTTTACACACGTTTCCTTTTCTTTGAATTAGTTCAGGTATCTGTTTATTCGTACCCAGATAAAACTATTCTGAATTCAATATTTCATTTTAAAAGTCTATTTTAATTACTTATACAACAAGACCAACTAGAATATTACTTAGGAATTTTAATATTATCTGACATACAACTTAATGCGTACTATAACTGTCCCAACAGAATTACATAATTATGCCAAATAAATATATATATAATTGTTTATTCCTTTAAAAGAATGAAGTAAAGTGACTTATATAAACTAACTTGATTAAAAAGTTTCATTGGAATCAAAGCAAAGTACTCCAGAATTAGAAGAAATCTTAGAGACCAAATCCCTTCCTTACAAAACTAAAATATGCATTATGTTATCTCTGGGTCATATGCCAAATGCCTCATGAAGATATTCTAGACCATTCTGGAATGTAAGCATTTAAGGATAGGGATTATGTCCTTTATACCATAATATCCCCAGTGCCTTGTGTAGTAGGCACTCAAATATTTGTTGAATAATGAACAGTGCTAAAAAGTCTTATGAATTAAAGTATTTTTCACTTTAAAATTGTGGCTATTAAAACAATGGAATGTATCACTTCTTAGGGCTAGTCTTACAGATTACGTAAGGAATTCTTCAGCACTACCTTTATTAAATAATTCTTCCTACTAGAGAGGGTTCTGTCTACTCATAGGAGGTATGAAAATTCCTATGTAGTCACTAATGACCAGGCAGCAAAGAGATGACGTTCAAAGGATCCAGATTAAATTACTACAGCCACCAACTGAAAATTATCTATTAGGTCAAATTCCATTATAGTATCTGTCAAATTATGTTGAGCCTGTGGAAATAAGATGTAGGGCATTTTGATGTGACTTGATGGGAAGCCTTCAAAGAGGTATCCAAAACAGCAATGAATCTTGAGGTTAGGGGAATGAGAAGTATTAAAAAGAAAAAGTATCAAGTCCTTGGGCAGTAAGGGTAGGCAGGCAAGATGACACTAATAAGGAAGAGGAGTCCTGAAAGTGAAGAGAGGATATTCAAACATAAACTTCACCTCTTGCACAATTTTGCCTAGACTGGCACTGAAGATGGTAATAAGTAAAAGTTTACAGTGTGCTGAAATTGACAAACAGGTATATTTTTACATAAACTGAATGTAAATCACATAATTGAATGCTAGATATAGGCTTGAGATGACTTCTTTTAACGTGAATAGTGATTTGCCCCAAAATGTAGTTGTAAAAGTCATATAACTAGAACCTAAGTCACCTTCTTCCTAATCCAGTGATATTTTCACCTCAACATACCATCACACTTCAAATATTTTAAAGTAACATTTTAAATACACTGAATCATTTTGTTAATTTATCTATTTTTAAGCATTAGATATTCCTAAATATAGACTAGACTTAAAGTGTTCATGAAATGTTACTTTAGCCAGTGTTAAGAGAACTAGCTAATACTAGAGATTTTGAAGCTTTTTAATTGTTTTAAAAAAAAAATTAAAATCTTGCCCCACTTCCACACTCAAATCTCATTTAAAATATATATTTTTTAAAGTCTAGTGTTTCATTTATTTTTTTAAAGTGATGTTCTGATCTGTCAGCAGAACCACCACACAGTCAGAATGTATCTTGCTGAGCTAGCCAAACTTCCTCCTAGTCCCCATTTTTGACCAACCAATGCATGGAATCACTGGAAGACCATAGGAATGCACTCCATACTGTGAAACTCTCAGTGAAGCTCAAAGGTTCACACAGGGCCTGGCCTTCAACCTTGGTCACTTTAACACCTACTATACTAATTGGCCCAAATAACCTTTAAAATCACTACCAGAATTAAAAGTATTTTCAAAGACTGAAGTTCAAGAAAAGATTTAAAGTTATGCTAAGAAAAAGCAATCTGACACAAGAAGACTACATTTAATTCCTATGAGAATTTTTATGTTAAAATTTTTTCAATTATTACAAACATTTAGTAGCATGTAAATATAGCCCCCAAATGGTTGCTATAATCCTCATTACATACTGGGTCTGCCTTAACAGGAAAAGCTATGCAGAGTATTATAGGAATTTATCGAATGTGGAAAGTAAATGGCCTTTTAATATTTTTCATTGCCTTGTATTTTTTTCCATTTTTTCCCTTTTTATAGAAAAAATATAATATTTTGGGGAGCATGACTATGACAAATAGCAGTGGAAAGAGGAAGAAAACCTCTGGTAATAGTTAACTTTACATTCATTAAGGGTGACTGAAACTAGAGGACATGATTCCTATAAGACGAAGCTACAAGAAGCCCAGAAATTCGTGTTCCCTCAATGTTTCGGTAAAACCAATCATGAAATTTCAACTGAAATCTCAACTTTAATTATGATTAGTAATTAATCCATGTATGTGAGTAGATAAAACACAGAACTGGGATGATTCAAAACTTCATTAATTTGTTTCACACCAAAGTTCACAATTGGTAAGAAAAATAGGAAGTAATAAACTGCATGCACCAAAAACCCCGAGACAGAAATCTCAGGTATTCAGTTTCTTTTTCACAGGCATTGCTAGTTAAAAAACCAAAACTCAGGGAATACTGGCACTTAGAGGAAAAAAAGGTTTCCACTGTCATTTTAAAATAAGCATTCAAGATAAAAGCTAACAGTTTGGATGGAGCAGAAAGTAAATTAGGTAATGCTAAAACGAATGCTAATAATTTAGTGTAATGTACAAAAATTACCACTTTTACTTAAGTATGCCTTAAGAAAAAAGTACAAATTGTATTTACATAATTATACACTTTGTCTTTGACTTCTTTTTCTTCTTTTTACCATCTTTGCTCATCTTTTCTTTATGTTTTCGAATTTCTCGAACTAATGTATAGAAGGCATCATCAACACCCTGAAATACATAAGCATTGAAATGTGAATATATATGGTTTGAAGTGTACAAATAACAGAAAGGATACATTACTAATGGAAACATAGAATAAGGACACTTTACCTTATCAGTCGCCAAAATCCAAATGCATGTGTGTGTAAATATGTATTTACACTTAATTATCCCTGAGCTTCTAGACATTAGATATAAGCCATGCAAGTATATACTATTTTCATAAATATTCACAGTAACAATATTTGAGCTCAAGTTCAATACTTATTTAAATCTAATTTAAAATTAGATTCAAATAATTACCAAGAAGTAAACAATATTTGAATACACTTTGTCTTCAAATAATATATATTAAAGCATTAGTTTCAATTCACATACTTATATAAGCAAGAAATTTAAAGGGACCTCAACACAAGACACTACTCTGAAAAATGTAATACTCAATACTCTGATTTATGGAGAAATGAGCTATATAATTTAAATAGTGGTATAATTTACCAACCTGGAGAAGATTCTATTTTATTTATTATTGTTTTAGTTTCTGTTTAGTATATTAAGTATTCAAAGTTTGCCATATAAAGCCAAATGCTGTATCTTTAAATAAATTTCCATTTGGTCATTTTGACCTACATCCTTTTGTGATCAAAGCAAGGTATCCAAATCAGTAATGGCTGAAAATGATTACAAGTCAGAATAATTTTCAACCTAATAATTTATAACATGAAAAGTGGCACTGTGAATATGGTAGCAGGAGAGTACTGAAATACTAAAATAATAAAAGATCTATACGTAAGTCAATTCTTGTTATTTCCCCATTAAAGAGCAAATTAAATGTAAAAGAAAAATAAAAACTTAAAGAAAAAATATGCACCTCCATGTATTTCAAAATCTGTACAACTGAGAAGAACTATTTTTTAAAAGCCTGTTAACATAATGATGCTTTCAATACTAGACACTAGAGGGAGTCTGAGGAACAAATATCCAACAAAGTTGTATATATCAAGTCACTTTAAGAACAAAGAAAATTGGGTTT
Source organism: Pteropus alecto (assembly GCF_000325575.1). Classification (NCBI taxonomy): domain Eukaryota; kingdom Metazoa; phylum Chordata; class Mammalia; order Chiroptera; family Pteropodidae; genus Pteropus; species Pteropus alecto. Next base: position 9,475,675 of record NW_006436288.1, read on the forward strand.
TTACTAATTTTAACCACCTCTATTAAATAGTCACATAAACACATTCATTAAGTTATCTTGAAAATAATTTAAAATATAAAAGTGATATGATTTCTCCTTTATTGCATTCCTAAAATCTACCATTAATATTTCAAAATAACAGCAAAATTAATTCAGGGCATTTTCACTCAAGTTACATTTATCTAATTTTCACAACAGATCTTAAATTCAGAAAAGTATTGCCAATATTTTTAAAGAGGTAAACACAGAGTGGGAATGAGAGGCTTGCTCACATTTAAACAAATAGGATAAAAACTAGCACTACTGATTTGAATACTAGTGGATAAAACTCCCCAATAAAACCCCCAAACTGCACTCATTGATGCTCTCCACTTTCTGATATCATTACTGATATAGTATATGCTTTTGTTTCACCCAAAGGAGAGAAGGAAAGTGATAATTTATCAGGAATATAATCAGGGCTTTATATACCTAAACCTTCATGCATCTTAACAGAGCAAAATACTTCCAATGATATAATTTTTTACTTCACCAACCTTTGACTAATTTATAATCATAAACCCTTAAAATGAGACAGAATACTTAAAAGAGGATCTAATCAAACCCTTATATAATCCACTCCATTTCAACTTTTATAATGAAGAAAAAAATGTCAATGGTACTAAAACGGGGAAGCAGATAAAAAACCATGCAATGGATATAAAAACATAAGGTAAAAACAATACACAAGTATTTAGGAGAAAATGAAAAAGCAAATTTGTTAACATTACCTTCTTCTAAGATTATAACAAATACTTTAGATTCGTATTGCACTGAACTCTCCTTTCTATGAAATCTGACTAAAATAATTTCAATGATTAGGGAAATGTTACAATTAAAATAGGGCAGTAAATTCCTTTTTTTAAAATATGGGAACTAGTCATTCTCAAATATAATTATTTTGTTTAAACTCATCCATTTTAGGACTAAAAATCTAATTTGTATCTATCACTGTCAAACTAATTTTATAAAAATATTTTATTTAAAATGTTATTACCAAGTACACTTTTTTCTTTATATAAATGCCACCCATGTCCAGTGAAAAAACAAGGATTCAGTTCAACATGCCTAACAATTATTTGACATTCACACTACACCGTCACAAAAATTTAGTTTCCACAAACTAAGAATTTTAGAAAAGTATATGCTTCCACCTTTGTTTTAAACAAAAATTAAAGCATAAAATTTATTTTTAAAATTAAATTTAATCACAAACTTGGCCATGGCTACTGTAATTTAAAAAGTTTAACTTTTCAAATTGCATTGCAATTTTACCACACATTCTAAATTGTACCATACCTTCTACATTAAGATATTGCTTTATACAACGATACTGAAAAAATATTAAGCATTCATAAATCTCAATAAAAATTAATGCTAGGTATGGCTTTTTGTT
>NW_006436288.1:9477163-9503747 GCF_000325575.1 Pteropus alecto
TTGGGACTGAGTCTACTATCAGATATATATTTTACTTTTGGGAGATACATTAATTATTTCAGATCTTCAATTCACAAAATAAATGAAATACTGCCATTTGTGACAATATGGATGGATCTTGAGAATATCATGCTAAGGCAAAATAAGTCAGACAGAAAAAGTCAAGAACCATATGATTTCATTTATATGTGAGATATAAAACTAAAAGAAAAAACAAGACAAAAAATCACAGACACAACAGTATGATGGTTACCAGAGGGGACGTGGGTGGGGGAGGTAAAAAAGGGTAAAGGGGGTCAAAAGATATGGTGACAGGAGATTTGACTTTGGGTGGTGAACACACACACACACACACACACACACACACACACACACACACACACACAAGAATACCAACCTTTAGTTTAATCAGCACGGAAAATAATATACTACAATTTTATTTAATGTTCTTGCAGAACTTTACAAACTATGCATCAAAATCTTAAGCTTTGGTGTGAACTTTATGGCATCTATTGAGTGAAATATTTTCTGAGCAAGACCAAGTTTAATAATTTAATCATTAAGAAATTACATTCAATAAATCCAACTGGGCAGCTGCTATGCGCCAGGAACCTCATTAGGCTATGGCCATGCAAAGATTAAAAATATGATTCGAGCTAAAATTCTACTGTATAGGAATCAAACATAAGAGGTTATTTCAATTTAACGTGGTAAGCGTGTCACAGTTAAGAACATTATACCGGGTAATACACAGAAAAGGGCATTACACTCAGTCTAAGGGTTTAAAGAAAGATTCTTAGAGAATAGGAGAGTAGAAGATCGTTGATTGAGTGTCAGCTAATTAATAAGACTAGGGAATAGGAATATTGGTCTTCCAAACAAAAGCAATAGCCATTCTGAAGAGAAAGTAAGAAAAAAACATGGTTTTCATTTACATAAGGACAAAAAAACCTCAAGCAAGCAGTTTTTAGAGATAAGGCCAAAGGCTGGAAGGATAGAAAGATATTAAGAGTCATATATAGCATGCTATGAAATGAGATTTTATTCCATAGTCAGTGACTTGATTTAAAGAAGAGAATGATATTTCTTTTATCTCTCTGGTTGCACTGTGAATGAAAGTGGCAACATGTAAACCAAATAAGAGGTTGTGATAGTCCCAGCAAGAAATGAAAGGGGCCTGAACTAATGATGTGATAAAAGTTTGAATGGAGCATCATAGGAATTTATGGTTGCCTCCAAATGGGGACGAAAAAGAAGGATGTAGGAGTCATCCCAAGACTCCCAGGTTTCTCAGTTGGGTAAAAGTGATTTTGACATCATTGAGTTAGAGAACACAGGCAGAGTATTTGCTTGTGGAATGTCCAAAAGAAAAGAGTATATTGTAAGAGTGGCCCTTTCCTATCTTCTACTCTATACAGTTTCTTATTTTTTTCTCTTTAGAGCCTATGACGAATGTAGTCTATAACCATCAAAACTGCCTCAATTGTAATTAATACTCATTAGATTGAAAATAAAAATGTACAAATTATGTAAATAAACTATAGGTTTCTTTATTTAAAAAAAGAGGAAAGATACTTATTTATGTTTTACTTTAAATTTTGCCTGGAATTTTTTTTTAAGGTTTTTTTTTTTTTTTGGACCACTTATTCCTCTTCACCTTTTTACCCCCTCCCCACTAATCCCACCCTCTCATCCCTTCTGGGGTTTACCTTTTAATAATTCAAATTAGAATCCCACATCTAAGGTAGTTCTAAAGTAGTTGCTACTTTGTTACCTTTGAAAGACATCAGCTTTCTGCCAAAATTAATATGCTGAACTTACCAGATTACATTACAATGCATTTTTTAATTTTCACACAGCCAGGGGTCTTTTCTTCTTTGCTGATTTTTTTCAATCTGTATTGTCGGATCTCTCTCACCAATGTATAAAAAGCATCCTCCACTCTCTGCATTGTAAAACACAACTTCTTTAAAGTTTGTTTCATTGGTAATAATAATTTATTGGGACAGCCATGTGCAAGAAGTTTGAAATTATGAGTTTTACTTGAGAATCTCTTTTTAAAACAGACATCAGATTGTTTGAATAAAAAAGGGGATGCAGTTTTAAAATATGGCTTGAATCCTGGTTTGTTCTTTAAAGTCAATTTTGTTTTATAATGGAAATAGAATTTTTAAAAAAATTTAATTAGCAGTTAGGGAAAATTATTAAAAACCTGAGTACATGTATTAGTACCTGTATATCAATTAAAGCAATCATTTTGGTTTGCTAGTCATGGGACTAATCAAAATCTAAACTGAAGTTAAATTTAAATTATTTCTTTGACTTAGGGAAAATAACTGATTTATGTACCACTAATCCCCACCGCTCCTACTCTGCATAAGGAATAACGAGAAAAATGGTACAAAAGGGTTTGTGACCTTTGTTTTAAAAAACACATACAACCCCCCAAAATAAAGTCAGGTCAAGAGACTGAAATCTCGAATTCTACCTTTAATTACAACACTGTCTAGTCCATCTCTAGGGTCAATAAGTGGAGCTGAGACTGGGCCTTCTGTGGGTGGATTAACTATATTTAAATAAAAATGCTAAATGAGGGCTGTTTACCATAATATGAAAACATGAATTGTTAAAAATATACCCATAAGAACTGTAGCAATGCATTTTGTATTTTTATTACGAGTCTTAAAAATAATTTTTAGAACAGTATCCAATTATACTGGCCTCACATCTATTCTAATTTAAATATTCTAAACATACAAAAGGGACTTCTCTGCTTAAAGTTATGGAAAGAAAGCTATGAACAATCAATCATATATGGCCATATGGAGATCAACAGTTTCTAATGTCTTTTCCAGTCCAGAAAATTAGGCAGTAACCAAAGGGGAAAAAGTGTTTAATTCGTCCAGAAAAACACACCACACCAAAGTAGATGCTTATATTTAAAAGAGAAAACACACAAATGTTAATTTACATATAGCGCAAATTAACTTAAAAGATATAATATTTGTGTTCGTTTTTCTCAAAGAAAGATGTGTTTAGGAAAGCTGGTATATTTTATTGCACATTTAACTTAATCTGTTTATTTTAATTTTAAGAATAAATTACTCACTATGGAGACTGGAATATTTTAACTCGCTGGTACTGGTAACATCAGTCTTTCTATAAACCAAATGTGACCAAATGGACTCAGCATCTAAAAAGCTAATACATAGCAAATGTATGATTTTTAGTGTTAAATTCAACTGGGCACAAAGAATCAAATATTTAATTATTAACTGAAGTAAGCCGACAGCTAAGGCTTAATTTCTGCATGCAAAAGTCATTGCATAGTCACTGCTTATAACAGTTAAAGGGAAAAAAGGCACTTCAATTCTTTAGGGTATATTAATTTTTATAAATCTCAAGAATATATTAAGAACTGCTTCAGTAGAGTTTGGTAATTTACCATTAAAGTAAAGCTTTAATTTAAAATTCATAAAATTAAGTTTCAGTTAAAAAGTAGGCATTTAAATATGCTGATTACATATTAAAATGTACATTTCAAGTTATATATATAAAACAAACCAGGTCAAAGCTCATATTTTTTAAGAATGTAAACTTTTATTCTTGTTTTTAAAAAGTTACAAGGTCAACATAGAAGTACTAAAACATGCTATCAGAGGAGAAAAAACAAGGTTTTGATCCTCTAATTTAGGAGAAGCAAATTTTGATCTTAACTTTTTTCTAAAATCAGTTTAGGATGAGTGTGTCTACTTTTTAAGTGTGCACATCCCCATCACCAATATCAGAATATATGATTTTTGTTTCCAGCAATGCAGAGAGAGAATTGGAAGCCAATAATTAAAAAGAAGAGATTACTACCCACCACCAAGATATTCAGTATTTGGACCTCAGTGGTTAAGATAATTAACAACACCAAGAAACAGTTATTCCAGAGTGACTTTTTTCATTTATTCTTACTAACAGAAAATTTAAGATTTTCGAGAATCAATTATCATATTTTCTCACATTTAAATATTTCTTATTTCTTGATAGTATACTTTAAGGTCATACTGCCATCAAGAGAATATTATTTACCCTTGTGTGCACCTTAAACCACTGGCACTGGTACAGAACACTGGTTTCATATTCTAAAGTTTGTAGGTAATTTTTAAAGATAAAGTGTAGCTGAAACGTAGTTAATACCCAATAGTGGCTAGTCACTAAGTTCTTAACTGGCATTTGATGATTTATTTTTGAGAATATGGCTTACTGCCACATATACTCATTTTCAAATGTCATTTATCAAACTTTAAGATCTGGAAATATTTATATAGGAACAAAAGTGCACGAGTGTATACATGTAAATTTTTTTTAAATCAAGAGATTTGACAATATTTTTAGCTCAGCTATTATCTGAAAACATACTTGTGAGATGAAGGAAAGAGAGCACTCCAGGTTAGAGAAAGAACTGTTAACAAATAGTATCATTCCATATCCTGGTGCCTAAACTGCTTTCATTAAGAGATTTCATTCTAAACAAGTATTTATTTCTACTGAATGCTTATTGTCTGCAAAAATTCTTGCAAACTCAAGGAAATAACACTTCAAATACCCTAATTATAGACAGTTCCAAGAACACTAGCCTTCTTAGGGGAGAGGACAGAGAGGAACAAGATGTATTCTAAAAAGCAACTTTGCATTACTGAATTTCTCAAGGCACCTTGCCAAACTATATAGCCCATCTCAGGTATTACCGAAATGCAGCAATACCCACTAACTGGAAGGCTAGGTATGGTGCAAAGCAGATATTCAGAAACTGTTCTATTTTTAACTCATAAAAAGCTAAAGTTCAAAATATTGATTGCATGTACACAAACTCAACTACTATTAAACAGAAATATAGCACATAAGGTTTTTTGTTTGGTTTGCTTTGTTAAAACTATTTGATCAGAAGCTTTCTTTAATGGCAGTTTTCTAACTAATTTTAAGTATCTAGACATTAACAACAAAAACTAGGAAATTAATCATTCAACAATTTTTCAGGTCATAAAGCTAATTTTTACATTATGCTCATATCGAGACCTCCAGAAAGCAAAAAAGCTGAATCAGGAGTAGCAAATAGGCTGAGAATTCTGCTTCTGTTATCCACTTTACTGAACCTCCCTCCCCACTTTTGATTTTAGCAAACTGAAAAACACACAGCTGATTACCATGGTGTCAATGTTTTGGTTTCAACAGCCTTTGCCAATACTGCCATGCATTCCCAAAGAGAACAGGAAAATCTGGCAATTACTAAGCAAACTAGGTAACAGTCTTTATACACTAGGAACACAAGGACCACATACAGCATACTAGCAGAAAATAAAAATTAATTTGACCTTTCAGATGTGGACTAAAATGATTGAGAAAAATATAATTCATTATATTCTTTAAAGTTGGTAAAATACTCTTCAATCCTTATCTTAAAAAGTACTAGAGTAAATTTTTTTTCTCTATTTCCCTCTCACAGAATAGATAAGTTTTACTTTTTATTTACTAATGTTAGCCTGTAAAGTCAAAAGTCTGCTCTAACTTCTAGAGTCTAATCAAATAATACAGTTCCTCAGAGAATCAGGCGTCAGTACCACTACAACCAGAAGGCCAAGTGCTGCCACAGCCTACTCTTTCTACTGCCTACACTAAGAATGATTTTTGCATTTTTAAAAGGATTATAAAGGGGGAGGGGGGGAATACTGCTTGTGGCTCATAAAGCTTAAAATATTATCTGGCCCTTAACAGAAAAAGTTTGCCAGCCCTGACTTATATCTATGAGAAGTTCTAAATGAATGTCCTGTTCCTACTAACTTGAATATAATTTTTTGGTGTTTGTGTTTTAGTTTCATGCTTAAGACCAAAACTTAAGGCATGAAACAAGTAACAACAAGAATATGCATATTTATTTTGTTCAAATAACAAATAAATAATAGATGAGTAATAAATAAAATACTCTGTAGAAAAGAGCTTTAGATTTTCACAAAAACTGGTGATGTAAAATTTATGAAAATTTACATATTTCATTTTATAATCTCCACAATCAGTACTTGGAATAGCTCTTTAAAATCTTTCTAAAGCATGCAAATATCAAATTAATTTCAACAGAAGAAGATGAATAAACTTTTGAAAGGCAAATCAACGAGTCCATGTAATAAAGAAATCAAAGATCAGAAATTCAGTTATAGTTTAGCAACATAAATTACATAAAGATATCAATAAAACAGGATATAAGAAAAGGTGAGCACTAGGAGGTTAAGAAATGAAGTATTCCTTTTAACGCTCTATATTTTAATTACATGATCCACTAAATGTCTACAAAGCATATTTACGTTAATCTACTTCCATAGCATACATATTACATACATCTTCCCCACCTTTCCCCAAAAAACAGTATAAACTCTAAAAATCTATTTTAAAAGAAACCAGGTAGTTTTCTGATTATGAATGCTGTAGCGTTTTAAAGCATTAACATCAAACACTAAGAATCAACTAGTACTGAGAGAAGAACTACTGAACAAGGAAGACACAGCTATTTTAAGCTCTTATCAAATGAAGAAGGGGAGGGCAACACTGAGAATAACAAACTCCCTTTTACTGTCTTTTACTGCCTTTCTGCTCCAGTTGTGACCCATGTACCAAAATCAGCATTATCTGAGAGCTGCTTAGAAGCACAGAATCACAGATCCCAAACTAAACCAACTGAATTAGAATCTGGATTTAAATAAGCAGCTCAGTTCATTCACAGGCATATTAAAGTATGAGAAGCACTGCTCTATTTGCAATCCTTTACAACATTAGGCAAAGTCTCCTAGGTTTTTTCTTTTCTTTATAAAATGTAAACTAAAATTGTAACCAGTTTAAAAAGTATCTTTTAAATAAAAGTTAAAAATAATGCAATTTAATAAAATGTTATTGGTATAACCTAGGTAGTAGGTTTGCAAATGTTTTTGATAAAATTCCTTCAATTTTATATTGCAAAATTTTGATAAAATGTTCGGAGAAAAGGTTTTAAATATTATAATCATGTTTTCTGAGTATCCACTCTCTAAGGGAAATCAAGAAATCTGGTCAAGACCAGTAAAAAAGACAAAAACCAAACCTCTTCCCAGACTTTAAGATCTAGGAATGGATTTAAATGAAATCTTAATTCCTCCAAAATAAAGTGTTGTATATCAAGTCTTTCTTTAACCTATAAATCAGGCTTTAGAATGAGATATTTGTACTATGGTCGCACTATTTCAGCTTTTAATCCCAACACAAAGGCTTAAAATAAAATTTTCTCACTGTGTACCCTATTTGTATGACTAGGAAGCTATACATTTCCACTAGGGAAATAGACGTACATACAGCTGAATAATGGTTTACTTTTAAATTTTTATCCCTTTACGAAATTCAATGAACGTTCTAGAGTGCTTTTTATAAGTTTAACTGTGTAATGAGTTTACCCATTTTCTTACCTGCTAGCATTAGTTTTCTGAACTCGCAGGTACATGTAACCAAAACAAAGCCCAAAACAAACATCCACCTTTTATGTAACATAAATTAATCAATTTCTTACTATATGAAAATTATATTACATAATATCCTTATTATTCCTTTCTAGGATTTTTTTCTATATGTTAAATTCTTATTTCATACAACTAAGTTAAATAATATCAACTGTAATTATTTTATTTTACCTAAAGAAAAAGTTACTTTTAAAATATAAGTAATTTTTGAAACAAAATTCCGGGCAACCTGGCATTAATTTTGAAAGAATTACACAGTAAATGAATTTCTATTTACTTTCTAAATATTCTCCTGCTTTTTAAAAAACTATCTCCAAAAATAAATATATCCTTTAAAAAAATTCTACCAAGTAAAATTTTTCAAATACAAAAAAAGTCTAATCTAGAAACATATGACATAACACTCTTAAAAGCATTTCTAAAATAGGAAACTCAATATTTAATCCCTGGTCTTTCACTTTATAAATATAACAGAAAAAAAAAAAAAAACCCACATTTCTTGAATCGTGAATGTAAGATGTTATGAGTTGAAGAGAATGTTCAATGTGGAAAGAAACCAAAGCCAAAAGAAATACCATGGACACTGGATTAAGAAGAGTTGCCCTTTCATATTCTTAAGAGAACATTTACCAAATAAATATTGCTTTACTACCTGTTTTAGTATCATGGAAAGAAAAACTGATAAATTATGTTAAATGACAGTATGTACATTATTTATTAATGTTCTTGCCCTCCTGCCCTCCAAATGATGTTATTAGAATATATATTAGTAAATTATGATTAATGATTAAAATCACTTGATATAGTTTGCAGAGAACACATTTGTGTTTATTATAATTTTACCTACCTGTCTTGTCTTTGCTGATGTTTCAATAAAAGGAATTCCATAACTTCTTGCTAAGTCCTGAGCCTGTTTTGTATCTACTGTTCTAGAAGGCAAATCACATTTATTTCCTACTAGGACCATAGGTACATCTTCAGAGTCTTTAACTCTTTTTATTTGTTCTCTGGGGAGGAAAAAAAAAGTTACAGCAGAGGTATCAGTAACACAAAAATATTTCAAAAACTGTATACAATGTTCTCATAAAATATGGCTGACTTTTATGTATTCTTAGTTCCCTTCACACCAAATTCTCCTTGCTTCTCCTTCCCATTAATTTTTTTCTCTATCTTAAATAGAGAATGTCTATGTCTCTTAAAAGATCAAATAATTAGAAATGTACTAAAATTAAAATCTAAGAGGTTCATATGTAGGTAGGTCACATAATGAACAGAAAATATTGAAAAATTCTAGGCTAAAAAAGTGCTATGCCTAATTTTTAAAATTATAATCTTAGAAACATACTATGTTAAATATGTATATATAGAATTTAAAGTGTTTTTATAAAAACATTAATTACAACATTAACATAATTTCCACATTCCTTTCTCAAGAAAGCACAAGTGGAAAGATTTTAATTTCTATGTGTACAACACTGATGTTACTACGCTGTTTATTCTGTACAAGTCCTTCTACAAGTTGATATTTTTCAATAAGATGTGCGTAAACTCTAAATTTGGGGTAAAATTACATTCCTTCAAAATTGTAAGTGAATTTCAAAGATGCAGCATTGAAGAAAAAGCCAGTAGACAATGGAATCAGAACTGGTTCAAATTCCCAGTTCCTTTACGTATTAGTTTGCGTAAACTTGGACAAGTTAACGTATTTACACCTATTTACTATTCTACAAAAATATTATCACTCACCCAAATTTTTCTCTATTACTAGACTAGAGAGAAAACATGCTGTAAGAAATGAATAAAGCCGATGAATGTGATATTTGCTTAATGTGCAGTTTTATGAAAACTAAAGCCTCAAAGAAATAGAATATAAATTATACTCAATACAATGATTCTTTTAATAAAAGTTTTAAGATTTGTCAACTTTAAAACTGTAATTGTTCTAATACTTTAATCCTTTACAACTTCAGAGTTTTGTTTTTTTCCTTAAGTATCTAATATCTGATTCCAAAAAATTCTAACCAAATATATGTAATTATTTTTAAGGCTGTTTCAGTGGCACCACCTCATTACCTTTTTACATTTTTGTTGATGGTATTAATTTTTACGAGGGCTCTAGCTTTTAAGCTAAGCTGAAGCCTTGCTCCCCTAGTGCAGAGCAGTTAAGAACATGGGATTAGAGTCAAATAGGCCCAGGTCTCCATCCTGGTGCCACCACTGTCTACACCACCTGGAACAAGTTATTCAACTTTGCCAATTCTCATAAACTTCATTTGTAAAACCAGGATACTACCTACATCATAATTATTTTAAAATTTAAATTAGATAATTTCTGCACAGTGGTTAGCAAAGTCTCAATACATGAAAGATTTACAATTAATCCTCAATGTCCATTTATGATATTCAATTTAAACCCACCTATAATGGTGAATATCTTCAAATGATTTAGTATTATTTATGGCAAATACACAAAGAAAGCCCTCCCCAGTCCTCATGTACTGGTCCCTCATTGCACTGTACTCCTCTTGACCTGCTGTGTCGAGAATATCCAAGAGACAGGTTTCTCCATCAATTACTACTTGTTTTCTGTAGGAATCCTGAGAAAGGAGAAACACAGTCTAGATTATTACGGTGTACCTTTCACTTTAAAAAAGGTATTATACACAACTCAAGAAAAAGAACCCAATTCAAAACTGGGCAAATCCCTTTAACAGACATTTCTCCAAAAAAGATACACGAATGGCCAATATGCACATGAAAATATATTCAGCATCATTAGGAAAGTGCAAAGCAAAACCACTATGAACTACTATTTCATAGCCATTAGGAGAGCTATTATTTAAAGATTAAAAAAATGTAAATAACAAGTTTTAACAAGGATGTGGAGAAACTAGAACCCTTGACCACTGCCAATGGAAAGGTAAAATAGTGCAGCCATTATGGAAAACAATTTGGCAGTTCCTCAAAAAATTAAATGTAGAATTACCATATGATCCAGCAATTCCAATGGTACTATATATAACCAAAGGAATTGAAAGCAGGGACTCAAACAGATACTTGTACGCCAATGTTCACAGCAGCATTATTTACCATAGCCAAAATACAAAAACAACCCAAGTGTTCTACCAATGAGTGGATAAACAAAATGTGGTATATACATACAGAGGAATATCGGCCAGAAAAAGGAATGAAATTCTGATATATGCCACAATATGGATGAACCCTGAAAACATAATGCTAAGTGAAATAAGCCAGGCACAAAAAGACAAATATCTATGAATCCACTCATATGAGGTACCTAAAATAGATTAAGTCACAGAGACAAAAAGTAGAATAGAGGTTACCTAGGGCTGGAGGAGAAGGGGTTGGAGAGTCATTGTTTAATGGGCAAAGTGTTTCAATTTGGGATGATGAAAACATTCTGAAAATAGAGCTAATGGCTGCCCAACATTGTGAATTTACTTAATGCCGCTGAATTGTGCACTTAAAAATGGCTGTATTGGTAAATTTTATGTTACGTATTTCTTACCACAATTTTAAAAAGGTTTACAAACAAGTGTTATAAAGAGATTCACCAATGAAAGTGTACCTATTAGTAACAAAAAGACCCAACTTCTTATAAAAGAAAGCAATTATTACAAAAATGGGATAGGTCTACTAACTCTGTTGTTCAGGGTGCTTTAGATGGCAAGAAAAATCAACTTACAAATAATTACCATGCATCTATTTTATTTACAGTCAAAGGAATATATAAGAGTATGGTCAATACTGAGGATTTTAAAGCCCTTATCCATTTCTGTAATCCTGGGAACAATATCTCACAGACAAATGGATACTACGATAACTCCGTAATAGAGTAAGACTGTCTTATCTGCAAATTCAGTGAGGCCTCTATTAAAAAGGGGAGGAGTAGAGAAAGATGGATATCTTAAAGAGACTATGCAACTCTAAGACTGAGTAAAGAAAAGGGGTAATATTAACACTCATTTTTTTCTGACTTTTGATTAATACTTATGCCTAAAAGATTTCACACACTCTCTGCCAAAATAGGCCTCAATAAATAAGGGAAAAGGAATGGTGAATTGTGAAGTCATGGAATAAGAGATGGGACTGACAATAGATTTAAAGTATAAGCCATGGGCACTGTTTCTTATTGTTCCACAGTGGGCTGTAGCACTAGAGTGTCTTTGTTCATGAATTACTTTATAAACATTCCATCATTAAAAAAGAGAATGGTCATTAAAAATCATGTTTTTTGATGAAATATTTCTAAATGTTTACAGTAGAACACAAAAATATATGTGTAGCATGATCCCAGTAAAATATATGTATATATCTATATAAATGTATCTGTACATAAATTTAAAAACTGATGGGATTATACCAAAATGTTAACAAAGGCTGTCTTTAACAGAGATAATTTAAGAAATAATTTATCTCCTGCTTATCTTTCTTTTTTTCCTAGATGCTATCTTAAATATATTCCCTTTTTTTGGCTTTTAATTTTTAAGTGTGAAAGACTACCATATTAGAATACGATCTCATGCTTACCTTTTAAAGTAAATTGTATTTTCCAAACTGTTTATAATAAAAATTAGTTATTTCACCAGTCAGAAAAAAAATGGATGGGAATTTATTTTCTAAGTAAGCTCTTTACTAAAACTTTGAACATTTGGTTGACATTTTATTATTTTAGCCTATTCCCTTAATTAACTACTTGAAAGAACTCTTGTATATTATAAAATTAAAAACCAGTGTTTTTGAAGTATAATGAAATAGCAGGACTTGAGAGCAAAGTACAGTGTCTTAGAGTTAATCCATTCATTACCCAGGTGTGGCTACAGACCAAAGACCTTTCTTTACCTGCTGTTGTCACCTCACATTCTTCACTTAACAATACTAACCTAAGTCAACCTTACAGTTAATCAGTTTCCTTAGTCTTTAAATATAAAATGTTCTACCAACAATAAAATTAAAGACTACAGTTTTTAGAGCTACACAAGTCTATACCTAAGGCGTGGCTGAGGGATTATTCACCATCTGCCCCCATATAATGTCTCCAAGATGTACCTCAATAAAGTCCCATTTACAAAATTTTCAAATACTTTGTTTCAAAAGTATATAATATAGAATATTGGTAGTTTCTGCATGTATTTCATAACATGTTTCCATGATGAATATTCCATCAAAGGGACTAAGAAACTGAGAAAGCAGTCTCTATTCACCAATCTATCATTCCTATTATCTTTTCCCTTCTAAACCCTAAAAATATTAAAGTTCTGCATCACATTCAGTTATTGAAAAAAGTAATCTACAACCTACTTATAAACAATGAGTAAAATCTGATTAGAAATAACAGATTTAGGTTAAAACTTCATTATTTCCAAAGTTAATTTTAACTAGTCTTCCTTAGAAGTACAATGTCACTGAGATATAAAAAGGCAATGCAATCTGGTAAAAACTTAAGAACAAAAGTGTTAAAAAGCAAAGTATGGTCTAAAAAGGATAGGTTTGCTGACAAAGCAGAAAGCAAGCACAACAAAAATGACATATAAATACTAAAGATTATGTTCAAACTTCAGGTTAGCCACTAGAAAGAGAAAAAACTTAGTCATCAATGTGGAATCTTTCCCGAGATTAGAGTCTAAAGGTTTCAGCACACCACTGCTCGCAGGCCAAATCCTGCCCACCTGTTTTTGTATGGCCCAAGAGCTAAGAATAGTTTTTATGTTTTAAAATGGTTGTTTAAAAAAAAAAAAAAAAAAAAAAAAAAAAAAAAAAAAACTACGTGACAAAGACCCACATGGCCCTTTATAGAAAAGTCTGCCAACCCTGCTCTACGCTACTAAAATACCTTTTCACAAATCTCAAGTATTCCCAACACATGTCACCACTTTGAGAAAGTACAGGTTATCAAAGCCCAACTAGTTTAACAACACACAGATTCTACAACAAAACTAGTTAAGACTAGAGTAAGAAAAGGATCGAGACCTAACATTCTTAATTAGTATTATTTCCAGCCTTTGAAATAGAATAAAACTTTTAGATCGAGTACATAAAGTTACTAACATCCTTCAGAAATTAGGACAAAATAAAGCCATTTTAACGCAATGTAACAAAATATAAAATGAAGAAAAGTTATTCCAAATATTTTCCCTTACTCCCAGCTAAAGTGTTACTGTTTTATTTACTGAAATAGTAAAAAACTTTTCTAAATGAATATACTATGCCAGCAAAAGTTAATCACAGGTAGAACTCAAACATTTCTAGTGATACAATAAACAGTCATAATCCTTTTGGAAAGCAATTAAAGTATTTATCAAGAATCATACAAATGCCTTTTACACAGTAATGCCACTTCAGGTAAACGACAATAAGGAAATATGGTTTATTTCTTTTTAAATGGTAGTTATAATAAAGATATACTTAACATGGCATCTTAAAATGTCTTATAGAGAAAAATTACACAGGTATTTAATACTGACCCATTATCTCAAGCCATTTATCTATCTTCAAAATATACTCCAAATCCAAGTACCCACCAACACCACCACTATCACTCGGGTCCATAACTATTTCGTCTCATGCAATCTACTGCTACTCCTTCCTTTCAGGGAACCCTGTTGTTACTCTTAAACAATATATTCTCCACATAGCAGCTGGTAACCATTTTTAATTATTACTTGCTTTAAATGTCATTCATTTGCTTAAAGTCCTCTAACAGCATCCCTTCATTCTTAAAAATAAAATCCAAAGGACTAATCACTCTCCCTCCTGGGCACCTGTTTTTTTCATAGCATGTTTTATAGTTTGTAACTATGAATTTATTTGTGTAATTGTTTTTAGTCTACGTCCCTTACTAGCCTCTAAACCCCATCATAGTTAGGCTCACCATTGTATACTCTGGGCATAAGTCTTAAACACAGTGGGTAATTGGTCTATTGAATAAATTAATGAATCCAATGTAAATATCTGTCTTATTCAAGGTAAAAACTATCTTATCAAAATAAGCACAAGTTTAATATATTTTAAATTATATTAAAATGTCATAAAATTTTAAATTATAATATTTTGAGTATTTTGATAAATATATTCAAGCAAGTTTTACATAAGAAAATTTTAATGTAAAAATGTAAACCAAACAATACATAGAGATTTTAAAACACTTATGGGACAAAAGAGAACAGGATTGCAGAGAAGACCCACCTTCAACTTATATATCTTGAAAAAGAAAAGGATTGAAACCAAATGTGGCAAATGTTAAAGATATCAAAAAAGTTGTTGATATATGCATGTTTATATTACTTTTTCATATAGCATTAAGAGTGTACCCACTTCATGACCACTAACAATCGATTTTATATTTTTATTTTTCTTTAAACTTGTCAATTTGTTACGCTAAAATTTCTTCTTTAATATTCATTTCTTTGAGGACTAATATATGTTAGTTTTTTTTATATTTTCTTATTTATTCCCATCACTTGTGTCCTTTGCCCGTTTAGAATTTCCATCTTATTTGCACTGACTTGTATAATGTTTTTTCAAAAGTGTTTTCCAGTTTATTAACATGCCTTTAAGTGTTGTTTTATGCATAGAAACTTATCTGTAGACCCAGTAGAGGAATTTGAAAGTTAAAACTAAATCATTCAAGAGGAGATTAAATTCATTGACTAGGATATCATTTTGTCATTTTTCTATTATAATTAATGGTAACCAGTTACTCCGTATGTTATCTTTTAACATACTCCACTTAGTTTTCCAACTCAGGCTGTAACTCTGACATGGGAAGACACACAGTAAACAAAAAACTTAAAGAAAGTAATAATTTTTACTAACGGTAACTATATTATTATTAATAGAAATTCTAACAACCAACATTTACTGAGCCCTTACTTATATGCCAGATACTATGATAAGCCTATTACAAGCATTATCCCATTTAATTTGTCTTCATGCTGCTGATTCCATCGGATGCTCTTGTAAATATGACTAAGACTACTAAAAATGTCAGCTAAAGTATTAAGGATTAACTCTTGAAATGTTTGTAAGGTTTTTCTTAATGTGTTAAGTATTTAATACTTTTCATGTACAGCTAAATAACACCGATAGGGAAAAATAAGAAAGCTTTACTCTCTTGATGTTCAAGTATTTTGTAACTTCTAAAAAGATTATTTAAACCCATCACAGAACGATGTGTTCCACACTACTGGTTATAAGCCATCAAAGGTTGCTGTAGATAGCTAATTCTTAAAAACAGAAACATCTCTCATCTACTCTAAGTCATTGTTCCTTCAGTTGTAGTAGTGCGTAAATAACACACAGGACTTTGTATACAGATTAGAACTGAAGATCATGAAAATCTCTTTACAAAATGAAAAATTATAAAATCCCTTTATAGCAGTGCTATAAAAAGTTTACTGTATTATTTTATATATTACATTGTACATGCTATTATAGGCAAAAAAGGTAGGGGGCAGGCCACCGGCTGCCAGGAGCTATACGGCAACCATAGTATCCTATCCTTATAAAAATCACTGGGCATCTGCACTTGAACTCCTTTTTGCAAAACCAGTCAGAGTATTTCAAAATAAGTATGATGGAGGAGGATAAGCTCCAGGGAAGGAAAGTTAAGACACTGAGGGTTACGAAGAATTTCTGTTTAGACTAGGGAGCAAGGGCGTTAAAAGAACTTGTTTTCATGATCAAATTTTTGATTAAGACATTCATTAAAAGTAAGAATAAAGAAAACAAAGACTTCTCTACAATGACAGATAATTAAAATAATAATTTCGAATCTTAGCTTAAGACTAGAAAAAATAAAGTGTACCAGTTTCCAAGAGATAAAACTGGTTCAACAACCTGAATAAACTCAAGGAAAATTTGCTCCCTAACAGACTTTGAAATAAGGATATTATAAGCATATGTCTGTAACCTGTTGAAGTCATGTGACATTCTCCAACAAATTATCACTTAGTGCCACGGTCAGAATATGAGACTAAATCAATCATGAACCTAATCTTAATTATAAATGCTAATATATTTTTCATGTTTTGTATTATGTGTCTCTCAGCTATTCTTTTAATTGGCCTGGTACTAATTTCTTTATCCAAAATACATCTGCATTATCCAATCTGTTGAAGTTTTAAAAGGGGGGAAGAATGTAGATAATCTAATGGCATCTAATACGTTAGGGACTTTTCTCCCTCAAAAATGAATATTTACTTTTCCCTCTCAAACGGGATATGCTCATTTTGAAAAACCAAATACTAGAGAATGAATGTTTGACATATGTCCTACCATATTTTATGTTCGCATTCACATTGTTTTTAAATAAATGGAATCATATTCTACACAATGTTCTATGACACATCTTTACTTAAATAATGGACACTTTTCAATGTCAGCACATATAGACCTACCTAGTCCTTTAAACGACTGTAAATTTGTATAGATATACACAAATTACTTTGCCCATTCCCTATTGGTAGACATGTAGATTTTTTCCATTAAAAAAAAAAAAAACTGTAATAAAGATTCCTGTGTATTCACCTTGAACACTTATCCAGCTGAATTCTTGGGATAAATTCCTAGAAGTGGTCAAAGAACACATAACTTACATTTTGATACATACTGCCAAATTGACCCACAGACCTACAGACATTTGTAAGGCTATATTTCCATTTATAGCATAAATAGTATACATTTCTCTATACCTTTCCCAGCACTGTTATTCTAATCTTGGCCAATATGAAAGTAAAAAAAGGCTGTTTGTTTGAACTTGCATTTCTATGTTAATGAAATATCTTTTTTATGTCTTATTTGTTGTATTTTTTTGGTGGATACATTGGCTATTTATATCCTTAGCCCCTCTTTTTCCCATTTTGATGTTTCCTTTTTTCTATTTTATATAATATGTATTATATATAATATTAATATAATGTTTTCCAAGATTTCCATTTGTCTTGTAGTTTTGTTAAAGATGTCTTAATTTTTATGTAAATAAATAGCTCAACCTTTGCCTAAATGTTCTCCTAAATGGTTTAAGAATATTTCGAAAATAAAAAAGATTCCTATTTTTCTCACTGGAGAAAAAATTATCATAATTCTACAAATAAAGAAGTTAACCTAATGTTAACTCAATCTGTGTTATTTAGATAATACTGCAAGAACCAGGATTTAAGACTAACATTATCATTTTTATTTCAACACTGTCTAATGTTTAACATTAAAATTTATACAAGATAGAACCAGGATTCTCGCCATGGGAGAACAAAGATATGGAGAGAAGTGAGAAAGAATGAACTCATGATTTTTAAATAAAATGTGTCTTAGCTCTGTCCCTTGAAAAGGTCTAGAAGCAGTGACACACCAATAGCAATACACATATCTAACATCCGGGATATTTCTAAATACCATTTCCCATTCAGGGTGGGGATACATGGAAAGAACAAGGTGAACTTGGAACACATTGTGCCAGAAAGTAAGGAAGGGGACATGTCAAAAGGATACAGCAACCAGACTGAAAGGTATGCCACTGGCTATATCAAAAACAAATTTGAGAATAAGTATCAATAATCATAGTAATAGACTTTAATACAATGAATAAAAAAAGAATCCATTAGTCCATACTGATATAAATAAGACAAATCAAACAAATATATAAGAAGAGAAACAGAGCTCTTATTTATGGTAGATGTCAATTAATAAATGTAGAAATGACAGAGTTAGAAGAGTACCTACCATTCTGAAACTCCTATGGTAGTAATTAATTCTGGTGAGAATTATCAGTGGATGCTACATCCCACTGGGTGCAAATATGTTGGGGAACAAGATATTTATAGTCTCAAAGTATCTACCCAAAGAGTATATATTAATTATAAGGAACCGAAGATAGCTTTACAGAGAGAAAACAGACATCACCTTAACCAAATAATCAATGTTAACATCAACAATAATGAGACAAACCGGCATCATGTGCCTCCTGATGTGATGCACAGTAAATACAACATCACTTATGTAGTATTCCTGCCAAAACTCTTTAAACTGAATCAAACAATAAGATAGAACTAAACAAAAGGATATTCTACAAAACGGCTGGCCTGAATTTTCAAAAAGTATCATTGTCATGAATGACTAAGAAAAGCTGAGAAACTGGTCTAGATTAAAAGAGATTTTAAGACGTGACAAGTAATTTTTTGATCCTGGATCAGGGGGGGAAAAAGGAATTGCTAAAGGGCATTCTGGAAACAGATAAAATTTGATTATGGACTATTAGATAATGTATTGTATCAACAGTGATTTTCCTAAATTTTATCACTGCATTGTAGTCATACAAAGAAATGCTCTTGTTAGAATAAGGTCAGCAAACTTTTCTGTATAGGGCCAGGTAGTAATTGGTGTCTGGTGCAACTACTCAACTCAATCATTGTAGTGTGAAAGCAGCCACCAACAACACATAAACACACAAGCCTGGCTGTGCTCCAATAAAACTTTATAAAAACAGACAGCAGGCTGGATTTGGCAAGCAATCAGGTCATAGCTCACAGACCCCAGTGTTAGAAAACACAAGTTTAGAGGTAAAGAATAATAATGTGTGCAACGTACTCTCAAATAGTTCAGCAAAAATAAATAACATGTATTCAAGTATGTATGTGCATGCTATATACCTGCATACATACATTATGCACATATAAAGAAAAAGCAAATATGTCTAGTTTACAGCTAACAAGTATCCACTGTACTATTTTATTTTACTATTTTTCCATAGGTTTGAAATTTTTCAAAATGAAAAGTTGAAAAACTACCTAAAGTAAGCACTGTCCTTACTTACTCCTCTCAAATACTTTATTTTTATTACCTATTTCTGCTAAATTTATTACATTAAGATCACAATAACATAACTGTTCCATAAATCTAGGCACTATGAGCTAATATAGTTGAGAAGCAAGAAATCTACTGCCCTTCCGAAGCATAAAGCCTCTAAATTAAGTTATATACAATTAGGGTTATTGTCTAACTGATGTTCAAAATATATCTAAGACCAATAAGCTCCATGAAGGCATCGATTTGGTCCTTTTTGCTCCTCAATGTATCTCCAGCCCCTAGGAAGACTGCACAGGTACAGAATGGGCACTAAATAATATTTATGGAATTAAAGATTTAGCAGCAATGTTAAAACCAGAATCTTAAGAGATGCCAAACCATAACTTTTTTTTCCTTTCACTTATTTCCATCACCAATTTTCGTTTGTATGTTTTTAAAGCTTTCTATTTACAAAAACCCAAGTTAAAATAAAACATGTCCAATAATTTTTAACATTCAGGTCTAAATAAATAGTTATTACTATTAGGGAAATATTTATTCTTAAATTGACCTAAATACAGTGCCTGAATTTTGTGTTAGTTTATTCTAAAAATCAGGTACTCACAATTACTATAAAAATCTACAAAATATGAACTTTCACAATTTGCCACTTTTGAATTGGCCCTTCCTAACACCCCATGTAACACATCACTAAGCATTGAACGCTACAAGGTACCTCCTGTGTGCAGGTAAAGAAATTCAGAGCCACAGTGCCACTTTTTATTACCTCAAACAAAATTATCTCAATCAGTAATAACAATAAAACCACCCTATTTGTTCATATACCAACTCATTTCCTTTCTACGTTAAAAACAGTCACCTACATATTTAGTTAGGCCCAACTAGTCCACAATAATCTTAATATTAACAAAGTAAACTCATACTTTAGATTTTAAAAAAATTAGTTATATAAAGTAAAACTTTTAAATAAAATTTGTATTTATAAATTGATTATACCCATAATTTAAATAAAAATATCCAAACTTAGTATGTATTTCATTTTTATTATAAAAGCAAGTTAAGTTGACCAGTAGAGGGCACTCACTTGAAAGGGGGAAGAATTGGCCAGAGTCTTGAAGAGAAATGCATTTACAAAATTGCTATGTTTACTTCATTTTAAAAATAGAATGTTTTAATAGAGTGCTAAAGTAAGCTAACATATATAACATATTACTGGTTTAGAAAAGGTAAAGTTTAAATTACATTATGTTAGAAAATATAACAGAAACCTAATTCAGGGACTTGAATTTAACAATTAAGGGATGCTTAAAGCTAGATGTAACATATATTAAAGTGTCAAGCTCAACACTACTGACATTTTGGGCCAGGTAATTATTTGTTGTGGGGGCTATCCTATATACTACCCACTACAGGCACCAGTAGCAGTCCCTCTCCCCTCAAGCTGTGACAACAAAAATATCTGAGATATTGCCAAATGCCCCTGAGAGGCAAAGTCATCCATCCACCCTTCATTGATAACTACCAATACATACATGTAAAACCAGAAAATTAACAGCTTACAAGATTATACAATTTTTTTAACACTATTCTTCAATACTGGTATATTACTATTTTTCTCTCTATACTTTATTCAGCAAATAAAATAAATTCCATAATTAACATAGAAAAATTTTTTAAAAAGAGGAAATGATAAATCTTTTTGATTATAACTCAGAGTACTAAAGATGAAACAAGTCAATCCAATTATAAATCCATTCTTCCTTACTGAGTAGGAAACTATTTCATCAAAGAAAGAAATAATATTTGGACTGAATTATAAGTGTCATATTAACAGAACCATGCAAATGTGAATGAATTAGAGCCTAAAAATAAAAACTTCTATATCTATTTTTACTAGCATATTATGTCCACTAGATACACAATATGTATTTGCTAACTGATCAACTGTTCATTCTGACCTCAATAACTACTTGTATTTTTTAAGACAAAATTTTTCTTCTTCCAACAAGTTTTCCCTTACTAAGTACATTTCAGAGAACATGTTTTGATAACAGTAAGTAATCTCTAAACTATAAAAACATATATTATTTCTAGCGTGGCATTTTATTTGGGGGATTGCTCTGAGTTTGAATAATCTTGCACTACTAATGAAGTATTTCATTATCTCTGGAACTCTTTGATGGGCTTCATAAAAGATAAAGGTAAAAATTTTTCAGAATGGAAGCAAAGGTGATTATATGCATAGTCTCAAATATAAACATACTCCATGTATGCATCATACCTGTCTAATTCTATATCATATCTCTGCCATTAAGATGCCATTAGATAGTATACTGATAAGTTTGTAATTAGTAAGTTCAAATTTTGGTATACTGATAAATTTGAATCAGCCTCCACTATTAAATATTTCTTAGCTTGAAGGCTAATTTTTCATTTTTAAGACATTTTAAAGGTACACAGGAAATTCCACTTAACTTGGTCGTAGAAAACGTAAGATGCCACTACTTCCTAGCTAAGTATCCTTAACCAAGTTACAACCTCCATTTTTATCTATAAAATGAATGAAACAATGACCACCTTTCTTATTTCACAGTATAAATCTCTGCAAATCCTAAACCACTAGAAAATATGATATTACTTATTAAATATTTTTTCTCATCTATTTCCATTTCTTTTAATGCAGAAAAACAGAATTCCAAATGTGCAAACTCTATGTCTTCTCTCATTTTCTCTGATACATTATTCACCAATGAAAACCTAACAGAGTAGCAATATCGCCATTCTTTAACTTTTACAAAAACATCAAGTCAGCATTATTGCTTAACTATTAAAATAAACTACAAAATTCTCTTGTCTTTCTTGTAGTTGAACTACACACTAAGAATTTAATGTGTAAGATGCCTCAAAGAATCTCTGATGCCTCTTCCCAGGCAGCTACACTAGTGAGGGAACATCAGTTTCAAAAATCACAGGTAATCAATGTTCCAAAGTCAGGTTTTTGGGTTTGGCAGAAATCATAATCGAGGTATGGGTTTGAGTTTATAAATTTTTTCTACCTTTCCTCAAAATAAAGGATTAACTTTTAACTTTAGCTCTTTAAGATTTATATTGCATTTAAACAATTCTCACCAAAAAATTTCCTAACCTATTTTATCACATTATCACACATATAGTATTCATGACCTCTGACAGGAAACAGTGTAATGGAATTCTTCGTATTTTCAGAGAAGATGGAGGATACTTCTGCTAAAACTATCTTCCAAAATCCGAAGAAAACTTCCATGCTTAACCTGAATTCTATTTAAAACTTCCTTTGACTTCTGATTTAAATGGTAGAGTATGCCAAGTGCCCTTGGCTTTAGAAATGAGTGAGCTATTTAATCCTCGTGGAAGAAACAAAACAAAACAAAACCATCATATATCGTTGAACTGACTTGTAAAGAAAAAATAGAGACTATTAGATAGGTGGTCTACTTCAGTTAGACTTCTCCTTTAGTAATGCAAATTCTTAAACCGGGAAGCCAAATAAAAGTTGCTTCTATGTTTAAATCAAATCTTTGTAAATAAGTGTTATTTCTCCGGTTTTTTTCTCTGCAGTACCAAAAATATTTGACATTTCCTTATAAAACTTATCTATCAATCCTCGAAGTTCTAAACCGTATAAACATCTTCCCAAGGCCACCAATGCCCTCAGAATATAACTCAGTGCAGTCAAAATGTTTCTTCAAGGCATTACAAAACACTGTCCCTTAACAGGGCATTTGACAGCATATTACCTTAACAAGGCATTCTAGATTACAAAGCTTGGGACTCAGAGAAAGTTCTGGGAAATTTTTCAGAACTGATATAAAAAACTGGTATATCGGATCTAGAATAAAAGTAAGGGGTTAAGATTGCTTATCCTGAGGTACAGAAGTCTAAGAAATAATCTAACAACATAAGTCTATTTCAAAGACAAAGCAATATACTTATTTCCATCTCCACTGATGCTAAACTTAATGTGAAAATTTAGATTATGCATAAAATACATAATAATTACATCATAGAAATGAGTTAATGAGGACAGTTCTGTTACCCGCTCCTAAAGGTCTTTGGGATTAAATTAATCCTTATCTGCTTGATACTA
This sequence comes from Pteropus alecto, assembly GCF_000325575.1. Lineage (NCBI taxonomy): Eukaryota > Metazoa > Chordata > Mammalia > Chiroptera > Pteropodidae > Pteropus > Pteropus alecto. The sequence goes on from NW_006436288.1 coordinate 9,500,636, forward strand.
CCTAACCTCTCAAGGTCTCTTCCAGGCCTTTATTTTATCATTTTGCTGTTGGCCTTTACTTTGGTAATTTTTCATTAAGCTAAAAAAGTCTGAAAATTATTCATTAATTAATTTGTAATAAAAACAATTCTAACATTTCCTTGAGTAAATTAAAAAGGACTGCAAAGGATTGGCAGTTGTAACCTTATATATCACCTGATATATATATAAGCAAAGAATGAGCTTATAAAAATGCATCAAGTAGCTGTAGGTTCTCCACTACTTCAATATGAAAAGAAAACAAGGAACTACTATTACCTTTTTTAATCAACCATCAAAAGATTGCATTTCACCAGTATAATTCAACTCTAACATGTGACATCAAAATATATTAAAAAAAAAAAAAAAGCCCATAAAAATAGTAGCTACGTTTTAAAAAAAATTACTGTTAGGTACAGATAAGATGTAAATTTACATTTTCACCCTCTCATAAACTCTGATACATACTTCTATCAAAATGTGCATATACTAACACAGAATGAACATCATGGATCTTGAGATTCTTCTGAGAGAAGGGCTTTCCAATATCTATGGTTACCTGTAACTTTAGGATAAAGCCTGAAAACCCAAGTCTGATAACTTAATAAAACTATTTTCAGTGTAATTATCTTGTAATAAATAGTCATAAAAATGATCAAGAAAATCTTTTTTTTTTTTTTTTTGGTACCCAAATGATGGGCCTGCACAAATCAATATGCATAATATTAAAACAAGATTTACCTCTATCGTAGGATCATATTCATCCACAAAGTGATTCTGAATTAGCTGTATCGTCAAGGCACTCTTGCCTACGCCACCAGCTCCAACTACCACAAGTTTATATTCAGTCATTTTCAGCAGGCCTTATAATGAAAATAATAAAAATGTGACTAAATTAGAACATGTGTCACACATGAGGTTAATATAATCCCAACACTCTATCAATACCTTTTAATACAAATTCACTTTCATATGGAAAATTATTTCAAAATATCTCACAAAATTCAATGAAAATAGAGACTATTACATAGGTGGTCTACTTTAGTTGGACCACCTATAATTAGTGACCTATTATATAGGTGGTCAAACTTCAGTTAACCACAGATGTGTACTGCAATAAATTGCACTACATTCACAAACTCCCACATCAACATTTGAGAAAAATGCCGAGTACAAAGTTCTTTTATCTTATATTCAGGTTGTTCTCTCCAAACAGCCAGTCTGCTGTTCTGTAGCAGTTAATGGCTCTCAAAGGAACATGCCATGACTTTACTCAGTACAAGTGTCTAGCACAATGCTCTATACCCTGTGGACACACCCACACAAAACTGTTGACAGCTATCTCTACAGTATTCCTAGTTGGCTCTGGCCCCTAAGAGTTACAAGTGGATATGCTGAGTGTCTTTGTTGGAGCAAAGAGCTATAGAAAACTTTAAAAAGCACCATCGTAGTTAGTTCTCCTGGATAGTTAGCAAGAATCAGATGGGGTGTGTTGGATTGGCGGTGGGGGGTGGTGGTGAATTATCAAATAAAGCTTAACTGTGCAATGAGGAAATAAAAATTGAGACACCAAAGCAGATAAAGACAAAATTTGATGACATTTTAATCTATAAAATATCAGCTGGGGGAAATAATAGTGTAAAAATTAAGAGAACTTTGAGAATTTTTAACTATTCACTATTGTTGATTTGATCATCAATTATAATATATAATATATATTACTAGTGCTGAAAAACAGCACTCTGCATAAGAAAAATATAATCATATAAACTTTAAATATAAGCACTGCTTCTAGTGAGACAATTTAAAAAAATTAGTGAATATTTCTCAATAATGCATGTGACTTATTCTTTGCATCTTGTACATTGTCTAGAGACATACAACTTGTAAGGTTAACAGCACAAGACAGAAAGTATTTAGTCAGCTGTTTCAAACTTTTTGAAATAAAATAAACTTATTTATCTCCTTTCCCTTAATAACTACATAATATTATAAACAAGGAACTGAGAAATGGCAGTAAATGCACATTATACATAGTCCCAAATTAATGAATGTGCAGATATAAACACTATATACATGTAGCATCCTATTTACTGAAGACCAAGAGTTATTCGAATAGGCACCAAAAAAAAAAAGATAATATGGTTTTCCAAATGATAACATACTAACCACCTCCTCACCCTATTTCTGAACCTTCTCACAAAGAGCAGACAGGCTAGACAACTGTTATATCACAGACTGTCACATTACAGCTCCCTGACCTATTCTGCGCCACCCAGCTTTACTTGCTCTTGTCTAGGGCTATCTAGGGAGCCACTACAAACATGTATGTTATTCTGTTTGCTCCCACTTTCTATTCCAAACATAAACCCTTACAAATGGGACAGATGAGGAGAATCACATCAAAATGTATCCTCTAGCTCGCTGCTCACCAAGCTCCACAAAACAATTTAGACGGCCTAGAAAAGCAGTTCTCAAACACGGTCCAGGAACCCATTAGGGTTTCTAAGGCTTTGCGGGGATCCAAGAGGTTAAAACTTTTAACATTATACTACTACAATGTTAATACCCTTTCCACTCCTGCCCTTTCACAAGTCTACAGTATTGTTTTCCAGATGTGTGAACACAATAGACTGAATGTAGAAGCAGATAAGAGGATCTGGATGTCGGCTATTAAGCCATACAATTAAGGAGATTTGCAAAAGTGTGAAACAAGGCCACTATTCTCACTGATTTTTTGGTTTTGTTTTGAAAAAGTCATTTTCCATAAAATGCCATTTACATTATCAAGTAATGGGCTTATCATTTCTATTTTTTAAATGAATTAATAAATGTTTAAAATTCTCGGTCTTCATTTCTATGATGGTAAATATTGACATACCCCATTTTGAGATCTTCAGTAATTTTGAAGAGTGTAAAGGGGTCCTTACAACCAAAAAGTTTGCTAGCCTAGGAGATCCTGTGGATACTGGATTAGAGAAAGCTTAGCTGTATATATGTGTGAACTCTGAGACAAACACACCTTCTGGTCTACTTGTTTATCCAGTGGCTGTTTCTGGAAAAAAAAAAAAAAATCCTTAAACTGGACTTTAAA
>NW_006436288.1:9503824-9505614 GCF_000325575.1 Pteropus alecto
TAGCCTAGGAGATCCTGTGGATACTGGATTAGAGAAAGCTTAGCTGTATATATGTGTGAACTCTGAGACAAACACACCTTCTGGTCTACTTGTTTATCCAGTGGCTGTTTCTGGAAAAAAAAAAAAAAAATCCTTAAACTGGACTTTAAAAATCCATTTAAGTAACACTTAAGTCCATTAAAGAAAACTTGGTTCCCAAGTAGACTTACTGAAGATCACATGCCAGAAGGAGCCCCCTCACCCAAAGCTACAAAAGCTAGCAAGGGTTGGAAGTGCGACCGGAACCCAACATTTTGGTAAAGAAAAAAATTTTCACTTTTATTTATCATAAAACTGAATTATCATCTCTTCTACCATCTTTTTAACCCAGGTATGCCTGTGGATGGCTAGTCTCAAAGCAAGTAATACTGAAATCAATCATACTTGATGTCTATAGTCTATTACACGTTCGAGTCAGCAGTTTGGACCTCAGTCACCTAACAGTGACATCATTCATATGGTTGATTCTGAGATAATGATTATGAACAGACTTTTTCCCTTTGTAGTTTTTTAAATGATTTTTTTTCCATTACAAATGTAATTGTGTAAAAATCAGAAAACATCTTTTTGTTGTTAATTTCATAGATATCAAGATTTAAGAAGGGTAGCTTATTTCAATTAGGTGTCTGGCAGATTGGTATAAATAACTCTTGTAAGTCAGTTTAAAAAATTGTGCGTGCTGTTTTAAGAGAACTGTAATAAGTCTTGAGATGGGGGTCAAATTTGTAAGGATGAGGGTGATACAGAAGAGATAAAGGAAAGGGCAAGACAGGCAAATTAAACTTCAAGTATAATTCTGGCTATTACTGTCTACACTCAACTAGCAAGGGAAAAGCCCTGCTTCTGCTCTGCGGGTCTTCTGCGTGTGTTTTAACTTGACAAAGCAAAACAGACCTTCTGGGATTAACTTTTTCCTTTTCACTAAGTCAAAGGCTTTACGTTGTAGGGTGTTGGCCACCTGTTCTTCCACCACCATCTATCTCTACCTCCACCTCCTCTTTTGTAGCCACAGCAATGTCACAGCCCATACATGGGGGAGGGGAGCAGTCAGGAACTCGGCTGCAGATGCATTTTTCCCCAAACACAATAACCTCAAATAGTGTGGTCTCTAAGCACTTTCCTATGCTCTTCCAAAACGTGACCTCCCCTTCTTACTCATATATCCCCCTACACACTGAAATGGACCACTATCTGTCCAGTCTGCGCTCGAGGGAGAAGTTTATTTCTTCGTCCTAGAGATGCTAGATGCAGCAGAGAAGGCAGTAACCGAGGCAAGCCGAGTGCTGGGTAGGGAGGGAGAGGTGCGGGAGCGAAGGGAGAGAGAGGGAGAGAAAAAGACGACGAGGGGGAGGGGAGACTGGAGCGCAACGGGAGTAACCTCCACCGCACCCGAGCGCCCGAGGGGCAGCCCGCCCGGCCCGCGAGTTTCTCCCCGGCCGCCTCCAGCGGCGGCTCTCGGGGAGGAAGGAAGGGGTTCCCCGTCCAGGAAGCAGCACAAGCGGCGGCCGCCTCTAGCCTCACCCTCCTCAGCCCCGCACCGCCTATTCCTCATTCCCCGCGTCGCCGCGTCCCCGCGCCTCCCCCGCAAACCCCTCAACGGCGTCTGCCCGCCCTCCCGTGCTCCGCGCCCCCTCCCCGCCCCTCCGAGGACCCCTAATTCATTCACTCGCCGCCGGCCCCGCCCGGCGCGGGCGAGGAGGGTCGGGACCAGGGCAGGGGCCCAAGGGGGGTGGTCCTCTCCGTACCTCTCT
>NW_006436288.1:9505802-9513107 GCF_000325575.1 Pteropus alecto
TCCGAGCACACCGATGAGTTCGGGGCCGGGCGGCCGCAGAGGGCAGAGCTATCGACGCGCTCGGCGCTCGATTCCTCTCTAGAAGGGCGTGCGGGGAGGGAGCGGCCGAGGGCGGTGTGGGAAGAGGGAAGAGCGCGAGCCGGCGAGAGCCGCCGGGGACGAGGAGGAGGCCGGGCCGGGCCGGGCCGGCGGAGGAGGAGCGGGGGCCCGGGCGGCGGAGGAAGGCGGTGGCGGAGGGCGGTGGAGCACGGCCGGCGCAGCGGGAGGGTCTGAGCGGTGTCTCCGCGGGGGGCGCTGCTGGACCCACGCGACGACCCGCCCCCAGGCTTTCACCGCAAAGCCAGACCCGCAGCCGCAGATTCGGACCCTGGCCGGCTCTCGGTCGGCCACACGCACATCAGAGAGACACCATAAGTGACGCCGCAGCAACCCTGTCGGGTCCACACCGAGAAGCTGCGAAACCCCGCCAACCCTCGGGGTCGGCCTACACTTGTGCACATTCATTTACTGTCATTTACTGCATGGACATAAACGTGCAGTCACCAAATGCGGGAGGAAGAGACCGAGCTGTCAGTCCCTCACCCTGGGGCTTTCTAATCTTAGGTAGGTTATTACCAGCTTCAACACTCGGGCTGGGAACCTAGCCCCAGGCCCAAACTAACCTGACAAACCCTTTCTTCACTAATCTTATAGGGGAGAGGTGTCTGTGGTTTTCTGTTGTTTCTATGGCTATTCTGAAGCCATCACGGGTCTCCCTGGACAGGGACCTCAAACGTACCTATTGCCCTCGACGGCATAAGCAGAAGACAAGTTATTTTTAAGTAGAAATGCCCTTGATAGTTTAGACCTGAGGAGAAACATTCAAACATTAATTAGAAGATTGAGATTAATCAGTTAACACGTTAAACAATGGAGCGATTAAACCGGCTAACATACCCAGAGTCTGCGTGGATAAACTACCTGAAAAGGTAAATTGTCCACATAATAAAACATGAATAAAACAATTATTTTAAACCCTAACTGTTAGGTCTGATAACCTAGGCCTTATACCAACTGTCACCCTTTCTTCTTATCCGCTATGTAGGCTGTAATCTGCAAGGTTTGTTCCTCTCATAGCAATTGGTAACAGGTGGAAGAGGTAAAAGAGAGAAAGTGGAACACACACGTTTACTATAAATCCACAAAGCTTCCTCCATCTACTTACAAGTCTTCATTCAAATGTCTTCTAATGAGTTCTCAAAAGATCATCCAATAGTGCATCTTTCACCCGCTTCTCCCAAATCCTATCTCTTCCCTTTTTCTCTAGAGCACATATGACCTAATATTTTGTTTTCTTGTCTCTCTCCCAGCAGGATATAAGTTCCATGAGGGCAAAGATTTTTAACTGTTTTATTTACTGATATATTTCCAGCACCTACAACACAATAGGCATTCAATAAATATTTGTGGAATGTTGAATGAATTGAAGTTATGTACCCTCCTTCTAAACTCTGTGACTCTAAATCTTAGGCTAAGTGCCTTAGCTCTCTGTAATCTCAGTTTTCACCTTCTTACCAAATCTACCTTTAAACTCACCCAGGTCACCTTCTGATAAACCACATCCTATGGAGTCTAGAAAAGAATCTTCCTGTAATGCACACCATGAGTTTTTGTTAAATCAATGAATTTGCATTTATTTTTTATGTTGGTTTGTAGCCATTCTTCAATATGAATCACAGATTTATTTTGTCCAACTTCAAGTACATGATAAGCTCTTGTTTTCTCTGACAGCTAGTTAATACAATGTTCTCCTGTAGTTGATACTCCATAAATCTTAAAAGGGCTAACATGGCGGGGACTTTATATTGTACTTTTATGCTGATTTTAAAAGTTCTGGCTTTAGCAGAAACCTAATCCACCTACGTGGTGTCAGTTATCATCTAGGCTCATGATTCCTAAAGCAAATCGGCACCCCACTATCTGTTCCGTGTACCCTACCTACACTCCAGCTTCACTTTACATATTTTCTCCTTCCTTTCACTCCTATGGAAATGTACAGATATGCTACATCAAGCCTTTCCACCATTTAGGAAGCCAGTAGTCTCCTCCCCAATACTCTCTCATACCCAGGCCTTAGAGCAGTGGATCTCAAAGGTAAGTGCTTCATGAAGCACCTGGTATACTTAGAAAAATGCAAGTTCCTGGGACCCTCACCCAGATATCTCATTCAGTTAGTCTAAGGTGAACCAGAAATCATTTTTTAAAACAAATCAGATGACCCTAAATGGGAGTTAGCAGTGTGTACATTTAGAGAAACTGTGATCTATATACTCAGATTCCTCTCTTGTTTCGGAGTGTGCACTTTCTACTATCCTTTGGGGTTTCTCTTCCTCAAGCCTGGTGACTGCATTGAATAGTCTCCCTGGCTCTCCCTTTCTTTGCTCTCCTCAAGGACAAAGACACACATCCTAACTGTGATCATGATGGGAAAAAAAGAGAGGGATAACAAAAAGCATAAACCTGGGGATTGCCCTATGATGTAACTGAAGTTTCTGCACTTAACTGTTATAGTCTCCTGGGAAAGCAGCCACATACGCACATGCACATGCACATATCCTCTTGATCTTGCTTTATGAAGATCATACTGACACTTTTCTTCAAGACACACCCTCTTCTGCAGCTGTAATTAAAGCAAAACAACAGGAATACACTTGTGTTAGTTGGGTTAGTTGTGTTAGTTGGCTCTTATAAGATATAAAATGCCAGGACATGTTCAGAGCACTGCAAATGCTGAGGGTTTAAGGAAACTTCAGAAAGTCATACCATCAGCCAGAACTACCGCTCATTCTAAGAATCAACTGTGATTCTGATCTAGCAACAGGCTCAGGTCCCTTGCTCGTCCCCTCATTAACAAGCATCTATTGACCTTACTCTAGTAATTTTGCCATTCTCTTGAATTGGTATTTCTCTGCTTCTTTCTCATATCAGTCTCAGCTTCTACTGCTATCTCTGCTTCTAGTGACCACCCTCTGTGACTTAACATTTAAACAACCGAAGAGAGAGGATCTGAATGTATCTGTCATTCATTATTCAATAAGATGGACCTTTATGGGACACAGTTTTTCTGATGGGCCATCCGATTGGTGGCTAGCCTTCCTTATGCCTGGTTTAGAGACCATCAACTTTGTTTGGGTACCAATCCTGAGTCCAGAAAGTGGTGGCCAGAGTAACAGGACGCAGTCAGAGAAAGATAAGTAGGACAGGCCACCTCTGGATGCTTTCATGAATTCTGTCCGTTTTCTTGGGTAGGAAATTTGTACCACTGAATAGGTGATATTTAATTCACTTACCCAGCATATAATCTCCTCTGGACACTTATTTCAATACACTTTCTATTCTTTTCTTGCCTGTTTTCCCAGGTAAAATTATTACTCAAAGTCCCTGCTTAATTTAATTCAATATCCCATAGCACATAGGGCCTCTATAAATATTTGTTGGAAGTGAATGAAATCATAATAAAGCTTTAACCCTGTCTCTACATAGTCACTTCATTCTTATCTAGCCAATTTCGAAATGAATATCCTGTCATCATCTCAAATGTCTGTCCCAAACCAAATTCCCCTTCATATTCTCCCAAACTAATTCCTTCTTGCATGTTTTCCATCTTGCCTGAGTGCATCATGGTCCTTCAAAACTTTAGATTTGAAAACTTAATTTTTAACTTGCTCTGCAATCAAATTAGTTACAGCTCCCTTCAATTATACTGCCTAAGCATTTTCTCATATCTACCTCTTCTGCATTCTTTCCTTCACACCTACATTTCTGGAACAGCTTCCTCATGACTTCCCTACCTCCTGGCTTTCTTCTTTTCAATTTAGGCCATATCCTGTTGCCAAATTAATCTTCCTTATACGTGTCTTTCATCATCATCAAACATTTCCTCTGTACCTACTCCATTTAGGCTACACTCATACAGATTACATATTTTAAAAGTGCAAAAAATTACAAGCTAAGTACCTAATGAGTACTTAAAGACAACAGTAATTACTCTAGAAATTAGAGTGGGGAATGATCAGTGGTCATAGGTAGCCCTTCACTAAAAGTAAACCTTGCTTACAAATCTTTAATAACTTTTATCCAACTGAATCAAGGCCAAATTCTTGGTGGCCAGCTTTGGATAGCATTTATTGTATGGCACCATCATTCCCTGTGACTGTGTCTCCCACTTTTGCGAAGATTCTGTCCTCTCCTCAAGCAAATTCTTTCTCTATGCCACAAAACTAGGATATTATGTCTTTGCTCCTTTCCCACCCAGCATCTATTAGGCCCTCTCTTTGCTTAAATTCTCTCTTCCAAGATCAAGAACAAGTCTTCCTTCCTTTATGAAAGCTTTGTTAATTATGCCATCTGTTTAATCCCTCTCTCTCTCTCTCTCTCTCTCTGTCTCTCTCTCTCTGTCTCTCTCTCTCTCTCTCTCTCTCTCTCTCTCTCTCTCTCTCTCTCTCCCCCTCTTCTTTACAATTCATTTCCCATGGAGCAGCCAGAGTGATTCTTTTCAAAATGCAAATTGAATCATGGGACCAGAACAAGTTGTCCAAAGGCTTTTCATGATCTCAGAAGAAATTCAAACTCCTTCAAGTCATTTCATGATATAGTTTTTACCTACTTTTGACTACATCATGTATGATCCCTTTTCTCACTAGGCTTCGACGACACTAGCCACCTTTTTCTTCTCATTACACACCAAGCTCATTGCCTCCTCGGGGCCTTGAACTAGCAGTTTTCTCAGCTGGGGAGCCTCTTCTTGCCTTTTGGGTGTCAGCTTAATACCACCACTTCAGTGAGAGAATCCCTAACACCCAGTCTAATTCAGCATTTCCCACCCTATTCTCTAACTTCTACTCTTCAACAAATCACTCGACACAGCAGCTTGTTTTATCGTGCTTATCACACCTGAAATTACCTTGGTTGTTTATTTGTTTGTTTGTCTGTTTTCTCCCCTGAAATATAAATTTCATGAGCCAGGGAACATTGAATCTTCAGTGCCTGCAGAGCGCATGGCACATAGTCTTCATTTAATAAACATTTGTGGATATGTTGCTATAAAGAAAATAATAAGATTAATAATCCACTCTAAGTGAGGACTTTGTAAGTCAATTAAAGTCTCTTGTTTTTATTTCTATCTACCTAATGCAATAGCGTTTCATTTAGTGCTCGTTTTGTTTTAGGAATATTAGGAATCAGAAGTATTTTTTTAAAAAAATCCTTCTTTCTAATTTCCCAAGGAGGTGCTCATTGGACTATCTATTGATTACAAGCCTGATTTTCCTAGTTTTTGTCTCTTCTCCTTAATCACAGTTATCAAATATGTTGTAAGGTGCTTCTATTCTGTTTGTGTTAATGTGCAGTTAAATAGAGCTTTACTTGTGCATATCAATTTAACATTCTGTCGTCTAGGAGCACTGGGTCCCTTTGGGATCTAATTTTGTATCCATACATCTTCAGTTGAAAGAAGCAAGTCATTTTATTTTTCACTAAATTCTTCTAGTCTCTGCGGAAGACTGTTTGCCTTGTCAAACATCCAATGAAAGCTAAGATGAAGGAGTTTGTGAATGTACCAAAAGATAAGAAGACCAGTCATTCAGATACTGAAAACTCAAAAGAACTTCTTTCTCTTCACTAATAGGGTGATAATTCCTATATCAGGGGTCTTTAAATATGTGGGGAGTTGTAAACAGTAATATAAATGATTATGATTATTTCATTTTATTCTGAATTCCTTTCATGAATAATTCTAATGTCTGCATAAAGTAGTCCTAGCCTAATGTATGCACAAACCTCAACAAACCCAAATATTATCATTTATTTCGGACCCTTAAGAAACCCATGTTAAGCAAACTCATAGACACAGACAAAAGTATGGTAGTTACCAGAGGGGAAAGGAGTCGCAGGAGGATGAAGAAGGTTAAGGGGGTCAAATATATGGTGACAGAAAGAGACTTGACTTTGGGTGATAAGCACACAATGCAATATACAGATGATGTATTATAGAATCGTACACCTGAAACTTACATAATGTTATTAACCAACATTATCCAATAAATTTAATTTTTAAAAATTGTTATCTGATTCAAATTTTTTTTAAAAAGAAGCCCATGTTAGTTCATTTAACATATTAATAACCGTTCATTTATTCATTCATTCAACAAGTATTTATTAAGCACTTATTATATGTCAGGCATTCTTTGGGTCATTTGGTGCATTGATACAAAAAAAACACAAAAATCTCTGCTCTTTTAGAGCTCATATTCTAAAGCAGTGGTTCTCACTTTTTGATTTCAAGATTCTTTCAAACACTTAAAAATTATTGAGGTCCTTGTTAATTCATTTTAAATGACAATAATAAACTCATCGCATGTTAACATGAATAACGTTTTTATAAAAATAACTATATTTTTAAAAGTAGTGAGATGAATAGCATTGTTTGAATATGTCTGGCTTAATAGAAGAAGCCATATTCTCACATCTGCTCCTGCATTCTGTCTGTTTAGATATCACACATAGCCTCTAGAAAACACCACTGTATACTCATAAGAGAAATGAAAACAAAAAAAGAAAATAATATCTTGGTATTACTGTGAATACAAATTTTACTTTGAAGACCTCCTAAAAATGTCTTGGAACCCCCAGGGGTACCTGGACCATACTATGAGAAGTACTATTCAAAAGAACTTTTGTTCTTTTTTTTTTTTGGCTGATAAAACAAGGCCAAATTTAATAGAGACCAATGCAACAATTAGCTTTATCAAATTTATTATTTTACTTCTCAGGACAGCATCTACGATAATGGTGATCAGGAGAAATTATTGCTAAGATAACATATAAAGGTAAAACGGATACCCCAAACGATGTACTTTTTTGCAGTAATTGAAAATTCTTGGTTTTAGGTCAGTTCTGTGTTCTCGATGATCTTGTAGTACTTTATAGACATTAATTAATTGAACTTCCTGGGATGCCAATGAAACATTTCCAAATACAAATTTTGAGCATTTTGCTGACAGTTTAATTAAGTAGCAGAGCTTGTCCTGGCTTGAAAGAAAGTTACGAGCAAAAACAAAAATTATCATGTACTTATTGTGACTGTAAATACATTATATATTCTCCAGATTGTATTAATTTACCAGGTTTGTCAGGTGTATGGATAATGTTGTTACAATGAAAGTTACCACTCTTACTGTCTCAAAAATACTTGATTTCTTATATTTTCCTTCCTTCCTTCCTTCCTTCCTTCCTTCCTTCCTTCCTTCCTTCCTTCCTTCCTTCCTT
>NW_006436288.1:9513221-9513782 GCF_000325575.1 Pteropus alecto
TCCCTTCCCTTCCCTTCCCTTCCCTTCCCTTCCTTCTTCCCTCCCTTCTTTTTTCATTTCCTTTTTTTCAGGAAAATACCAAAACGATGAAACCTCTTAGACGCTAAATCTTAGCACAGCTCCACAAAACACCTTGGCTCTCTAGAAATCATCACTTAAGTGACCTCAATTTCATATTGTATCCCATCCACTGATGTTCAAGTCAGTCACAGTTAAATCTCGTCACTCCTCTCTTTAAAACTTCCAATAGCTTCCCATCGCATTCAAAGGCAAACTCCTCAAAATGACCCACCAGGGGTCCCTTCCCTCCTTAATCACATGTCCTCCTCCTTTTCCCTTGCTTGCTCTTTTTTTGCCACACCTACCTCCTCTTGCTGCCTGGACAGACCAGCAGACACTCACCTCATGGCTTTTGCACTTGATGTTCCTCCTGCCTGGAAGGCTCTTCCCCTCAGATAACTAAATGATTTGCTCCCTCACTTCTTCAGGTCTTTGCTGAAATGCCACATTCTCAGTGACATTCCTGACCACCTTATTTGAACTATAACTTCCACAATAGAA
>NW_006436288.1:9513799-9552234 GCF_000325575.1 Pteropus alecto
TTCTCCAGAGAACTTATCACTATCTGTAACACAATATGTTTCACTTATTTATTTGTTCGGGATCTGTCTTCCCTCAACTATAAACTAAGATATATATGAGCTATGATTTCTCTGTTCTACTCACTGTTGAATTCCTATCAGTAGAACACATAGTAGATACTCAAAAAACATTTATTGAATGCAAAAATAAGAAATCTTATGATGCATTTTGACATGTGTCAGAATAAATTAGAATGTGGCCACCAAGAAAATATGTTAAAATATAAATATGTATTTCCAGAAATTCATCCTGAACAAGAACAAATGGCTACTCTACTCAATTGTTTCTCCTGGCTTCATAATGGTATGCAGCTTGCTTTTTTTTTTTTTTTTAAGTTAGTGGTAGGCCTGTCCAAAAGAGTTCTGTTAATATACAAAATTGTGATCGGAGTGCAAATTCTCATGATTTGGTATGAGGGAAGGCATTTAACTGTCTTTGAACATATTTTATATATTTTTTTATTTTCTCTTTAAGGTTTAGAATACCTATTAGCCTGAAATTAGTTTTAGGAAAATGAACAAAACAAAATAAACCCTTAATAATCAATCTAATTTTCTTTAAAAAATGTGTGTGTGTGTGATTAAACGTACTTATATATAAAACTAAAGAGCAAATTCTGTGCAATTGTATGTAATTGTTGATAGAGTTTGAAAAATCAACGTTCAGAAAACAGAGGTAAGAATGAAAAAAAGAGTCTGGGAATGTGCACGTGTGTAGAGCGCGGGAGTATGTTGTGAGTGTGTACTTTGCTGATATTGAGTAATGCTTGATAGTGATAGCGTCATCAGGCTAGTGGCTCTCGACTAAGCAAGGTCTATGACGTGTTTAATTGTAGGATTCCACAACTCATTTGTGACTAATATTAAAGTATTTCATACTTGGTTTTTAAAAATTTAATTCATGTGCAGAGTTATCCCGAGCACATGTTTCTCAAGCTGACGTGAATGCTCATGTGTTTCCTTGAGTAGGAGTTGCAGCTAGTTCTCATGGGAGTATACGATGAATGTGATTATCTTCAATCATTTGTGTCTTTGAAAGAAAAGATTGAGAACCACTGGGCAGGTTCTTTTTCTAAGAAAAATCAGAAATCCCACAACATAAAAAAAAAAAAAAGAAGAAAGAAAAGAAAAGCTTTGATGACATTATCAATAGACAGCAGGGCTGTCTTTTTCAAATATTTCTAGAGTGGAACACTTGAAAGCTATTCATCATGAGCTTGATTTCAGATGGTTAGAGGCAGGCTGCTGCTTGTGAGCTCATAGTGTGAAACATGAGTTTATAAAAATTTCAAAAGGCTCAATGCTATGCATTGAGACATTAACATATGAAACTCAATATCCAAAGGTAGATTCCTTTTGTTTTTTGCAAATGTAAGAATTCTTAGAGAATCTGGAAAAAAAAAGCATAAATCTGTAAAAGTATTTGGGACTAGTTAAATTTCAGTAACATCTCTACCCAAAATAGTAAACAATTTGTGGAGTGGTTATTATTTTTTCTTATGTGCTGTTAGAGAAACAAGCTGTTATGGAATTTTGCATCTTGTCTGCAATCCCATTGCTATAAATTAAAGAAAGATGTGTATATTGCTGTTACTGACTTATCATAAACAGCTGTAATAAATAAATAAAGAAGATGTATAAACTAACACGAATAAATGCAAAGCATTAACACAAATACTAAATAGTAACACTGAAAAGTTTGTATATTTTTATAATGACAGTAATCCACTGACCTGGGCTTTTGCACTGGGTTCCTAAATTGTCCCCCTATGATTTTTCCCTTTTCAAATTCACTTCATATACTATTTTCAGCTTAATCCTCTTGAAATACAATGCTGGCATCCCTCTTGTGTTCAGAATTCATAAATGCTTACAGCATAAATACTTACAGAATAAAGTTCAAACCTGAATCTACATTTCCAACTAACATTTTCGTTAATATTCCTTCAGGTGCTTCGCTTGAATCTAAACTTCTTTATTTCCCTATTTGTCCTTCCACTATGACTTTGCCTACTGCCTGGAATTCTTAATTCCACGAATCCTCCCTAATCCTCAAACATTAGCTAGGACAAGTTGTAATGGGGAAGGGGGCGGGACCCAGGCATAAGATCTATTCTTTGAGTTTATTGGGAAGTAAATATCTTCAAAAATACAACCCCTTAACTACTATCTTCACAATGTTCTTCCCAGTGTATTTTAATCAGAGCCTTAAAAACTTTCGTGACAACATAATACTTTAAAAATAGTTAAAAATTTCATTTTAGACAATATGTTTTGAGAGGAGGGCAGTACCTCCCTTCATTCCAAACTAAGCACCCTCTGATTTTAAGACTCTGCTCAGATGAAACTGTCTCCATAAAAGCTTGTCTTTGATTCTCTTTGCAAGAAATAATTTTTAATTTGAAAACATTTATTCATTAAGATATTTGTAACCCTATGTTCATTGCAGCATTATTGATGGCAACCAAGACATGGAAACAACCCAAGTGTCCTTAGATAGGTGATTAGATAAAGAAGATGTAGTTCATATATACAGTGGAATTCTATTCAGCCATAAGAAAAGATGAAATACTGCTATTGTGACAACATGGATGGATCTCGAGATTATCATGCTAAGTGAAATAAATCAGATGTAAAAGGAAGAGAACCATGTGATTTCACTCATGGGTGGGATATAAAACAGAAAGCAACAAATGAACAAACAAAACAAACAAAAAAACCCATTGACACAGAATACAACGTGGTGGTTACCGTAGGGGAAGTATGTGGCAGGGGAGGTAGAAGTGGGTAAAGGGGCTCAAATATATGGGGACGGAAGGAGACTAAACTTTAGGTGGTGAACATACAATGCAATATACAGATGACGTATTATAGATTTGTACACTTGAAACTTATATATTTTTATTGATGAATGTCAGACCGATAAATTTAATCTTTAAAAAAAAATAATTTCCACTCTTCTTAATTCTTATACTTTAACTGTCTCTCTTATTCAATATTCATTCACATATCTGTGGGACCTTCTGTGTCTGGTGCTGAAACTGCAAGATAAGAAGGATCCTGCTGCTAAGTCTTGAATCTTTGAATCTTCCTATGTTTTTGTAGTTTTAGAAAGAGTTTTCTCAGTGTGCAAGGAATAGGCACACCCAGATTAACTCCTAACTAATAGGAATGTATTGTGAAGCTCCATAGGGAGGTAAAAGAAAGAACAACAGTCTCGAAAGTAAATCAATGAAAAATAGAATCTGAATCCAGGACACAGCAGTTGCCTGGGTCCCTCCAGTCTCAGAAGTTCTAGCCATCTGCTCAGCTGGCCATCCCTATTCTCTCAACTCAAGCAACACATCATTGCTTGCTTCTTATTCTAGTTTTCTGCTATCACAGTGACTTAGTAACATTCTATCTCTGTGTCTTCAACTCCAGTCACATTACCAATAAACTGACTCTCTCTGCGTGTCTCACAGTCAAATTTCTAGAATGTGAACTTAATTAAGCTAGCCAGTGAGAGAGACTCATCGGTTTTGGACTCCTGTCCAAAGTTTGTGCCTCAGACCAATTTGGGGTTTAGGCACTGGTCTCAGATTCAATCTTCAAAGCATTGGATGCATAACGTATGCATAAAAAAACAGTTTTAAGCTGTGTTGCTTTGAAGGTGGCTATCAATATATCAGGCGATCAAAGCTTCTTAGCGGATATACTTTTACTATAGCTGTTTGTCATGTTTCATATCCCCTACTTGATTGTAAGCCCCTTGAAGACACGAATTCCATTCATCTTTGCATCTTCCACAGAGAGTAGCTTAGTACCTGCGACACAGTAGATGCTCAATAAATAGGTTTGGTATGTGCGAAGATTATACCCAACATAATGCTATAAAGTACCATCTGTCACTGGTTATTCTCTAAGGTGGTTTTGTATTACGCCTGTTCTCAATAGCAGTAACACTAAAATAGAGTTTCACTGTGGTATAAAGTTCTAGCCAGAAGGGTGCAAAGTCAATGGTGGGAGTAGAAGTGCAGGGACCTCCATTTGTCAGTTTGCTTTTTTCTCCACTATGGAATATGTTATAAAGTTTTATAAAATTTCGCTAGAGCTTAGGGCCCCTAAATGCATAAAAGTGCTGAACTAATTGTCAAATGAAATTTTAAATGTAGTAGAAAAGAATTTCAGGAGTGGAGCAAGAATGTAAAAGAAAGTTTATATCTTAGATCCCTTAACCACATTTCTAGTCCACCTCTGACTTGGCAACCATCCAGAGGGTCACATTAAGATATAAATGGTATTCTAAAACCAGAAATTGCTAAGCCATTTTCTGTTGTATTTTTTTCCCCTCTGAGTAATTTATTTCCCCTTTTTCTCTATATCTTCGGGATTGTATTTATAATTAGTAGTCCTATGCATAAAGCAAAACATTTTTGTATGTTTGTTTTTGTCTTTAATCATACTCTCCTAGAACCTTTTTATCACTAGGTTCTTTCTCATATTCATTTTGTAAGATTTCTGTATTTCTCTAAAACAAATGATCTATAACTGTACTTTGTCATACATATTTTTGATACATGCATATATCTGTTTGTAATGACTTTTTCCTGGAAGGAATATCAATAAAGATAAGTCCATAAAAAATGTAAAATGTTTATGTAAAATCTCATTTTACTTTCAAATCACTTATCAAATATGAATGTTTTCATTTCAAAAGAAAATGATTTATTTTCCTTTCCTGCATGATTACCTCAGCGTGTGAAAAGAGAAACACAAAATCATTTTGTTACATACTTAGTTTGAAATTTTTTCATTAGAAACATTGCTACTCTAACTGAAAGAATGAGAGAAATGAACGTTACATGCATAGTAAGAAAAATTATATGGCTATATGAAGCAGCACAAACTCTGTTTAGAGAATAATTCTAGTCTAAAGCATTAACAAAGTAAAGAAATGAATATTTTGCCTTTCTACTGGGAAAATAAATCAGGTTGGATTCTTTTAGACGTCTCTATTTCAGTGTGTGATCCATCAGTTTTAACCTCTTGAGTTGACGAGAAATTATATACGTAGTTTCCATATTAAATGTTTTCTTACCCAGGAAATGCAGGCTTTTGTGGTATAGCTCTTCAATATTATACATAATGTATGACCACCATCAGCCTCAATTTACATTCAGCAGATCTTTGTTGCAAAGCATCCACACCATTAACAGAGATAAACATATTTACCTAAAACTTTACACCACATTGCATTTTCCATAATGAAAATGTTAAGAATTCAAATGGCATTCTATTTTATCACTAAATGTTCTTGTTGTCTGTTATTTGCAAATTAAGCTGTTAGTCACGTGCATAAACTAATATTATCAACATACAGAGAGCCCTTCAAGAATCTCAATATAATACGCCATCTGTGCAGTGCTCTTGCAGGAATTTGTGAGAGCTAACAATATGTTTAGAATCAGAGGTACTCTCGTAGTTGAAAATTTCTACTAAAAAATCCTTTTGTATGTTTACTTGGGCACAAGGACCTGTAATGTCATGTTCAATAGCACGATTTGCTTTCATTTTAGGAGATAATTTTCTTTCCCGTAAGAATATATTTTTCTTTTTTAATGTCTAAGCCAAGGGATTTTCAAGGTAAAACACAAATTGTTTTATGACAAATAGAGCACAGCTAGCAATTGAGCCTGATCCTTAACTTTTTCATTCATATATTTAGAGTAGAATGATGTGATGAAAAGCTTTGGCAACCTTACTTTTAATTTCTAGTTTGTTCTCCATTGAGAAAATTTTCCCTTAAGTATTTAGAGCCATTTTCAGAAATTAGGTCCCCTTAGCAACTCAATAATTCATACACTCCTTCCCTCTGGTTTTGCCATTCCTAAGGCCTTGCACTGCCCTCTTTCCTCTTCTCTGCTTCGTTTAATATTTAATTTGAAAGGGCAATGCCTATACCACTGATAAAAAAGAAAGATTATATTATTTACAGAGACTTATATTTAGACTCTACTGACAAACAATAAAATAAATATTAAAGATATGCCCAGCCATAAAAAAAAAATTAAAATTAGAGCTACACTAGCAGGAAACTGAGAATAAAAAGTTTGACTCAGTTCAACACATTTTGTCTCTTGAACAGAACCAATTGGCTAGGAGATAGAAATGTTTGTTTTAGCACCTTCCCAGCCTTACTAGAGCCTGTGGCAAAGTGGGGAGATCAAATTCTGTAGTCCCTAACTCAAGACTGGATTTGGTGCTTTTGTTTCCACTCTCCTTATCCCAATAGGAGCACTTATTATTGTGTAGTTTTTATTTCTTGTTTACTAGATATAACTCTTTAGGACAAGAGTCATACTTTGTTCATTCACTCACTCATTCATTCATTCATTCATTCATTCAACAAATGTTAATCAAATGTCTACTATATACCAATCACTATTTTGGGCACTTGGGATACTTCAGTGTAAAAATAAAACAAAATAAAACTCCCTGCCCACATGTAGGTTATAGTATAAGAGGTCTGTGTCGTGCTGCATCGCCTTTCTCAGATCTACTTGTCTATGTGATTTTTTGTGTCTTGCTGTCTTTAACCTCCTCAATGTCTTCACTTCCTGTCCCTGTTCCATCCCAGTCTTGTTAGGTGACTGGTGTTCAACAAATATTTATTGAATCGAATAATTGTTTTTCTGTGTTCAATGGAGATGTAGCCTGTGGTATTTCTAAAGTTAGAAAAATATCAATACATTATTGTGGGGCCCATCCGAAGATAATGTGGGACCTGATAAAAGAGAATAATTAGTGGTGATGACTCAGGTATGCAGAACAGCAGAAATGACATGGGGTCATGGTTGCATGGCCTGTGCCTGCATAAGATAAGCTCAGGATATTGGCTGAACAGGGATGCAGTGGTTAAGGACATAGGAAAGTAATTCGAGAGGTTCCAGAAAACTCCCTTTCACTACTTACAAGTGTAATAAGCCTCAAAGAGCTGGGCAGAAACCAATGAGCTGGTTGTCACTGGGTTGCTCACTCTTAGAAATGCAAATTTTCTTCTTGAAGTGATGGAAAATTTCCTACTTGCTGGAATTATATTTTCTGGCTTGGAATGGACGTAAAGAGAGAATGGAGGTAAAGTTGGATAATGGATAATGAAGCTCTCCTAAAAAAATGAGGGATAGAAGTCTATTCTAAACATTAATTTGAAAATATTTATTCATAGAGATATATGAATCCCTATGTTCATTGCAGGATTATTCACAATAGCCAAAACATGGAAACAACCTAAGTGTCCTTCAATGGATAATTGGATAAGGAAAATGTGGTACATATATACAATGGAATACAACACAGCCATAAAAAATATGGAATATTGCCATTTGTGACAACATGAATGCATCTTGAGAGTATTATGCTAAGTAAAGTAAGTCAGATGGAAAAGGACAAGAAGCACATGATTTCATTCATGTGTAGGATACAGAACAAAAAGCAACAAACCAAAAGACAAACTCATAGACACAGACAATAGCATGGTGGTTGCCAGGGGAAGAGGGCTGGTGGGAGGATGAAGAGGATAAAGAGGCTCAAATATATGGTGATGAAAGGAAAACGAGGTTTTGGGTGATGAGCACACAATAGAGCACATAGATGTCATATTATATAATGGTACACCTGAAATTTATGTAATGTTATTAATTCAATGTTACCTCAATAAATTTAATTTAAAAAATAAATTAAAAAACAATGATAGAGCTGGGTTTATTATCAGGTCCAGTGACTTTTATTCCAGATTCTATGTTTTCGAAATCTATTTTTTTAATTAACTTTTTGTTCTAAGGGTTTCCATTTTTAAAAAAGTTTTAATTTTATTTTTAAAATAAACTTTATATTTTAGAAGTCTCATATCTACATAAAAATTGTGAAGATAGTACATTCCAGCAATTTTAAATTTGTGAACTTTTAAACAAGCGATTTAATCTATTTGAGTCCTAGTTTCCTTACTTGTAATATGGGAAAAATATAGAGTAGCTTTCATAGGTTCTCTGTAAGAATTAGAAATATTTATAAAACAAGTCATACTTGGTGGGTGTTTAATAAATTCTATCTCTTATTATTTCCCACCAGCCATGTGGTTAGGTTCTGTTAAAAACTATGCCATCCCTGGACTGACAGGCCAGTCATTTACAGCCTTTCAATTTCTGTGTCATCTATCAAGGAATAAACTTGGGCAATGGCCACATCTACAGAGTGACCCAAGTACACTCTGTTCAGGGTCGGAGTCATCCCAGAGTGGAAAAAGAAAAATCTCATTCTAGGAATTCTTGACTATGTAACCGTTAAATCATGGTCATTCTTTTAGACAATTGACATACTTTTTAGGCTGGAAGAATCTAGAATTACAACCCTTCATATTCTCCTGCTTCACAACCAACTGAATGAATGAATTCAGCCAGAAATGAGTAAGATCAAATGACTCACTAATGATGAGAATGGTCAACCAGTCAATTGGAGAAAAAAGAGATTTTTCAAGAGAGCATCTCCAGTGGTGCTTCGGGCTGTGTTGATAAAACATACATGTCTAAATCACAATGGGTGTTTTTAAAAATCTATTTTTACTTGACTTTTATAAAAACTTCATTAAAAAAATGCTTAGATGCATTGCTATGGAGAAATATTAACAACTTTTTTATAGTGAATATAAACCGTGCCAACAGCTGTATGTGTATTTCTTCATATAATTCTCACTATAACTCAGACAGGCACCATTTCTGTATCTACTCTATAGAGATTAAAAATGACACTGAATTTGATTCCAGAGCCTGTGCTTTTATCCCCTAGACATTACTATGTTATAAGTTTTTATTTAACAAATAATTTTGAGCACCTACTCTGCTAGGTATTATATTGGTTCTGGGGATGATAGGGAATAAGACAGACATAACCCTACCCTCACACTGTTTTCAGTAGGAGGAAAGGCAGGTAATTATGAAGTGATTTCAATAAAATTTGTTGAGTATTATAATGGGACAAGAATAGAGTATCAAGGAAACAGAGTCAAAGTATAATTTTACACCATCTAAGCTCTCTAGATCATTCTGAGATTTAATGAATTCCATAGAGAAATGTGGGTTGCTTATTACATGTCATTCAGTTCACAGACCTATAATCCTTTATTATCTCAGTACTTTTTTCTCCTTCTCTCCTTCTTCCCCACCCCCTTTCTTCTTCTCTTTCTTTCCTCCTTCCTCCCTCCCTCCCTTCCTCTTTCTTTCTTTCTTCTTTCTTTCTTTCTCTTTCTTTTTTCTTTCTTTCTTTCTTTCTTTCTTTCTTTCTTTCTTTCTTTCTTTCTTTCTCTCTCTCTTCTTTCTTTCTTTCTTTCTTTCTTTCTTTCTCTTTCTCTCTCTCTCTCTCTCTCTCTCTCTCTCTCTCTCTCTCTCTCTCTCTTTCTTTCTTTCCTTCTTTCTTTCTACACCTAATTGGGCTTTTTTGTTGCCCATTAATTTTCTGGAATTTAAATTACTTTTTTTGTTCATAACTGGAAGAAAGGGAGATATTTTTTAGAGTTTACTTTTTCTGTTATACAAAGGAAGGAACAATACGTGGTAAAGTTTAAGGCCAAACTCTGAGACCTTTTAAAGAAAATATCTAATTCAACTCTTTTCTAAGATGGTTTCACTGTCCAGAATCAACTTTTAGTTCAAAACTTTTGAATTTTTAAACATCAATCAATTCCTATTAAACAATACTGAGTTATGTAAGATGAGTTAGAAATATGTACATTACATTTCCCTTAAGACCATTTGAATGCTAAACATTGAAATTCTTTTAGAAAATTGTTTTATTTTTGCCAAGATGATGATATTTGAAAAATAATTTGAAATATTTTGTGAAACCTCATATCCCAAGAGATTGATCCATTTCTCTCAAGCTGTTAGAACATGTGTTTTATTTCCACACCTAAACGTATCCAATTTGGGCCCTCCCCTGGAACTGAAAAACCTTTAAAGCAGGAGTGGGGGGAAAAAAAGCTACCAAACTACAAATCTAAACTGACTGCGACTCTTGGATTTGAGTGCTGGTCTGCAGTTTTTGCTTTTGTTCATAGGATCCCTTTTAAAATAATAATAGCCATGATAGATGGAGTTCTAGGTGCTGTGCAAGCTTTAAGTATTGTGTTAATTAGATTCTTTCAGGATGCTAGGAAGAGAGAAAGGATCTCTTGGCTCAATTAATGTAGATTTATTTAAAAGGATATGATATGAGGAAGTAGAGAAGATAGATAAGGATCTCATTGGCAGGCTGGTGGAAAACTAGATTTTCATTACAGCCACTCAGCAACAACTGAGTAATAGCTCTAGTCTAGTTGTATAAGCTACCCATTGGTCACCTCAGAGGAACTCTTGGCTTCTTGCCATGCACATGACTCAGCTCTTCTGTCTCTGTTTCTCTTTACCTGCTTATTTTTCCAACTATTGCTACTGACTACATTCTACTCACTTTCTCTCTGCCTCATAGCTTTGCTTACTCATGGCTTCCGTTTCCTGTCTTCCTTCTCTCTACTTCTGCATTTACCCAATGCTAACCCTCCCTGGATGTTTCATACTCAAACCCTGTAAGAGAAAAGACAAGGCACACCTCTTGTGCCAGGTTTCATCATAGGCCATTAGTCTTTAGGTCATGTCAATCCCTGTCGAATTAGCAGGGTTACATGGCAAAAAAACAAAAAACAAACAAACAAACAAACAAAAAACAAAAAAATATGGTTAATACACCTATTTGGAACATCTCACAAAGAACTACTCTCGTGCTTTTCAGGAGGGAGCAATGAAACTGACTAGGTGCCTTAAAAGACCTGCACACATGTCATTATTTAACTTTGAAACTAAGCAAATGCAAATGCACAGTTTTTATATACAGTTAACTCTAGCACCTTCATCATTGCCAAGGTTCTCATAATCATCATCATCTTATCTACTCTGTATAATAATATCTAAAGCTTGACAAATAATATCTTACATAAGTGTATTACTCTGGTATCCCAAATATTCTTGTTAGTAGAGAATAATTTAGTACACTAAATGAGGACTCTTGATAAAAAAAAAAAAAAATAAAGAATGACAAGGCATAATCGCATAATCTAGCAGTTTTCAAACTGGGGATGTTTTAGGGTGGTGAGACGGGGAGAGGCAGGAAGAGAAGCAAATCAGCAAATCCAGCTGCTGAGCCAGAGCACCCAGGAATTTATGTTTTATATTTTTTCACATGCACAGAAGTTTTCACCCTAAGAAAAGATTTCACAGCCTAACAAAAAGTTTGAAAGCTATCTTTAGAGATATATGTTCAATTCTCAGTTCCTCCTCATTCTTGCTATGTCAAAATGCATAAATTAATTACCTTCTTTGCTTTTCTTTCTTTGTTTTGAAAATAGAGATAAGGGTTACTCTTCGATTGGTTTGATGTGTGGATCTAATGAAATATAGTATAAAATGCAGTGGCATCACTGTAACTAAATAAATGATTGTTTCCATCTACATCAAATACTGAACAGTAAACCTCTACTGGCCTTCATCTTTCATTGCTGGTTTAGAAAAAAGATTTTTAAGCAGCTTCATAAAATGCTAACTGAGAGTTACATACAGTGTTAGCTATAGAAATATATGTATATATATCATATTATAGATTTCAAAATATACTATTGTGAAAACTTAGCATTCCATAAATTTTTCATTGCACAACAATTAGGAAAAATATAAGGAAGAGACATTACCTCACTGGATTATTCACACATATTATCTAACATGTAACTTAGTTGTAACTTAAATCATAATTTCTTGAAAAATAATTTGTGTTTTTCAAATATAAGGTATTATCATTTTTAAAATTATGACTCATTTCTCTCTTCTATGTACTTTTTCTTAACAGCATTTAAAAACATTAATTTTATCTTATGGATAATGTTCCATTTTTTTGATTTTTTTTCAGCAGTGAAATCATTGTACAAAACACAACTGTATCAAGAACATAAATGTGACTAAAAATTAATTGCCTTACACATACAAATGTCAGCAATTTTTCTGACTTGCCAACTTACAAGATGGATAATTGAAGACTCGATATTTAGGGACTTTCCCAATTTTATGGAATTTTAGGATTGTACATATTCAAGGTACTTATTTAATAAATGAGAGAAATTGAGTGCAGAGAAGATATGTGAAGTCATGTCACAGTTAATGCTGGGGCCACAAACAGAAGAACCACCCGCAACTCTTTGCTGAGTCACCATTTGAATGAAGAGTTGAACTGGATTTTATTTTTAAAAGTATGTAATAGTTTTCAGAACTAGAAAACTTAAGAATAAAAGTAGAAAAAATTATAAAAAATTAATGCTATTTAACAAGCTTAAAAATGTCACATCAAAAAATAAAAATCTGTATTTGTGTATTATTCTACATCAAGCCAAAAATCCAATATTCTAATAGAGAAGTCCATTAGAAAATTCAATGATTACAATTCTCTTTAGACGATAGTTATCAATTATTCATTTCTTTAAAAGTCTTACCTTTATTATATGAACCAATATGAAAAGTGTTTAAATGTCTACAAGCTAATATTTATTTTTCCGAGAGTAACAGTGACAGAGATTTGATTTAAGTAAACATCAGTATAGAAGCTTATTTAAAGAAACAGATTATTCTTTGTCACTAAATAGAATTCAAATGAATTAATTTGCTATTTTGCTTTTATATTGAGATATTAGCTTCTCTGTGATAGTTAAAGATAATGTATATAACCCAGGTAAGTGTGTAAAGCAGAAAGAGGTAGAAACACTGGGTGTCAGAAGCAGCAAACTTAGTCACTGACCATCTTCCTGGGAAAGCACCATATTATTGTATTAGTTTTCTCACTTTTTCCTCCTTTTCAATGTTCCTACAAGGCTGTATGAGCTACGTTTTTCTGTAAGCAAAATGTTTGCTTGGGGTAACAAATTACCCCCAAACTAGTGGCTTGAAATAATTATAAACATTTATTATTTCTTACAGTTTTTGTGGGTCCAGGATTTGGGTGTAGCTTAGCAGGTGCTTCTAAATCAGGTCTCTCATAAAGTTGCAGTCATCTGGAGGTTTTTCTGGGACTGGAGGATCAACTTCTAAGGTGGCTGACTCACATGGTGACAAGTTGGCTTTGGATTGTTTGGTTGTCCCTTGGACAAGTGGCCTTAGTTCCTTTTGGAACTAATCTTGGCAAGTGGCCTTAGTTCCTTTTCATGTGGGCCTCATCTTAAGACTACTTGAGTGTCCTTACAACATGGCAGCTGGTTTCTTCCTCTGCAATCAACCCAAGAAACAAAGATAGACTTTCTATGCCCTAGCTACAGTAGTCACACATCATCACCTCTGCTATACTTTATTGATGATATATCTATGTAATCTATGAGGATACTGCACAAAAGTGTGACTACCAGAGTTAAGGATCATTAGTTATCCATTAAGGATCATAAGCTGGCTACCAAAGGGATAATGTATTAGCTAGGACCCTTTTGGTTCTCAAATGACAGTAACACAACTCATATTCACTTAAGCAAAGGGAAATATATTGGTTCTCATACTAAATTGTCATTAACAGTGGGATGTATCTGTGCTCTAGATATTAATGAAACCAGATGCACGAACACTCTAAGAACTTTTTGTCCATTTCGTGCACCTGTTCCTCTTTGCATGTCAGTGGTATGCTGTCAAACCTATCACATGGCAAGGCATACTCCTTTTGCCTTTGCCTTCTTTAAAAAAAACCCTGACTCTTCTCTTAATTTCAATTAGAAAAGTTCTAGGGGAAAACTCTCACTAACCTAACTGGCATCATGTGATCATTCCAGTGGCCATTGGTTTGGGTTCTTTGGTTGACTATTCCCACCAGAACCACCTGATTGGAGTGTGAGGCAGACAAGTTTCCAAAATAATGTCCCCAGAAGAAGGGACAACCAAACAATAATGGTCTACTCTACAAAAATTAAATCTCTTAATTAACCTAAAAAACAACCACTTTGGCACTTTTTAAAATAAACAAATCCACCCTGCATAAGCAACTGCCTCTCCTCAGTTTCATCATTTCCTATTACTCACCTTTATCCTCAATATACTTTTTCATTTTTTTCCATCGAGGAGAGTATTTGTTAAACAAGAAGTCTTTAAATTTTTTTTTAAAATTTATTTTAAAAGCTATACATTATGCATTGTTTTAATTAATGTCAGTATAATTTACAAATAGTTCAAATGAACAATTCAGTTACTGAATAATGTAGTTAATAAAATATAATTTCGGTGGTAGCATGGATAAGTAGAATATTTGAAATCTGTAATGAGATAATATTTGATGAAAATGCTAATGACATCAAAATGTGTTCTCTATCTATGTAACATTCGGAGTAAGAAGATATATGTATTTATATATATGTATTTATGCATGCATACATGTATATTCAGAATAGAACAAGGAAGAGAGATACTTGCTGCTGGCAATATATGATAAAATATCAATGGATCAAAAAATGCAGAACTCCTTAAGTCCTTCTTCCTTTTTCTACATAGAGCAGTGGTCCCCAATCTTTTTGGCATCAGGGACCAGTTCTCCTATGAGAATCTAATGCCTGATCATCTGAGGTGGAGCTGTGGCCCTGATACTAGTGCTGGGAAGTGGCTGCAAATACAGACGAAGCTTTGCTCAGTGGCCCGCCACTCGCCTCCTGCTGCGCAGCCCAGTTCCTAACAGGCCACAGACTGGTGCCGGTCTGTGGTTTAGGGGTTGGGGACCCCTGACATAGAGAACACTGAACCTTCAGTTGGAAAATATAGATCAATCACTGCTAAAGGGAACCTAAAGCTAAAGATAAATGAAGTTAACAAGAGAGCACCTGATCGCTTTAACAAATTCAATACTTCTGAACCAGCCAAAGCTTACTAAATTACTACATAACTTGCAAATGTGCTTGAGGACTCAGTTTCAGTAATCTTTGTGAAATTATGATGTTCTTCAACTAGGCTATGCTGAGTCCAGCCCAGAAATATTTCCTCTTGTGGATGTTAATAAAGCAAACATAGGTACTTTCAGGAAGCAATCTCAAGAAATTGCCTTGTCCATCTAGCAATAAGAATGGCTACATGCTTCAGAAGTGTGGGCTAAAGGAGCTCAGTACAATCCAAGTATTGGAGTCAATCCATACAAGTTATCCAGAGGATAGTCAATACATTCACATTTCATAGAAACTGGGATAGAGACGTCAGAAAGAACCCAGAGTCATTTATTTAAGCCAGATTTGACACATCCCTCCGTACAAACCCTCAGAGATAACTTTATCACAGATCCTAAGAGCATTTTGAAAAACTGTTTCAATGATAGGGTAGCTGTAGGACACTCTTTTGTCTTCTAGATAAATAGGTTTCCAATAGAAATACAACACAACTGACAAATGTGCATCATATATATAATTTGAAATCTAGTTGCTACATTTTAAAAAGTAAAAAGAAATATGTGAAATTAATTTAATAATATGTCTTATTTAACCCAATATATCAAAAAATGTTATACTCTCAATATGTAATCAACATAAAAATTATTGAGATATATTTCATTTTTTGTTTGTCCTAAGCCTTTGAAATTCAAGATATGTTATAAACTTATGGTATATCTCAATTCTAACTAGTCATATTTCAAATGCACATGTAGCTAGTGGTTACTTTGGGTAAAGATTTAACCTCTAAATTTATAAGAATCAAAGGTGAAAGTGTTATAATGG
This sequence comes from Pteropus alecto, assembly GCF_000325575.1. Classification (NCBI taxonomy): domain Eukaryota; kingdom Metazoa; phylum Chordata; class Mammalia; order Chiroptera; family Pteropodidae; genus Pteropus; species Pteropus alecto. The sequence continues at coordinate 9,529,614 of NW_006436288.1, forward strand.
TAAGTACAAAGTAGGCACTTCATACTGTTAGTGTTTTTTTAAGTATATTAAAATTATGTTTTTGAATAGTGTATATGCTGAGCCAATAAATCACCTTTTTATTTATTTATTTTTTTAATAACAAAAGACATGGAAAACTATAGAGAAGGATATATAAATACAGCAGCAACCCAACATGTTCCCAATCTGTGCAATTTAGCTCCAGAGTTCATATCTTAATCATGAAGCTCTACTGTATCTCAATTTAGAATATTTCAGGAACTTGAATGAAGACATCGGCTGATCTAAAGAAAGAATGTAATCACAAGTATGTGTAGGGTTCAGGGTAGGGGATCAAAAAAAGCCAACCGAAGAACAACTGATACCTCCCTATAAATGTACAAGGACAAGGATTTGGTGCCAACTGAGTTCAAATGTTATGATACAGTCACTATAAAAAGCAATTCTTATAATAAAAAATGTACCTCAAGCTATCTTAACCAAAGAACGCATCTCAGAAACAACAAATAGCCCTTGTTCTTATTTATGACCACAGGACAACATTTGAGCCATACATTTGTTTGTACTGTCTCATAAAAAATGGAATCCTCAAGAACTATTATGTAACTTCAACTGAAGTCTCCTTGAGGACAGGAGTGGTGTCTGTCTTCTTTATGCTGCCTCTTGTTAAATAAGTGAATGAATGAATGAATGAATGAATAGACTGATTAATGGTGTTGTCAACAGCATCTGTCCCCCACCACACACGCACATTTATCTATAATGCTGAAAACCTTTTAGTGCTTTTCACTCTTCTTTCATTTCTAACACTCAATCAGTCTTCAAGTCTTAAGGAGTCTCTTACCATTTTTTCAACCCTTTATTTTATTTTTTTTTCTACCACCAAATCTACCATCCTACCTACATTAGTACCCATGTACTCTGCTTCCCTTCCTCTTACAATGGAATAAGCGTCCTTTCTCTTGTCTAAGGTCAAGGCCTCCTTTTGTATTCTTGCTTTCATCTCCTCATTTTAGCAAGGATCACTTTAAAAAATATGTGCAAAAATCAAATAGGAAAGTTACTTATTTACGTTTAGCATATTAACAAAGTTTAAATAACAAAATAAAAATGAATTATACTAATGCAATTTTTTAGAACACTCTGCCTCTTGTTTCTCCAGGGTCATGTTGAGGACAAACTTTTTCAATCAATGCCATTGGCATTTCAGTGAATAACAACATTTCATGGCATTCCAGTTAATGTTAACAGGAAAATACTGATGGAAAATGGATATGGTAGACCTACTGACAATGATAGATCTATTAATTATAGGTTGTATATTTGTGAATATCAGTAATGCTATGTTGATCTTTATAATTATTCTTGAGACCAAGGAGCTGGAAAACAGCAGTAAAAAATCATTATATATTATTTAGGGAATACATATTCAATGGGTTTCCTCCCTTCCTTTTTTTCCTTATGTAAATTAAGTATCTTTCAAGTTCTGCTTTATTTTTACAAAAAATATTTTTTAAAAAAGTAAGAAATGGTTATTGAATTTCGCTAAAATTTTTTCAGCTTTATTTAGGTACAATTAACAAATAAAATTATAAGATATTTAAAGTATAAATCAGTGATTTGATATACACATACATTGTGAAAGGATTTCCGCTATCTAGTCAACTAACGCATCCAACACCTCACATATTTATCTTTTTGTGTGTGTGAGAGAAATTAACAAGGACCTTGGTTCTCAAATAATCTTTTCCTTTCACTTTCTCCCTCATGGCTAGGTTATTTCCATCTGCAAACAACCATGCTTTAATGTCATCCATGTTAAAAAATAAATGATTAATACAAATATTTCAAATTCTCTCTGGCTACTATAAATTTTTTTTTTTTTAATCACCTTTAGGACAAAATTTTGAAGTGTCCATGTCTTTTTCTTTTACCTCTTGTAATCACTCCTCAATCCACTACCATCAGGATTTTGTGAATACCACTCTACTGAAATGGAATTAAAGTCACCAAAAAATTTCATTTTTCAAAATTACGGGATGGGTCAACTTTCTGTCCATCATTTCATTTGTTTGCTTACTTATTTTTTATTGAAACATTTCCTTCTCTAAACTTCCCCGACATCATTGGATTCTGATATTATCCTATCACAATAGTTCCTCTTTCCCAATCTCCTTTGTTTCTCAGTCTTTTCCTTGCTCTCTAGTGATCTCATTCAGGACCATGGTCTTACATACCTGCCATATATTTATGACTCTGAAGTACATCCAGTTCTGACCTTTTCTCTGAGTTCCAGACTCATATATCCTGTTACCTACTCGACATCTCTTTTTGGATATCTAACAGATATCTCAAACTTAACATTTCCACAATGAAACTCCTGGTTCCTGGCCTCTCCCCATTCCCAATCCCTCTATCCAAAAGTCCTTCTCATTATCATCTCAGTAAATGGCCCCATGACATATCCAGGACAGAAAAACTATGGCACTCATAGTTGATCCTGTTCTCGTGTTTCACATTTAATTATAAACAAAACCTGTCTGTGACACCTCCAATATAGCCCAAAGGACACCACTTTTCATCCATTCTACTGAGGAACTCTGATTCAAATATCCATTATCTCTCACCCAGTCCAATGCAACAGTCTCCCAAATGTTCGCAGGGCTTCCACTCTTGCCCTACCTACCTATGTCTATTTGCCACTTAGGATCCACAGTGGTCTTCACCAAGCACATATCACATTGACTTTTGACTTTAATAACTTTCTTTTGCAATCAGAATAAAATCCAAATTCCTTTGTATGGTCCATAGACCTACATTATTTTATATCTGCCTACCTCTGTAACCTAAACTCCTGCCACTCTCCCCTTTGCCTGTATATTTCTCCTTGACATATATAGATCCTCTGCCTAGAATATTTTCCTGCTAACTTCTCTGACAGGATAACATAGACTCATTTTCTCAAGCTTCAGTTCTATGAAGCTTTCCCAGACATCCTTCTCTGTTAGACAGACTTAATTGCTCAATAATTGTCCCTTCCTTGGTCTAAGCTTGATTTCACCGCAGAGCTTTTGCATTTCTTGTTCTTTCTGCCCAAAATGCTCTTTCTCCCAGAAGTCCTTATGGATGCTTCATTTTTATCATTAACATCTCAGCTCAGATGTCACTTCCTCAGAGTCCTTCTCTGACTACTTGAATTAAGGTGGTTACACCATGCTCTCCAGTTCCCTCTATCCCTTTCCCTGGTTTTATTGTCTTCATATCACTTAGCATTATCTGCAATTGTTTTATTCATTTATCCATGTACATGTTTTTTTTCTGTGTTTCCCCCTGACATGTAACCTCTGGTATGTAGTAGACACACAATGAAGAGTTTAATGGATAAATACTCAAGGATAGTTTATTATGTGCCAATTACTATAGTAGGTGATGAGGAATGACATGAATAAAATATCGAAATATTTATATATATCGAAAAACAATCATAATACAATATGATAAGTTCCACTGAAGTATGTAGAGCTTAGAAGATGGAATAAGCAATTATTTCTACCTGAAGAGAGGGCTGACTGGGAAGACTTAACAAAAGTGGTATTTGAACTGAGTCCTAAAAAATGAATTGGAGTGGCCTTTTAGTGAAGATAGAAAAAGTATATTTCAGGCAGGTGGACTAGCACACTAACAAAGCATGGAGGAAAAAAAAAATTTCTTTTAAAGGACATGATGCAAAATTGATCTATACACCAATGCCATCCAACTTACGGTCCTGAAAAGTTGTTGTTGTTGTTGTTGTTTGTAGAAATCAACAAGCTGATTCTAAAATTTATATATAAACACAAGGGACCTGGAATGTAAAGCAAACTTGAAAAATTTGGAGCATTTATAACTATATGATTTCGAGACTTACTATAAAGTTACAATAATCAATAAATTCTACTATTGGCATAACTGTTAACAAGTATCAATAAAATGGAATTGAGAGCCTCAAAATAAATCCACATTTAGAGGGTCATTTGATTTTTGACAAAGCACCAGAAAAAGACATTCTTTTTAATAAAAGACATTCTTTTCTGAAATAACTGTATGTCAATATAGAAAAAAAAAATCTCAAGCTCTCTGCAAAAAGTAAATCAAATTAGATTATAGATTTAATTATAAAAGTTAAAATCATAAAGCTTTCAAGGGAAAGCATAGGAGAATATCTTTGTGATTTAGGAATAGGCGAGTTCCTTAGATAGGATATAAAAAAGAAGTAACCATAAAAGAAAAATTTGATAATCTAGATTTCATAAAATTAGAAATGTCTGATTATCGAAGGAAATCATTAAGAAAATAAATATGTAAGCCACAGACTAGAGAAAACATTTTTAAGAAATTCATGTCTGACAAAAGACTGGTAACCAGGATATATAAAGAATTCTTACAACTCAGTAATAAAAAGACAAAGATTTGGACAGACATATCACAAAAGAAAATATACAAATATGCAATAAGCACATGAGAAAGGGCTCAATATCATCAGTCACCAAGTAAATGCAAATTAAACCACAACAAGAGGCCACTATGCACCCACCAGAATGGCTAAAATTAAAAACCACTGACAACACCAAACGTTGATGGGTATGTGAAGCATCTGATGGAAAAAAGGTGAGCAGTGGTTGCCTCTGGAAGGCTGGGGCTGGAATCAACTAGAAAGGGGCATAAAGGAAATCCCTGGAATGATGGTAAAGTCATATATTTGAAAAGGGTTTATATTACACAGCATTTGTCAAAATTCAGTAAATGGCACACTTAAGATATATGTATTTTACTATATGTATATTTTACTGGAGCAGAAAAATAAAAAGCCATAAACAAGTACTGATCTCTTGTGAAGAAACATACATGTGAAGTGTTTAGGGGGAAGACTACTGGTGACTGCAATTTACTTTGATGGATAGAGGGATAGAGAGATGGCTAGATTCATAATAAAATAACTAAAATACAATATTAATAATAAAATCTAGGATGTGGACAGATGAGTGCTCGCTGTAAAATTCTTTGAAACTTTAAGCTTGAATACGTTCTCAATAAAACGTTGGGGAAAAAGACATGACGATGTGCAGGATGTGGAGAATCCTAGACAGTGTTCAATGACTGGAACATGGGGTAGTCTGGCAAAAGATGAAGCAGGAGAGGCAGTCAGAAGCATGATTGTGAAGGGCCTTTCATGTCATGCAAAGGTGTTTGTACTTCATCCTTGCAGCAGTATTGCACGATTGTCTTTCTATTCTCATTGCTAGAGTCTTTGGTCACACTCTCATGAACCTTCATCTGGGCTTTTGCAATGTATTTATTTAGTCAAACTGGATTGAACTGAATCAGATAAAAGGGATGCACTTATATTTCCTATGAGTTTACATCATTTTTCCTGCTTTAATGCCAGGCAACTTTGAGATTTTTGCATATAAATAGAAACTGCTGTTAGAATGCATTTCCAGTTGACATTAATTTTAAAATTTACTTGTTTCTAGCTCATAGGGCCTTACTTTATATTTTCCCCCAAATAAGCAAGGAGCAGACTTCACACTTAAATTTTACAAATGGACAATGAGAAACAATTCTCTTTATTTTTCTCAGCATAAAATATTTGAGCAAATGTTGAATATTAAATATTGTAGTAAACACTAGGGAGTTGCATAATTATCTAATTATAAAAAATAGCCCTTGCTTCTAGGGTCTTGATAGTCAAAATTCCTACATTTTATGAAACATAAATATAATTTTTTTAAATGCATGTTTCATTAGTTTGATAGATATATATTTGCTAGATTCTGTGGGTTTTCCCTCCTTTGATTTTTCTGTTCATATTTGATAAAGAGATAACTATTTGCAAAGGTGTAATGGCAGATATCATAGGTTTGGGCACATTAAATGTTTATCAACTATGGAGGTTAGGCAACAGGGACTGAGCAAACCTTATATTTCCCAATAGCTTCCTCCAAAATGCAAGCTTAGCTTCACAAGAGGCTAAGAAAATAATTCTTAAAACACAATGTTAGCTATGCACTAGACTACTTCTTCCTTTGAAGAAGACCTGAATTATTTGTTTTGTTTTGTTTTACTTCCTACAAGATCTTTTTTTCATTTGGATGATTTTTAAAATATGAGTATCCATCAAGGGATTAAATCTTCTAAGCTTACTGAGTGGAACATCTATTTGTTCATGACAACTCTTTCTGTTTTTACCCTACTTTGTATTCTTAGAGTTTTGCCTAGTTCCTGGCATAAAATATTTAGATAATATATATTAGTGAATAAATAAATAAGTAAATAACAACCATGATGCCAGAATACTAGAAAATGGAACTAATGACTATATATATAAATATTAAACAACATATAATCCCCTCTTAGTGCCGAATCATAAAACATTAGACACCAATGCATATATCAAATTAACTTTTCATTAAATTACAGGATAGATGTTATATTTTGTTTGTGAAAACAACTATTGCTAAAATTGTTTTACTCTAGTTTTGATGAGAAAAAGAAAGCATGATGTCCTAGTTGGTACGCTAAATAATTCTATTAATAGGTTGTTTCTATTAACAGGTATTTGGTAAATAGAAAATTTCTATTGACAAGTGTTTCTATGACTGGTATACCATTGTCATGGATATTAATTAAAGATGAATTTAAAAACAGAGTTGAGCTCCCGGCAAAAGTTTGAAGTTTATGAATTTTGTACTTGGGCACTTCCTCTCTTGTATCTTCCCCTTTCTCTTCCACTTCATAGAATCATGTATTCCTTGTAGCAGACATGGGTTGCACAATCAATAACCAATGTCCTTGGTTTTTCTGTCCTAACAGAACTTCCCTTTTGTTTAGGTATCCATCCTCCTCTGTGGTGCTAGGTGCTTCGAGAGATATCCCTACCTCTAGCTCCAGGGGCTAAATTCTGATTGACCTAAGACAAACATGGCGCTCTTCTTTAGTCAGAAATTAATTCATGCACAACTTTTGTTTGCAACATAATTCCAACCAATACAACAATGGGGAAGTTCACCTGGTGGCTTTAGGAAAAGATCTAACCATCCTATACAGTGGCATACAGAAAGAAACAGTACAAACTTCTTCTGGATATTGTTGTGTGATATCTGGAGTTGACCTCTGGAATTATTATAGTCTTCTTGCTACAAGGCTGAAGATTAGGCCAACATGTAGAGAAAGGCAAAGGTAAGAGATTACTTAGAAGTGGAGGTCAACTCAATGTGCGTGTAGCTTGCCTGACTTCTGCATAAAGTTTTCTTCTACTTGCTGCCAAAGTAATCTAATAACCTTTCCTCTGAGTATTGAATGTACTCATGTTAACCAGAAGTCCCTCACTAGAAACCATACAATATACCCTCTATAGTGTACTTCCCTCTACACTGCCACATCTTTTAGGTCATTATCCATTAAAACTCCCAATATTGACTGCCTCTATTTTCAAATATATTCTAGTGGAAAATCTACCTGACACTAATTTTTACTAAGATGTTTTCAGAAAAAACTAATCTGATACTGAGTGGTACTAAGGTGAGAACAACTGTATTCTTTGGAGCACTCATATTCTCAGTGCAGAACTTGTTAACTGAAATAAAACTTGAATTGGTTCAAATTTAGGAAATGTGACAAAATGAAGAGAATTTCAGGTAATGTGGGGAATGTATCCAAAGTTAGCCGTGAACTCATTCTTTCTGATGCTAGGCTAAATTATATATTTATAATGTTATGTGGATTTTATCAACTCTAAATATTGGAGAGCTGATCATGCATGAATGACATACACAGGAATATAATTAACCAGAATGTTTGACTTTCATTTTCAACCTGGTATGGGAGATGAGAATTTAATATATGTGTGTTTAATAATTAATATAAAACCTTTAGTTAAAGTCTTTTTGTTAGAGCATTTTTAGGTAAAAATATATGGAATTGATTACATTAGGAAAGAATAAAATTATTTTCTTAAACAAAAGGAATACCTTAGCATTATCACTTGCGTAGTCTATCCTTCGAACTAATTGCGGAAAATAAATCTTCCTTGACGATCTGCAATTATTTACTTTCTACAAGTCCTATAAGTCTGAAGAATTTCATTCCAATACGACTAGCTAGCACCATGATCACACGATGGGCTTGCAAACATAATTGGCACCACTTAATAGGATGGTGGTTAATTTTGCTGAGTAAGGAAAGCATGTGACTGAGGATCAATTTCACATCAGCAGGACTGAGGATTTCTTTTTTCAAATCAGATTCTTCAGGGGATACTTTGAAAACCTCAGGTCAAGTGACAGAGAAGCTGAGAAATGCTTTTATGAGCATTTATGATAAAAGGAGCTATTTCAAAGGCTAAGAAAAAAAAAAAGAAAGAAAGAAAAGCTGATCCTTTTTGCATGAGATATTCCAGGCGCCTCCTATGAGTAAAGGCAAATAAGACAATACTTTTCTCAGTCCTGGTTGTGGTAGCTCTATTATTCCACCAGGTATAGAGAACCATGAAAATGGGATTATGATTCACTGTATCCCAGTACCTCCCACAGTAGCTGGTATAGAGGAAATGTTATTTTCCGAATATCCATGCAGTTAGAAGGCTGAAATGCAAGGGTCAGTTCTCCTTTAGCAGCAGCCATTGCCAGGTCCCTCGAAAGGAGTTTCCTTATTCATTTGCTACGTTGTTTTTATGGTTATATTTTAACCATAAAATATATTTTATATTATGGTTAAAATATAACCATAAAAACTACATTTTATTGAGCACTGACTATATGCTAGGTACTATTCAGATACAAAGATCAATAAAAAAGGGCTGCTGTTGTTGAAGAATAGAAAGTTACAAAACAATAATCAAGATAGGAACAAGTTGTTTGGGAGCCCAAAGCAGAAAGTAATCAAATGTCTGAGGGGAGGCGGGCATATATCTTCAAAAAGGTCTTACAGCCTTACTGTCAATGAACACTATTGAATGCTTACTCTGTGACAGTGGAGAGAAATAGGAAGTTTATACAGGCACAGGAAGGCTGGGTTGGGAGAACACCCAAAGGTTCAGTGTATCTGTAGCATAAGGTATCTTTGGAGTTCATGGGGACATGGGGTAAGGTATTGGTAGCAGAGACATTACTAGAAGCCGGAATGAGCCACCAAAATTTAAAGGAGAGGGACTGACCCAATCAGATCTTGTGTTTTGGAATGTGTTTCATATGAACAATGAATTAGTGGAAAGAAATTAGAAGCAGAAAATCAGTTAAGAGGTCATTTTAATAGCTGCTAGGAGGGAATGACTCTGAACTAAAGCCATTTCTAATGAGAAAGAAGAAAATATAGAGTCTAGAGATTTTTAAAAGATAGGACAAAAGGACAGTCAAGAGGATCAAGTAACTGATTAGCTGCGAAGGAAGAAAGGGAAAAGTTGAAGGTTATTTCTAGGGTTATAGTATAAAACTCCAAGGAGATACACAAATGATTTCATCCATAAAAACTCCTATCTTTATATATGTCACTAAATCACTGAAGAGAGACTAGTACTATGAAAGTAATTTATTAATAATAATAGGTAACAGATTCTAGACATGGAAGGGTACAGAGAACTGAAGAAGAGATCCTTACTAAGCTCATGAAGTGATAATACTAAATAAAACATTCATGAAATTCAGCATATATAGTTACTATTTATCATTATTAACCTTACCATGGATGTTATCAATAATAAAAAATAGTAACTGTTTAAAATAAACATCAGCTATACACAAGAAGCCAAAAAATATATAACAATTTCAATTATGCTTTTAGGTCTTTAATGAGAATTTTCTCTTTGGTTTTCGATTCTTACCTCGAATTTTCTGACTTAATCCTCACATATTTAGCCTCAAAGTCCTATCAATGATCATTACTAGTTATATTTAAAAAGAAAAGGAAATAGCTAAGTCATCTGTTTTCACTTTTGATGCTAAGTTGGTCTAGACAGGATGAATTTATTTTAACAGAGCTTTCGGCTGGTAGCCATTACGCCCTTAGATATATGATTTCTCAGTTGAGGATATCTATTCTAGGATTGTTAAGAACAGCTTTTCGATTCCATTTGCCTATTGTTATTAATAGAAGTAGCAACAGTATAAACATATGATACATTATCGTTTAAAATGTCTTTACATTTCTTATTTGACTCATAACAGACATCTGATGTAGATAGGGCTGATGGAATTAGGTCTTTAAAATAAAATCTAACCCTTTAATTATGAAATACAACACACATTCAATACAGTGCACAAAACATGTACAGCTCATGGAATTAAGAGAGTTACCTGTGTAACCACCTCCAGGCCAGGAATCATTGTCAGATTCCCAAAAGCCTCTCATGCCCTCCTCAGTGCTCACCCCAACTTCTGCCCCATGGGTAACCACTTTAAAGACCATCACTTCTTTGCTTTTCCTTACAGTTTGTTTGTTTATTTAACTTGACTTAAATAAAACTGTACTCTGTATTCTGTCGTGCCTTTTTGAGACTTATCAATGCTGTCCCCAGCATTATGAATGAAAGTTCACTCATTTTCATTGCAGTGGAGTATTTACATTGAATGAATATCTTGCAATTTATCTATCCATTTACTATTGATAGAATTTTGGATTGTTTCCAGGTTTTGGTTAATGCAAATAATGTTTGTTTGTTTGTTTGTTTACGAGCTTTCTTGTACATGTATCCTGGAGTGCACATGTGCACAAGTTAGGGTAAATACACCTGGCAGGGAATTGGTGAGTCACAGAATATGCACTTACTAGATAATGTCAAATTATTTGGTTATACCAGTTTACACTCCCATCAATAGCATATGAGAGTTCTTGTTCTGGCTACCTGTTGGCATATTGCTGCTGTTGGTCTTTAATTTTATCCTTTCAGGTGGGTGTGGAGTACTCTGTCACTTTATTTAGCATTTTCTTGATTATTACCAATGGGATTGAGTACCTTTTCATGTATTTGTTGGCCGTCTGGATATCTTTTCTTGTAAAATGTCCGTTGAAAGCCCTTGTCTATTTTTTCTATTGGGTCATCTGTCTTTTTCTCATTGATCGGTGGGAGTTCTTTATATATTTTGGATATGAGTCCTTTGATATTTCTTTATATTACAGATATTTTTTCTGACCAATGGCTTGCTTTTTCACCTTCTTCACAGTGTCCTCTAATGAACAGCTTTTTAATTTAATATAGTACAGTTTATCAATCTTTTTCTTTATATTTGTTTGTCTTGTGTGTTATATAAAACCACTTAACCTAATTTCAAAAACTAGAAACTTTTATAAAGCTAGAAACTTTTATAAAGCAGAAGTGGATTCATAGACAGATGGGATAACTTGCCAAACTTGAATACAGGTACTCTGACACCAAATTCTGTCTTATTTCCATTACGCCATGCTAATGTCAGTTTTTTAATGCAAAATTATTTTAATTTATTTTAGTCACTGGTCTTTCCTTATTGCTTGAAGTGGTACAAAGCTTTAAGCGTATGAAGGAACAGGTGATAGTACTTAGGGATAAGAAAAGGCTGTAAAGCTCTCACTTGTCCCTTCATGCCCTCAGCCAGTGGTGGAAGGATATTGTGCAGATATTTCCAACTTTGACTTTCATACAGCCTTTCTCAGCTGATTAGTATTCCCACACCTCCTTCTGGCCTCATTTCTGTCTTATACACTTGAGACCAGGCAAAGTACAACACAATAGGAAATTTAAGTTTGGGAATAGTGTATATGCTGAGCCAATAACCTTTTTAAGTTTTTTTTTTTTTTAATAACAAAAGACATGGAAAACTATGGAGAAGGATATATAAATACAGCAGCAACCCAACATATTCCCAGTTCTCAGAAACTACTGGCCTCCCCAAGTTTCCATAGGGATGTACAGCTACATATCATACCACTTGTGCTGAATAAAGATTCCACCAGATTTGAGAAGCATCCAGAATTCCTGGCAACTTCTTCTAAACAAGTTTAAAAACTCTAGTTGTATCTCTGCTTGCTTACTGGGATCAGATGACTGGTATAAATTAACTCCAGCACATCTCAAATGTTATATTTTATAACTTCTTATTTTAACATAATTTTAAACTTATAAAAGTTGCAATAGCACATGGATCTCCCATATACCCTTTACCCAGATTCACCACTTTTTTACATATTGTCCTATTTATCATTCTATCTATACCACACATATTTTTTTTTCTGAATAAATTGGTGGTATGATGCTCCTTTCCTCCTAAATATTTCACTGTGTATGTCCTCTTATCAAATAGGAAGTGTTTATTTCCTATTTATTTTCCTATTTAATTAGTTGGCTGTCTACGGTAAAGAAGAGCTTTCCTGTATATATGTATGTATGTATATGTATATCAGTATTGGCTCATGGACTTTTATTTTACTCAAGGGTTATAATCTATCGCTATTATTACTGATTTTGATGTTTAAATTGGCCAAGATTTGGTTAGTGGGGAACCCTCTGCAGCTATCGCTTGTGTTCTTTAGATACAGCCTCATCATTCTTTCGTTCTTTGAGTAAATCCTGACTTCCTGGTACAGTGAGATATTCCAGATTTATTTTGACTTTTTCTGCCTGAGTTACGGAATCAACTTTTCCCCTGAGGATCTCTAGTTCTATTCGGTGGAGAATGGTATTTAAAAAGCTACATCCAGGTAGTGGTTACAAAACCGTATGCATTTGTCAAAACTTGAAGAACTGAACACTGAAAAGATTTGATTTTTTTCTTTCTACTCCTTGGTATTTATAAAACAAAAATATGTAATCGTTATAACATGAAAAACACAAGTTTTAAAAATGAATTATGGACCACTAATAAAGTATATACCATGCAATCAAGATATAGTATATTTCCTATGTCCTCTTACTGTCAATCTCCCCTTCCACTCCGGCCCTTGGCAAACACTAATCCATTTCTTTGCCCCTGTAATTTTATCTTTTCCAGAATGCCTTATAAATGTAATTATACAGTATGGATTCTTCTTTCTCTTTCCATTACTCAATGAGCTTTTTCCATGTTATTCCATGTATTGGTTGATTGTTCCTTTTTATTGCTGAGTAATATTCCATTGTATGTACTACAGTTTATTCATTCACCAGTTGAAAAACATTTGGGTTTTGGCAATTATAAATAAAGCCACTATAAACATATATGACAAGTTTTTTGTTTGTCTGTTTTTGTTTTTTTACAAACATACAATTTTCATTTTTCTGGGTAAATACCTAAGAGTAAGATTACTAGATCATATGATGTGTTCAACGTCATAAAGTAAAACTTTATATTTTATAAATTATAAAAAATCAAGTATAAAAAATTCCTTAACTTTATACAGTTAAAAAAGAAACTTTATAAAGTAAAACTGCTAAATTGTTTTCCAGTGGCATTCCCACCAGCAATGAATAAGAGTTCTTGTCGCTCTACATCCTTACTGGCACCTGGCATTGTTACGTTAAAAAAATAAAATAAATGCTCTTCCTTGCCAGCATCTGGCACATTAAAAAAAAAAACCATCCTTTAGGTTTCTAATAGATGTACAGTGGTATACCATTTGTGGCTTTAATTTGCATTTCTTTCTTTGATCACGAATAATATTGAGCAGATTTTCATGTAGCATATATGCTTTTCAAAAATGCAAGTAGAATTATAATGCACATACTGTTTGTAACCTACTTTTTATTTCCCACTTAACGTTGTGTCATTCATGTTGTTCTATAATGTAATCAAATAATTACTTTGGCTAAAATCTAAGTAAATTATTGGCTAGCAAAAGGGAAAAATTGATGAGTGTTTTGAAACATAATGCCACTTTCCCTAATAAAAATAAATCTAAAAATCACATTTTGGTGCTAGAAGGACACTTGTCCCCAACTCTTTTCCATTATTTGCTTTGCCTCTTGGAATCACTTACAGATTATTATGTAGTGACTCATTTCTCAGTTTCTCTTATCTGCTGCTGGGGTAGCTTCTGGTTGGCGATGGAATTAGCAGAATAATCTGTTCTATAGTGCAATCTTAAATGTCTTTTTCTCCCTTCCCTACAATTTACCTTTCACTGTTTTATCACCCTCCCCAAGAAGGAAGGGTTCGTAAAGATGCTGCTCCTCTCCTTCCATTGTGGGAGAGTTTCCTAAACACGTGTCTTTTAGTTGAGTTCTCAGAGACAATCTTGCTACCATGACCACCACTCCCATTTCCTTGAGACCCAGTAGACCTCTCAGGACCCAATCACTAGCTGATCTGTCTCAACAGGTACCTATTTTATCAGAATTATGTTAATTTTCCAAGAGTGTGCCACATGTTTCTGCTGGGGTTGATTTAGTCAAGCAATTTCTTCTAAAGTTAACTTCCCCGCCCCCCTTCTAGTATTTCCATCTACTTAGCTGGATAGGTTCTTAAAGCAAGACATGTAACCCAATTTGCTGTTTTGTTCACCTCACTCATATAGAAATGTTGGCATATACAAATTGCTCAGAATAAGAGAATAAATTCCTAGAGTTGGGATTTTAAAGTCCCAACCTGAGTATGCTTCCCTTTGGTATGACACTGCTCATGAACTTCTATGTTCTTCTTTTTCCCAGAAGGGAGAATGATTGTTTATAGAGGATCACCATAAACACCTGGCTCTCAGGCCCCTCCTTCCCAAACGATCTTTTACTCTGCTGGGGAAAAACAAGTTGAGCCTCTTCTTGTCTTAAATGATCATTTCCCTCACTCCTTTGAAGTGGAAGATCTGAAGCAAGTTTCTCCATTAACCCCTTTCTCCTCTGTGTTTGTAGATACTTCCTCCCACTCTTGTATGGATTCCCAAAAGTGTCTGTCAGTTTGGATCCTGACTGCACTTGGTCCTCTCCAGATGAGTGTTTATAGTGTAGAGTAGGCATTCTCCTCCCTGATTGGTTGGATGATTGGATTAGGACAAGCTAATTCACCATCTTTTCCCTCAACAGGAATCTAACCAAAAGCCCCGATATCAGATGTGCTGAGAATGAGCAGTGGTTCGTGCAGTTCTCTCAGATAAGATCTGAGTCTCTCTTCTCTATTTAGCATTCTTCCTGAACTCTTGGCATTATACTGCCATGTCTTCGTTATCTATCATTGTGTAACAAATCATCCCAAAATTTAAGAGCTTAAAACAGCAAGCATTATTATCTCACATAGTTTCTGAGGGTCAGAAATCTGGATGGACTTAGCTGGTTGGTTCTGATTCAGGGTCCCGCATGAGATTGCAGGCACAATCTAAGTCAGGTCCGCAGTCCCCAAAGACTTGACTGGGGCTAAAAGATGTACTTTAAAACTCATTCATGTGACTGTTGGCAAGTGGTTTCTGTTCCTTACTACATGGGCCTTTCCATTGGGTTGCTCATGATATGACTTCTCCCAGAGAAAGTGATCCATGAGACAGAGGTAGAAAGGAAGATGAAAGAAAGAGATAGATGATAGGTGATAGATAGGTAGATAGATAGATAGATGATAGATAATCTCCCAAGATAGAAGCTGAAATCTTTTTATAAACTAATCTCAGAAAAGACATACCATCATTTTCTGTTATATGATATTGGTCACATAGCCCAACCTTGGTACAGTGCAAGAGGGCACTACACAAAAGTGTGAATACCAGGAAGTGGGGGAGCGAGGGTCATTGGGACAAACTTAGAGAGTGCCTACTATTTACCAGCTACCCTTCTTTACTGATAGAATTCTTGGAAACCTTGCTGTAAAGGGCCAACCCCTGTAATCTCATGATCACCAGCATTTTTCTAAGAGATCTCTCCTCTCCCTATTACCAGCTTTTCCATACTAGCAAATACTTGCCCAATTGGTAACAAACATTCTGTTGTTATGGTAGATTTTTCTACCCTTTATTCCTAAATGTCCTCATTTAGCCTTCAGTTAAAACTTACTCAAATACAAAGTCTCGTAGGTGCCCCAAGCAAGTCTCCAGAACTTCCATTGTGTCTATACAACCTCATTGGCTTATGGAAACATCTACTCCCAGCTAGGTAAGTGCTCCAATCCTACCTGCAAAATAAAATCACTTTTCTTAATCTAGTAAAACTCAGGACCTTCTGAGGGTCAGTGCAGAGGATTAGAGCAGCGGGTCGTGCAGTTCTCTCCCCGTTCTTAGGAGTCTCTTGCTTACTGTTTTTTTTACCATCGCTCTCGTGTTAAATTTTGTGACATCATCCCAAAACTCTCATTCATTTTTACTCTTTGTAGTCTTTAAGGTCTAACAAATCTGTAACTGTCAAACAAGATTATACAGAAAGCCTGAACAATTACGAAGAAAGCTAACTCAAAGATTAAAAAAAATTAGAGGCTCAGTTTAGAGACTTTCGTCTCGTACTCCACTCTGAAGTGCCAGTCCTTCTCCCTGCTCTTAACTGGAAAAGGCTTTTGTTAACTCCAGTCAGTAGGGCGCACTTTCCCAGACACCTAGATTCCTTATCATCTAGCCAGAATGGACACAGAGCTTTCTCTTCTACCTACCTAGAGGTCAGCCCTACAGCTTTTCTGCTTCAGGAGTTGCCTCCTCTCATGAATGCATCCAGAAAGATAGCTCCTACCCTTTAGGGGAAAGACTGCTTTCAAACACAAAGAACTGTGGCTCTGCCCTTGTTGGTCTTAACCTTAACCATTTCCCAACAAGCACAGTAACCGGATATTCACATAAGTGATGCAGAAACTAGAAGTTGCTTTCCTATAACTACTACCATAATCAATTACTTTAATTATTGATGTAATTTCAGTTCAATCCAATCCATGCTGAGAGGATAATTCCCAGAGCAAATCGGAAAATGGCTACAACAAATACTTTGACAAAATGCTTATTTATATAGTTTCTCCTACTAGGATAGGCATTAAATTTAACATGATATCCTTTCAAAAGTAAGGTGTAGATTCCAAATTAATTTCCAGTCGCATGGTTTAACTCTGGCTTCATTTCCCTGGTTTGCACTAAGAATGACATCTAGAAATTCAAAAGAGGCTGAAGGTCTGGAGGACAGGCTCTAATCACAGGGTCTCCTTTTCTGTGAAGAGTAACCCTCAAAATGTATCTTTCTTCTGCACAATACCTGTCATTCAAATCACATACTTTAACTGTGTCAGTATTCTCTATACCTGGTATAGCAAGAGGCTTTCCTATCGAGGGCCTAAAGTGCTATACTCTGAGGAAAAGTAAGGTTGCATTCATGAAAAGTAGCAAAGAATCTCTACGATTGATCAGAAATTTCTGTATTTGGTTATGAATGGTCTTGTGTAGCTCAAGTGTCATGAATAGGCTGTGTTTACCCTAAAATCACTGACTTGTTGGTGAATTCTGATATTGTCCCGGGTTCTTTGATCATTAGCCCAACTAGGCCAAATGTGGAAGATGCCCAAGGATCTTTAGGAGAGAAAGCCTTTCAGCATTCCCTCCCCCAGACCCCAGAAGGTGAGGGCAAGTAGTTCTTTTGTTTGACAAGGTCAATGAAAAAGAACAGGAAAAACTAAAATGTTCCATTTACACCCCTTTTGGTGAATTTGCATTTTAAATGGAAAGGTTTAAATCACATAGCTCAAAAGAAAAAAAGAATTTATGAAGTTGCTACAAATATCCAATAACATAGGCTAACATGAAGCAAATTGTGTTTGAAAAGAAGCTCAAGAGGACAATAGCTTCTCTTAAAGCAAGGGGGTAAAAAAAAAAAAAAAAAAAAAACAAAAAACTCCTGACATGACTTTATAAAACACCACACCAAATATTTTAGGCATTCATGAGAACTAGTTCTGGAAGCTTGTATGAAGAAAAGACATATTCTTTTCCAGCACCCACATAGCTGTAACTACCCTCCCAACAGTCTCCAGAGTTCACATAATTGGCCCCAAGATTTTCAAATGCTTTAGCCAAGTCCCTGGAGTAAAATATTTGCCATTTAAATGTTCTTTGCTTCTTTCAATCGTGTTTCTTTTTTAATATCTTACTTGCTTCCTTGTCTAATAATTAATCTTACTGATCTATGTAATTACAGAATTTATTCCTCTTTTAGAATGAATATACAGTTTTAGGGCAAAGAAGAGTTTGTGGGATTTAAGATATGTTATATTACTTAATTTGGGTCTGATTTGTTGCTAAATTAAGAATCTTTATGATGGTATATGTGGGGGACAGGAAGGAAAACATTTTTCTATACACTTGAAGATGAGCAGTTCCCAGAGAGTAATGGTATATCAGGTCTCTCTTTAGGTAACCAGCTAACATTTAAAGTATAAATAATTTAGTCAAGCAATTTTTGAATCCCATAAATAGTTGCTAAATACCTACACTGTGCATTGTGCAGGCAGTGGAGGCTATAAAGATTAGTAAGACAGAATCCCCAACCTGAAGAACTTACAACTTCATGAAGAAGGTATGCACACCAATGTAATTTCTTATTTTTCTGTGATAATTTAGTAATTTGAATTATGTGTAATAGACATGCTCCCATCCCCAAAGGAGCATGGTTTTAGACCTTTTTAATAGAAAATAGAGAATAATCTCATCTATAAAGTTAAAGTAGAAATGGAAAAGGATTTAGGGGTTTATACCTGGGACATCAATAGTCATGCTTTATTTATGCACAGTATTTCCCCGTGTATGAAATATCACTCCGTTGGGCTATCTGATCCCATTTTACACATAAAGAAATTGAATCTCATAAAGACTATACTATATTCCTTTAAAGCCACATAGCTAGTAAGAGTTAGAAATGGGACTCAATCTCACACATTTGTACTTGAAGTTCAGTTATACCATATATCCAATTAATTTTTCTCTATATTCAAAGAAGCATCTTTGATACCCAGGAAGACCCCGCATGCAAGATATACAATTCAGTAACTCCATTTCCTAAATTTTGTCACATCTCTTCTTGATAAAGACAAATGACTTCACAAAGTAATTACACAGTTACCCAGTCATTCTCAAGCTCCAGTAAAGAAAGGAAGAGAAAGAAATGTCAGTGAGAAGATTAGATTAGACACAAGACTTGAGCTATTAAACACTGCATAAGTAGGTTACTGGTGATAGTTGTGCAATTGGCTCTAAGGGTATCTAAAAACAAGACAAATTCTCAGTTGCTCAGAGAAGTTTTTAAACATAGTTCTGCCTGAAGGTCAGAGAGTTGATCTAGTAATTTCAAAATAACTATAACTACATGATTTAGGAGAAACGGCAATAAAAATCTCCTTTTTATCCCAGTGGAAGCAAAACATTGAAAGTCTAGGTTGATGGTCAATAATGAACAGAGTAAACTTTACTTTGTGTAAGCTTTTAAATAGAGATATTTATCTCAAACTTTTTATTTATTTCTTTATTTCTTTATTTTGCTATTGTTAAATTCTAGAGTTGAAAACATGTGACATTTAACCCAGACTTTTCTATGTTGTAACAGCCAACATTCCCCCTGAGGAAAACAACTTTAAACTTCAAAGACAAAAACAGAAAGTGTTCAGATATGAAATTTTCACTAGTATGTCTTATCATTGAGCATATATAGCAAACTTACTATATTTAGAGACTGTGCAAGACACCGGAGGAATACAGGGAAACATACGGCGCACTTGTTATTGAGCCAAGTGTAGCAAATTTATTGGGATCAGGTCTGATTCATCAAATGGCAAGGAATCTCTGTGATGCATGTGCAGTTCTAATTAAAACTCCCTGGAGTTATTTCTTTGAGTCTCAGCCCTAATTCATTTCCAGACAGCCCTGTGGTTTTCAGGTAATTTGTATAGCTTCTGCAAAGACTGTGGAGAAAACTCTTGGCAATTAGATGCCTTGTACAAATACAATTTACAGATCAAATCAGAGAAGAGGCACTAAAGTAACTCCAAGGGACGAGATCATGAAATGCCCCTAAACCCTACACTATTTCTACTGCATATAGGCCCTGGATAAATATTTGTTGACTAAATAAAGGTGCAGTGTTAGGTACTATGGTGGCTTCAAAGTGAGGAACACAGGATTCCTCCTTTCTGGAGGCTCATTTCTCATAGGAGACAGGGACACGCAAATGACTGTTAACAAGATAGACTTGCTTGTGTTGGATCCCTGAACCACTCCCAAGCTGATCACAGCAGAAGTCACGGGCACCTCATTAAAAGCACTCATGAACCCTTGAATTTTGCTCATGTAATTCCTGTCTGCTCATCTTGCAACTGTCAATCTTGAACCTCCTCAAACATCAGTGCATCTCATTCCTGACCCATTTGGCTTTATTTACATCTTGGTCCCGTCTGTTGGTATCTAGCTTCACTGGGACTGGTGACCTTAGTTAGAACTGCTTACCTTGAACCTACCCCAGCAAAGCTTTAGAAGAGAACACAGAATCTTAACTATCTGGACCATCTGTATTTGAAATTTTGTTCTGCTATTTATTAGCTCTTTATTATGATCTTAGGCACATGACATAACTTTTTCATGTGTGCCTCAGGTTCCTAAGCTTTTGAATTAGGATTATAATAGCACCAAACTCATAGAATTGTTATAAGAACTAAATGAGTTGCTATTTCCAAAACATTTGGAAATGTTCCTGGCACATAATTTCTGTGTTAAATAAAGCTTACCTCCTTGTGGTTTCCTCTCAATACTGTTTCACTAAACTGCAGATAATAGGCTCCATGGCCCAACCAGGTCTTATGATACCACTTGCTGGCAAAAAGCATTAAGTAACCAAAGGTAAGTAGATGAGAAAGTAAAGAATGTCTAATTAAGAGTCAAGTCTGGCTAAAGCACTGGGCTCAGGGGGTTGAGTATATAGTAGTGATTTTAAAAAGTTGAAAAGGACCGGGTTGTGGAGTAACCTGTATATGAAGACAGGGAGCTTGTAATCTATTCTGTATGCCATGTGACATCATAGGATTATGTCAGGGCTCCAGAAAGAATTCTAGCAGTAGTAACGAGGATGGACAGGAGACAGGCAGATGCTACAGGTAAAATGTTTTTTCGAAAGTTGCAATGATCTAGGCAAATGATGAGACATGAAACTAAAGTGGTAACAGTGTCAGCAACATGGAGAAAGAGAATGCTAAGGCTGTAGAGACTATGTGGAAGCAAAGTTTAAAAAGTAAAATGTAGAACAATTATTTGCACGTCTATCACATGCCAGGCATATACAAGGTGCTTTGTAAACATCTCATTTAATTGGCACAACATCTAGGCTTGGTAAATATGGGTACTTGATTAATTCAAAAGAAGAAACACAGGGAGTTAAGCAATTAACCTGAGATCACAGTTTTAGAAAACAGCAGAACAAGAATTCAACCCTAGTCAGTCTGGTTTCAAAGTCTGGTCTTTTTTGACTGATTAAATTCACGTAGGTAATAAGAGAAAGGAAGGAGCCGAATGTGCTCCTCAAAACCCTGAGAGGCTAGAAATGCAATATTCCAGAGAAGAAAGTTTCAGAGAGGAGATGACTTCTTTTGATTTAAATATTAAATTATTTTGGAATGTGGAGGCATGTAGCAGGCAATTAGAAATTCAGACACTGAATTAGGCAAGAAGTCAGAATTGTAAACATAGATTTTGTAATCACTTGCAAGAAGTTGAAACATTTGAGATAAGCTCTCCAAAAGACAGCACTAAGAGAGAGTGAGATTTAAAAAAGAGGTCTAGAAAGACCCTTAGTAGCACCTCATTTAATGAGAAGAAAAAGAAAAAAGTCTGTGAAGGGTAGTGAGGTCAAAGTTTAGAGAGGAGAGTCTTAAGACTTTAAGAAAGAGGGTTTTAGCAGAGAGTTGATGGTAGACACTGTCAGATGCTGCTAAGATCAAAGAAGGTAAGACCAGAGAAAAGACCAATGGATTTGTGTTAGTTAGAAAGGCTACTCGGGACCCTCAGGAGAACTGCTTTAGGAGAGTAGACCTGGATTTAAAAGTGACGGTTTGGTAATAAAGAAAAACATATGGGACATTAAGATGGGGATGGGGAAAATAGAACATGTTTATAGGTCAAAAAGCAGTCAAACCAGCAAGGGTGACTGAAACTTCAATGGGGGTGGGGTTGGGGGATGCCCGAAATAGAACAAGGCCATAGTGAAGATCAGAAAGGATGAGATCACATGGAGGTGAGTTTTCCCTGAACAGGAAGCGAGTCCCTTCCTCTTCAGAGATCTGAGGAAAGCTTGGTGAAGGGCAACACAATGAAGGAAGCCCATGTTGCCTGATGTCTTCCTCAAAAAGCAGGTGCAAATAATGATCTGCCGAAGTCGAAGGGCTTGAGGGGCCTCAAAGGGGCACAAGAAGAGTGACTAACCCAGGCTCTCTCTTTTCATGCTTTCCTGCCATTTTGTTGAACGACCCATTATAACCGTCGAATTTCTCTTGTATTCCCTTTATTGGCTTGTTGCTGGTTGTTTTTGCTGGCATCATGCATGTAATACAGTAGGTTTCCAGCTTCTTAAAGTGTTCTCATTTTCTCCTGGCACTTATGAAATTTAACATTCCATAGAAAAAGTGAAAATTCCAAAAGAGGATACAATTGTAGCAAAATGATAAACAAATAAAATAAGATATAATGACAACCCTTGTCATAAAAATACTAAAATAAAGAA
>NW_006436288.1:9552387-9565015 GCF_000325575.1 Pteropus alecto
AAATGATACTTAAATCACTTAATTAACCTTTGTCTTAGACGACTGTTACATTTTCTAAACATTATACTAGAAAAATGAGAGGCATATTTTTACTTTTAATGACTGTTCCTCACACTTCATGTGCCCTATTTCAAGACAAGAAGAAACATCTTTGTATAGTGTAAGTAACAATAACACTGCTGTTGATAATAACAATAATAGAAACATTCCCAGTTCTCCTAAACTATAGGTCAGCAACTGAACTTTAAAGGGAAGGCACTGAACTTTATATGGAATGGGATGAAATCTGGCCTACATCCTGCAAAGCGCTACCCCATTCCTCCATTTTTCTGGAGATACGAGCAATCTAGGGGATTTTCCTGGTTGTAGAGAAGGGGTTGGTATGCAGCTGCTCTGGTTCAATTCTCAGAGCTCTGTAAGGAATACAGAAAAGAGTAGAATCCATCAGCCATCTTAGTTGGAGACAAGAGAAAAAGTACAAGGGGGACAGTGAAAGTGAGCCATCCTGTGTTTCCCATTTGCAATGTGACTGAAAGAACCAATCAGAAGACCACTTTCCTCTGTTACAACACTTTTCATCTAAGGAGCTCAGACATTTCTGGCCTACAGAGAGTTCCATTATGTGGATGGGCACAGTAATATAAAAACCTCTACCTTTACTAAGTGAACTAAATGAATAACTGGATGCAGAAGGCTTTAATCATATCTCTTACATTTTA
Organism: Pteropus alecto; assembly: GCF_000325575.1. NCBI lineage: Eukaryota > Metazoa > Chordata > Mammalia > Chiroptera > Pteropodidae > Pteropus > Pteropus alecto. The sequence continues at coordinate 9,553,107 of NW_006436288.1, forward strand.
CATCTTCAAAAATCAAGGGGACATGCATTTTTTGACTGTTTCCTAGGTGATAGGCTCTATGTTCTACATTTACAAAAATTAACTAGTTTAATATTATCGATGGCCCTGAAAGGTAGGTTTTATTGCCTCAATTTTATAGATGAAGATAGCAACTGTCTGGAAAATAAGTAACTTTCCCAAGATCATTCAGCTAGAAAAAAGTGGAACTGAAATTTGAATATAGATGTTTAGATGCAATGACCGTGGTCTTTACATTGTAGGAAGCTACTTATGAATGGACTCCTACCCTCATCCACATGTGTACTATCCACCTCCCCCAAGACGCAGTCTCATCTTTTCCCTTGGTTAAAAAAAAAAAAAATTGCTTTTCAGTAAATTTATTTTTTAAAAAGTACTTAAAAAGAGAACTCTATAATTTGATTTCAAAAAGTAATTACCACTGTTACAAATGCTCATTCTGTATTAAATTTTATAGGTCCAAACCACTTCAAAACATATATGTAATAATGCTGTTTGGGAAAAATTGAAAATCCACATAGATATACCATTTATGATCCACTGAAGTCTGACTTCAACTTTAGTATTCAGTCAAAATTTACTGTTTGGCTTCAGTTTCAGACTTAACCTTGCCTTTCGAAGGGCAGAATAGCTGAATGCCTCCTCTGTAACATAGTATCAGTAACACAAACAAGGTACATTATTCAGAGTAATGTTAATAATATCTAAATATTTACTTTCAAATACAAGTGATTATAATGTTTATATATTATATATTTATATGTTATTTATATCACATTATACATAATACAAATATGTAATAGTTATAATGATTATAATGCTTAAAAGTATTCTAAAAAGTACAGTAAAGTTCACTTATGTGCTGTGTTCAAATTTTGTCAGTGAAAACATAAATGTATTTTGACTATTCTGAGAATAAAATGCTTCAGTAATTAATAATGACTGTAAACTTACTAATTTTATGTATCAATGATTAAGAACTTTCATATAGTTAAAAATTGAAGTTATTATGAATACAGGTTTATAATCCCTTGTCTTACATATCATTTGGAATTCAGAAATATGCAGAGTTTAGGAGGGTAATATATTACATGCACTGTATTTATCAGCTCCTCCAAGGGGTGGGAGTGGGAGACTGGGAAACAAAATAATGAAACACATTACTGCAGAGTAAAATGTATGAATATTTCCACTAAGCCTCATCACATCAGATCAGATGGATTTTGCAGCCAAATGAGTTATGAATATATTTTTGTTTTTCAGAGCTTTTGGATTTGTAAATTGCAGATAAAGGGAGACATTAAATAACTTTAGGAAGAATAACAAACATTTTATGAATAAATGTTCAGAAACATAAAAATAATAATATAAGAGAAAAATAGAGATAGATATTATTAATAGCAAAACATAATGCTAATCTTAATAGTCATTTTGTGAACTGGGATTCATAACATTAAATAAAAATAATCTTTTAGAACAGTACTTAATTTTTATTCTTTAATTCTATATAGGCCATTTCTCAAGAAATGGTATTTCTTTCTATTTGGGATTTCTTTATGCCTTATGAAGATGAATTAAAATAATTCAGTGTTACCATCAGCAAATTCCACAAGGATAAAAAGCTCCAGCAATATGTACAGTAACATTCATGATGAAGATAAAGTGTATGAAGGAAAGAAGATAATCTTAGAGAAAGACAAGGTACTCAAAACATACCTTGTACTCACTACTCAAATTTCCAAACAATAGTCTTTGTAAGATGCTTTATTAAAATACTTTATTATGGTTTTAAGTCGATAGGTTCAAAAATATGAACAACAGGTTTTTTGAATGATTGTTATAGTTTATTACATAAAGATAAAGGATTTTTCAGACTTACCCAAGCTGTGAATCTGGGTACAAATTTCTTCCAGAAAAACATGTCCTAAAAAACATTTTCTGCTTTGCACACAAAAAAAGTGAGTGATGTTATTAAACGTGTCACTCGAAAGGAGGGAATCTCTCCAATAACACAAATATAGCCTCTAGAACAATCTAACAGCTAACTGTGCTAAGAAATTATTGTTCCTAAATAACCAACAAACAAACAAAATGAAAACGGACTTATAGATACAGAGAACAAACTGGTGATTGCCAGGTGGGAGTAGGGGTTGGAGGGCTGGGTGAAAAAGGTGAAGGGATTAAAAAGTACAAATTGGTAGTTACAAAATAATCATGGAGAAGTAAAGTATAGAATAGGGAATATAGTCAATAATATTGTAGTAACCATGTATAGTGCCAGATGGGTACCAGACTAATTGGGGGTATCACTTTGTAAATTATATAAATACTTAACCACTATGCTTTACACCTGAAACTAATATAAAATAAAATTGAATGCCAACTCTAATTGGAAAATAAAAATTAAAAAATTATTTTCCTAAACTATAATACCAAACTTTGAAAGTTTGTCTAAATTGTAATAATAAAATTGTAATCACAAAAAGTTTTAAAGAATAATACTTCAGATTGATATTTGTATCCCAGAAGTTAATTCTGTTATGGTGATATTAAACTTTGTCCTTGCCAAATAATGCTTTTAACACTTGGTCACTTGGCTAAAATGTACATTTAGTAATATATGTATTCAAATAAATTTGTATAAATGTATTATTATTTTACAAACAAAATCATAATGTGCATACTGGCTAAAGTACTCTTTTATTATTGGGTTGATTACTTTTGCTGCCCAATTCAAATATCTTGAATAGTTTAGTAGAAAATACAACTTTCAAATTTGGACAATAAAAAACAGTGCAGTGACAAAGTTCGACAGGTTGTTACTGATGAAAAATCAACTACTATTTCTTGAACTCCTATTATGTGTCACACATTGAGCTAGGTACTTTCAACAAACAGCTCTGTGAAAAAGGTAGAATGTTATTCCAGTTTCACAGATGAGAAAATTGAGGTTCAGAGAGATTTAAATGTTGAGATTGAACCCAATTCTTTTTTTTATGTCAATTTTAAGGTTCTTTTCACTATATCTATGTTTTTAAAAATTGAATAAAGGGGAAGAAGAATCTTGAAGGCCCCAAGTGTTGACTTAAATTATTTTTATTATATATTATTTTAAAATATATACAAATATAAAACTAGGGTGAAACACAATTATTGTGGCTCTATAAGACAATAAAATTGAAGCAAATTTACAAGTCAAAGCCAAATTAAATCAAAACAATATAAATCCATATTAATATGATAGTTGATGTTGTTTTGCTGAAACTAAATTGTCAATGTCAAATTAAATAGGGGAAAGATGTGTTTGTGGGCTTTATCTTACTCATCTAGATGATTCTTTTGCTTTCCCCCATGACAAATCCTTTGATGCATTGCCATTAGCATTGCAGTTAGTTTTCCTTTTTAATGCTTGACTATCATTTATTACTTTGTTCTGCAAATAATTTTAATAATGTCCTACAAAATACAATCATTAAAACACTTTTGTAAAGTTTTACAATTTTACCTATGCTAATATTAATAAACTGTCATAAGTTGGACAGTATAGAGGCATAACATAAACACTATAAACTGCTCTAAGATGAGTTGTCAATTAGAGCAATTTCTCTCGAGTTCAAGAAGTCTATTACCATGCTTAATGTAATGATTCAATTTTCCTACAGCTTTCCTCTATTCAAATTACTGGGAAATCTTTGCTTGTGTAACGTAGTGTGAGGTCATTTGGCTTGCTATTAATTCAATCATAAGCAGAGATGCAAATGAGGACACAAATCACATGGCACTACTAAGATGTAAGGTTTAAAAGATACTTATTTTAATTGTTTCAGATAATAGAAAACACACACACACACACACAATTCTCTTTGAACTTCCAGACTTTTGAGAAGTCAAACAGACGTAAACAGAGATATGTTACATGTTAATAAATGTTCTATAAAATGAAACAATATCTAGTGATGAATATGTTTGGAGAATCATTACCACATTAAAGGATCTGAGAAATCCTGTCAACTGTTTCAGTCAGTTCAAACTAAAACACTTTTTGATGAATGCCACTCTAAACAACAGTGCAGGAAGTAGTAGAATCAATATAGTTAAAGAGAACCTCATAATTTCAAAGGCTGATCATCTCTATTGACTGACAAATTCTTTTCAACTTAGACTTTTAAAAAATATATTTTCCAGCTCAGTCTTCAAAGGTCTATAGGTATCAGTTATTTGTTTATACCATATTAAGCACATAGTAATAATATCTAGATTCAATTTAACTCTTAAACAGAATTATATCTTTTCATTGTAATATGGTCACAGTGCGTGGCACAATGTCTTGCATGTTACAAACGCTCACTAAATGTTTGATGTTGACTGATGATGCAATTCTCTAAGCCCTGACTATAATTCACAGGTGTGATTTTTGTTGATAATAACCAAGTCCATAGGGGCTGAATCATGTGAGCACAAATGACAAAGCCTTAGTACTGTCAGGAACCTCTAGCCCTGTTGCTTTTGATAAATTCGAATAAATATTTATGGTATATGCATAAATTATACAGAACATTTTAATTTATGAGTATAATAAACAGGATTAGAAAGAACATGGGATGTATTTTTAGCCTGTGTTTTCTCTTTTTATGTGACTGATGGTTTGATGCTTCATGTTTTTAAAAAGATGTTTTCATTTCCTTTGAGATTTTTATGAGTTCTATTCAGTTGGGAAAACTGCTGCCTCCTGTGGCACATAAGTCTGCAGAAGCTGCTTGTGGATTTTGGCCTTAGGGATGCAGGCATTATTGTGTATTTCTATGATAATTTTTCAGGGATATGTAACTTGCCTATAAAAATATGCCTGTGGGCTGAATCTTGGCAGTTAGCATTTTAGTAAGAGAATATATTTAGTAATATCTGAATGTCTAAACAAACAACACATAGGTAAACTATTTTTAAAAACTGGTGACAGAAAACATTGGTTGTTATTGCCACCTTTTGAATGTGTTTGGCTATAACTAAATACCAACTTCCAAATTTATTTTTCAAAAAAACATTTGAGAAGGAAGGATTTGAGTTATCCCTGCATTGGCTCACCTTGTCATGAAAAACAAATAACTCAAGTCCTTCATTTGGAAAATTGGTGACACTGAACTAGACATTTTGAGTCAATAGTAACGCATGTTGACTTTAGTCCTTGGGTTCAAATTTTGAGGGATAATAGTGATTTGGAGTTCTCATTACATTCAGAGATATTGTCGTTTTAATAGTTTATGGAAGGGAACACACAGAAATTAATCAACCCACAAATTAAAAAACCCAAATGAATAAATAGTAAGCATATTTGGAAGATAGGTTGATGTGGTAGAAACTTCATGCTTTGAATCCAAACTCTCCCATTGTTATCTAATCTCTTCTAGCCTTATTGCCTTCATTTGTAAAATCAGGAAAATTATAGTTATCTTGTAAGGCTATTGTAACAATGACAAAAACAAAGTTATTAACAAAAGGGGACTATATGATGAATATTATTTTCATGGAAAAGTCTCTGTTGGAGTTTCACAATTAGTAAACGCTAATGATAGTGGTCAATAAGGGAGATTAGGTAGTCCAGAGCAGCCAAACAAGACCTTGTCCTTGCAGAAGTAAGACTTGAGTGAGCAGTAAATTGTAGACAATTGGTAAGGGTGAAAGGGAAGAAGCTTGGTTTAGGAAGAAGTCTTTCTTTGGTCTTCCTTAGGACCCAAAGCCCCTGCATGCTAAAGCCACATGGGAGGATCATAAATCCAATCTCAGCATTTTCATGGTCAATTATACAGAACATTATTCTTGGCACTATGTTTAAGTTAAATATAGTTATTGTGCTAAAATTTCTTTCATCCAGAAATGAAAAAGAGCTGAAAGAGACCTGTTGCAAGACTAAAGAAAAATAACTAGACCATTTTTTTATTGGCCATATTTTCATGTTTTAAAAAATATACTGGTTTTATCTTCCAATCATATCTTAAATTGAGCACTAGGCTTGGTCCTTTCCCAGATGTGATCTTACTTCACTCTGCAGCAATGTTGGGAAGTGTGCATTATTATCTTCCTTTTAATTATGATGAAATAGGATCAGAGATACTAGCAGAGTCAGGATTAGAACATGGATGTCGTTTGCCTTTAACCACACCACATTGCACGTCACATAAATGTCCATATCCAAATCATATATCATAGCGATTTTCTACTGCTGTTCTTAAATTTCAAATAGGTAACTGAGGAAGGGGCTCAGAGGGCATGTGGAAAGAGATTGGGAACTCTTGGGGTAGAAATGGGAGTGTTGCATGTAAATCATGGGTTTAAAATGGGGCTGGATAGAAAAGAGGCCATCAGACAACCATATTCTAAGATGATTGTCCAAGATGCTGTTAATTTGCCAGTGTTAATATTCCCAGTGAGACTTCAGAAACATATTTCCTGTTTTCTCATTTATTTACAAGATCTTACAAATTTTTGGGGGGGCGGGGGGAAGGGAACATACTTTGGTATTGTACCAATTTCTATGATACACACGTTTGAGATAAGCAGCTGCTGAAACCCTATCTCTTCCAGCGAGCCTTCCAGGACTACCACCAAGAATGCAATGACTCCCAGCAACACCATCCAGTGTAGACAGTCGTAAAGCCCTGTGACTCCTCCCACTTGTCACTCTTTGTCTTCAGGACTGCTGACCTGTTCTTTTATTCATGGTAAATTTTACCCCTTTAGTCTGCATCGACAGTAACATCTACACCACTTTTACAGTCCACATAGTCTTGTCTGGTTATGTGTCTGCCTCACCTTGGGAATCAGAACTTCCTGATTATCTACTTGAAAACCTGGAAAAGATATTGAATTTGCAAACCTGTGAGCATTTCTATTTCAAACTGGAGACCGGAGTGTCCAGAAGCCAAACCAGCCTGTCATTGAAGCTTTGGGATACTTTCTAGACGCCCCCTTTTATTCTCTGAGTTACCAGGTACCTCTTAGTGTGGTGCAGGTAAAGTTTTCAATGATGATGAATTTTCTCACCTGTCCGGCAGAGCCCCCAGCCTTTAAAGCCTGTGGCGATTGCGATAGGGTGTCTTCGCCCCTATTGCTGACCAACAAGAGCTTTTGATGAAAAAGGTCAAGAGCAGATTATATAATTAAGCATAATTTTACAGCCTATTTTACATTATTACAAAAGGAATCTATGTTTATTGCACAAACTTTGGAAAGTGCATTTTCATATAATTACTTGATAACAAAGCAGACGCAGTTATCTCTTAGCTAATTTGGGGGCCACTCTCCTTCCCTCATCCTCTGCTCCCATTATAGGACAAATGTGACAAAAGATTTAAAAAGTTTCTTTCCTTTTTTCTCCTTTTAAAATTGCATGTTACAGAGGAGTGGCACATCTAGAATTTTATAAGAGGGTCTTAGGGTCTATGTCATATTGTTATAGAGCAGTAAAGTTGTAAATTTGCGTAGCGCTTGACATAAGACCTAGAATACATCAATTATTTATTTTTAAGAATGGCTACAGAGATGTTTTGGAATAGAAAGTTCTTCCACACCCCACTCCTAGTGTCACAATTGCCACAGAGGGCTGTTCAAGAAACTATTCAGTTACCTATTTAGTTAACAAGCATTTATGAAACATCTATGTGCAATGCCGTAAGGTAGATTATGGATGAAAAGAGAGACAAAAAAATGAACAAAAATGCCTTTCAGGAATTTTTAAATAACAAAAAGACTTCATTTGACATTTAGGTCAATTTCTACAAAAATTAATACTGTGATGAAATCCTTGTGGTTGAATTCTTTTGCATATCTACAGATATTTCCTTGGGATACACTTTTAGAGGGGATATGTCACGTGTCATTTTGATGATCTTAGGATTTATGATAAAATAACCTGATCAAATCCATGAGATGTAGATAGAATTTAATGGATTATCATTTTTAATGACTATAAGAGTTGGCTGGTTCTAAAACATTAAAATATATGTAAAGAATGCAAGAGTTTGATTAAAAAGATATTTAAATACCTTAAACCTAAAGAAATACAAAGTCCAAACAAATAACGCAATTTCAAGAATGGGTGTTACAGATCCTAATATGACTTGAAAATTAGGTAATAAAATGACTCACCTCTAAGGTTCACGGCTAAGTGACCATCTTTGTTTTAAATGGCGAACTCTGTTAGAGGCTATAAATAGGGCTCCATATGCCAGAATGCCACTTCAGTGTCACGAACAAGGATCCAGTGTTGTCTCAGCCTGTACCATCTAGTCCTTATAAAGCTTTAGCAAGCTGAAAAGACAATGTAGAGATTACATGGGGAAATAATCTCCCAAAGTGAAGGATGACATAATTACTTCGTTAGTGGCTAAGCATCTTTCAACTCCAAGATTTAGAAAGGTTTTCATGGTTTTAGCATATTTAACACTTGTGTTAGGAAATATGTGTATACTTGGTAGTTTTGATATTTTTAATGTCTATAATTTGATCTATTAGAGTTAACAGATCAGTTTTTACAACACAACTTAAAATATGTAATATGTAAAAGGATTTAGACTTGATTTAAGTTGAAATCTTGTCGAGTGGATATATATATCAGAATAGGTAAGAGATCTTAAAGTTCATTGCATTTCTAAGTTTATTTTGTTTATTCATGTTCTATTTGGTACCAGGAAGGTTTTGTTTGTTAAATCAGACAATTATAGTATTTTAAAAAATAAATATTTTAAATTTATAAATACAGTTTAAGATGTTCACAGGAGTTCATTTAACTGTAAATGAGATCAAACATTAATTGATGGCCCTTAAATATAATCAAAAATATTTACTGGACTTAGAATATTATTTGTAAGTAGAATTTAACATTTTCAAAAAAAATTACTTTTATAATTTGTAATTTTAATTAAAAAGTTCTAAACAGTCTTTTCTCTACTCAAAATCCTCCCTCAAAGATAATTTTTAAAAATTGGAGTTTAAACACAGGATTAATACAAAAGTCTAAACTTTTGATAACTATTGGGTTGTCTATGTTTAAAGTTTTGAATTCTCTATTTTTAATTAACTCCATACAGTTATCTCTACTACACATTTAAAATCTTTCTTTCTGATCTCTTTTCATTTTTCTTATTTTACTGAATTTTGAACAATCTTGGTCTCGGGCACACATTCTGACATAAGCTGATTAGCATAATAGAGTTATAGGTAAAAATCATAAATTATTTAAAGATACATAATTTTCTTCTGCAAGGACATAAAATGCATGCTTAGAATTTAGAGATTAAAAAGAAATCTACTGATTGGAAAGTTTTCATGTTATTAGGGAGAAAAAATGAATTGAGATGACTTTATGAAATAACCACAAAACTAATTAAAAATTTGTGAAATAAGCTCCATTGGAAAAGGATTAAGGATTTGGAATATTTTAACTGGAGAAAACTGAGGTGAAGTGTCTAAACAAAGTGGTTTGACTAAATTTGGCTTCAAATACTGGTTGAAGTCCTTCCAATAAACTCTCTCACCCCACACCCCACATTAAAGCAAATATGATTTTTTTTTTTTTTTTTTTACTCTTCAGCCAGTCTATTGAATACAGAATTTGAGGATCTCTGAAAAAACGAAGAGGCAGTCTATGAATTATATGCTAAACAGACATCTTCTTTCCATTAGAGGTAGTACAAAGAAAGAATTAGCTTAAACTATATAGCAAGAAGATTATAGGTGAACATTAGAAAAAATGTTTTAGAGCTCAGATGGCAGTATACAAATAATATAATATCATTTTTTTTCTGGAAAAAGAAACAAAAATATATAGAGACCATCCATTCTTAGATAGTAGAGATGACTTTAAAAAGGTGCTGAGAAAACTCAAAAGGCAAAAACAAAAGGAAAGGAAGTGAGGACAAATCGCCCTCAAACATAATCAAGTCCCAGGCAAAATTTTAAAGACATCGAATTCAATCATTTAGTTCTTCCTACTTCCTCATTTCTTATTGAGATCCCAGGAAACTAGCTCTTCAGGACTCTCACTATCACAGTCCTTCCTCTGAACCACAGTCTTACTCTAACCAACCTGTCCCCATCCCTCAGGGCTTTGTTTTTGATTAGATAAAAACCTGCTCATCTAACAAAGTGGTACTTATTAAACTGTTAGTGGGTATCCTTTGGCTAGTGTTATCTTTGCCCAAAGAGCACACTTACTTTATAATCAGATTCCCCTGAGTATTTATAACTTTACTCAATACAATGCCTTTAACGGTAGAACTCTCTGGAACTTTGTTAGGTCTGGGTCAGGAAAGCAGATTTGGGGGAATCTGAATGCTCCATGTATATTCATTCATGCAACAAATACTTATTAAGCACTTCTTATGTTCTAGACACTGTATGGTGACATCTGAGAAGAACAAGATATGCAATATCTTTCTAATAGCATTGCATTCTGGTGGGATTTGTGGGAAACAAACTATTATTTCATACAATGATAAGTGCTATGAGGAAAAGACAATAGGGTAATGAGACAGTGACTGGGCAGAGTTGGGGTGGGAGGGCAGGTGGGAGTGGGAATGATGGGGGGAGGTGGATGTATTTTCTAGATTGGGCAGTCTTCTGGGCAGGACTGGGCAGGACTCCTCTCTGAAGAGGTAACACTTGAGCTGAGAATCTAATGGAGCTTCCCAGGTAAAGAGGGTAGAGAGGGTAGAGAGTATTCTAATTTCAAATGAGATTGAATGGTCATTGCATGCATTTAACCAAAAGAATACCAGTAGCCTGTAATACTGGGCTCTTATTATCTCTAGAGAGTCCAGAAAACCCTAGGAAATTCAGACAAAACTTTGACATCCTCCACGATTTTTCTTCTTAGATTTCAATCTTCTAAGGCAATTGAAATAGACGTATTCTGCTCATATAAGAGACTATCATTTATTCATTTTTCATTAGTTCTTTAATGTTCATTTAATAAATACTTATTATCTAGTATGTGTCATGATATAGCAGTGAACCGAACGGATAAAAATCCACATCCATATGGAATTTGCATTCTAGTGGGAGAGAAATACAGTAAAGAATATGCCCTGTTTCATAAAGTCTAGGATACACAATTTCTCATATTTCAACATCTCTGAAATTGTGATGTGGTTTATTCAGCACTATTTAACATTTATAATTGGCATCTGTTTTTCTTTCTTAGTGATACGAAAACAAAATTGCCTCATAATCAAATGTATCTTATATTTGATGAATTGTAGTTAATAAGAAAAATAAGTGCATGGTTATATAGTGAATAATATATAAATAGAAAAGTAGAGCAAGAAGGAGAGTAGAAAGTGCTGGTGATGTTGGGGAGTAGGGTGGGGAGAAATTGCAGTTTTACATGGAAAGGTATCATTCGGGTGACATTTATGTACAGACCTGAGATAGGTGAGGGAGCAAGCCATGTGAATATTCAGTGGGAAAGCATCCCGAATAGAGAATTGCAAGTGCAAAGGTCCTGAGGCAGGTAGTTGCCAGGTATGCTTAAAGAACAGCCAGGAAGGACATATGCCTGTAACAGAGTAAGCAAAGGAGAGAGCAGTAGGAGATGAGTTCAGGGAGGTAATGGAATGACAATTATGAATGACCTTATAAGCTGATTTGATTTGTCATTGATAGGAGAGAATGTGGGAAGAGCTGATTTGAGGAGAAAATATCAAGAAACAATATGGGGCATGTTGTTAAGATGTCAAGGAATAAGTTTATCTATGCATCCAGAACTCAAGAGGTCCAAGTTGAAGATATGAAGTGGGATACACACACACACACACACACACACACACACGTGGTGTGGGGGGGAATGTTCCCCTCTTTTGTACCCTCTACCTTCCAAATCACTCACGAGCATCTCT
>NW_006436288.1:9565131-9568331 GCF_000325575.1 Pteropus alecto
ATATATAAAATTCATTACAGATATAATTCTAAGGACTGAACCCTGGTGGAGAGGGGGAGCGGTGCTCTAGCATCTTCCAATGACCTAAACCAGGCAGTTTGGCCTCAAAGATAACTGACTTACCTATTCTCCACTAGCAATCTCATCCACAAGGTTTAAAATTTCCTAGTTCTATCCCAATTAATTAAAAAGACCCTGTGGGAATACATTCAACAATACTGTATTCGTTTATCACAGTAGATGCTGTAACGCGTGGGTTATTCCTTGGAGAGCAGTGTTTTAACGTATTTTGTCTGCTCCAGAGACCTTCCAGTACTGATACGTTTTAGGATTGAGCACAGTTATGCTCTAGACGTCATCCACTCCAGATAGTCCCTTTCCATTCCTTGAGAGGTTACAAATAATGATTTCCTTATCCATAAATAAATTTTCTTACTCATAAAATAGAAGTATAATAGCTACTTCACAAGTTTATTTTGATGAAATAAAGAAGAGCATCTGGGGCACAGTGTAAAATCCATAAATCTTTCTTTCTTTCTCTTTTCTTTCCTTCCTTCCTTCTTTCCTTCCTTCCTTCCTTTTTTCAGATACAGTCTTGAAGACATTTTTAAAAAAATTCATTGGACCAGAGTGTAAAGATATGTTCCAGATAAATCATCCAAATGCACCTGCAATTATAAAAAAAAGAATGTGCAAGGATATTCCAAGATTATCTTGGAATCACATGAACAGGTAAAATGTACAATCTTTTCCCCCTATATAATGTATAAGGAACTATTATAATGCTTTGAATCATTAAAACTGGTCTTACATATCACTTAAATTATATCAGCAATAACATTATGTTAATTTTACAGATGGGTAAGAAAAATCTAGACTTCTAGAGAAAAGAAAACTTTCCTAATTTGTTTCATCATATATGTAACAAAGCACTTCTTATCCATTGGCTATTAGATTATGTATTAATGGATGTCCGTGTATTCCTTTAACAACTATTTTTTTAAGGATTTAACATGTGCTGGGTAGTATACTAGCTGCTGGAAATTTATTCATGAATAAGACACCATTTGTGCTCTCAGAAAGATTAATGTTTTGGAGAGATTAAAGAATAAAGTGAAGTATGGGAAATTTTACAACAGGAGTATGCTTAATGCTTACTATGTGAGGGCAAGAGCATCATGTTTCTCCCAAAATTTTCCATAACTTTTTGGAGATTTCATTTATTGGATGTCTGGCTTCTGAGATCACAATTCCACTTTACAAGTAGCAGATGATTTCAAATATAGCTTCAAAATGGAATACCTCATTAGTATCATTAAAGCTTCATTTTTCCTTTCAGCGGCCAGAATGCCTGATTCTAACCCAAGTGTGGTCGGCCACAATAAGAATCAGTATTAATGCAGTCATTCTGTAAGTCAAACCTGAATTACGGTTTTAGTAAGTAAATTACCACTCTGCAGATCTTTTTGTGAAGGTCCAAGAGTGTAACACTAAAAAACATCAACCCTATTTTTCTCCAGGGAAATCAGATCTCATAAAAGAATTTTTATTTTCTTCCTGGAGTATTTACACTCAGTGCCTCCTAGAAGCAAAATCTCCAACTGGACATAGTTCCTGCATGTGATAAACTCTTAAACTATTTAACAGTGGTTATTTTTCTCTTGATTGTCAAGGTAGATTACTCTCCTCCCCTAATATTTACTGCATGTTTACATCTCCCGTTTTTTAGGGGTGAGAAATTTGTTAATATTTAGTTTGCACCTTTCTTTCTGAACATAGTGAATTCTCTTTGATTAATTTTCAATCGGAGATCACTGTGATCTTTACTCATGGAGGTTTACTATTTGATGTTCACTAAGACAAAAGTGAAACCATAATTAAAATTCAGTAATACCCTGAACCACCTAGAAAAGATCCATACTTAGTGGGAAGTGATATTATTCAAAATTCCTTGCTTATTCCCTGACAAGTAACCTCAGAAAACATTCCTGAAAAGGCTGATAGTTTCTACCCTTGAAGACATTAGGTAATTCAATAAGATTAAATTAAGGACAAAATTTTGAGGAGAATATTCATAGTTTTTAAATTTTTCCTATTCTTTTTTATTTAGCAGTATACTCACCATTTTAGTGGAAAAGAATTATTATAGTATTTACCTAAAATAAACACCACATTTAAAGCTAGGCTTATATCATAATAATGTATTCTGTATATTTCCCAATGAAAAATACTATTCCAACATTCAAATTCCCATCCTTCTTGCTCCCTTTTAATACACATCAGTGTGTGAGTGCTCATAGAGATACGTATTTTCAAATAAATTTGTGATTTGTAGAGAAGAACATATGCTTACAATTTTGTTAATAAAGATAAAGCACATACTAATTAGGTCAATTAGTGAAGGCCCTCGGTCCTTGGACCTAATAAATGAGCAATATTGTATGTATGCCTTTACATCTCTCTCTCTCTGATTTGCCTGTCAGTTACTAAAGATCAAAGACCAAAATTATTCAGTATGCACAGACCTGACACATAACGGAAGCTCAATAAATTATTATTGAACTAGACTCTCAAACAGGCTCAAAAGGCAATTAGACTATGGATAAGTAAGAATAGAAATAATAATTAAAAAATAACGTGTAACTCTAGTCATATATTTCTTTAAGATACTGATATGCCCTAACACTATATATAGGATCACTAAGGTACTGACAGGTAGAAGAGAATATAGATCTCCAGGGCAATAATAGACTTTATGAGCAAACTAATCTGAAAGTAGTTTTGTTTTTTTTTTGCTGTTTTTTTCTTGGTTTTGTTATTTTTAGTATCTGCAATTAAATGAACTGAACTGCCGCATTCAACAATTTTCAGTGCTTATTGTCTGTTTAAAGCCAAATATAGCAAGATTCCCAGAGTAGTGAATTCTTGTAATAGCTCTACTTTTCTCTCTCAACAGCTGTGTGTCCTTGTGGGTGTGTGTGCGTGTGTGTGTGTGTGTGTGTACATGCACTCTCTTTCACATCATTACTTATCTATTTAAAGGGAAAACTTTTGAGAAAAATCACTGGAAGACTGAATTTAGCCTGACCTGACAAAATAAAAACATAAAAACGAAAATGAATCAGTTTAAGCAAACCATCTCCTATCTCTTTCCAAACACTGAACCCACCTGCAAAATTAAAAACAAAAAACAAAAAAAC
>NW_006436288.1:9568351-9594485 GCF_000325575.1 Pteropus alecto
TCCCTAAAATATATGTGTGAAAAGCAGGTATAATAAAGTCATATAATTAATACAAAGCTCTTTTGTTTATACCAGGTCCACATTAATGCATATGAGCTAACATCATTCAGACTGTCTCACTTTGAAATGTTGGGCTCATTCTATCCTCTTTGCCCAAAGAACAATCCTGGGTGTGAGGAAAAGTTTTTTTAAGACAGCTCCTTTTCCAGTTGTCTTCCTTTTATTAACCAGTTAAGTCCATAATTATTTATTGAGTGCTCACTATGTATCCCCTGAACTAAGGGATACAAAGATGAATAAAGCTGAGTCCATCTCAGTGAACAATAGAAGAGTTACTGCCATACACACAAAAAGCACACTGGATGGAGGAGCCATGTCACCTGCCTGGAGAAGCTGAGAAGGCTTCCCAGAATTGTTTCTTCAACTGGATCTGAGTGGTAGAATTGGTGTGTTTGAAGAATCAGGGAATAGGAGATTTGAAAGGAAGGCCCTTCATTTCAGGCAAGGCGAAATCACAGGAATAAAGACATAAGGCAGGACCTCATATGTTTGGGAAGTGGGGAGGCATTTGGGCAGAGGGAAGAGAAGTAAATAGCACTTGGATTCGAAAGAGCTTAAGAAGGAATGTGGGCTTTGTTCTTTAGACTTTAGATGACTGCTTCTCAAACTGTTGTGTATATATTTACCCACAGGCATTTGAGGCTTTAGGAAAAGCATAGTGCAGCTTTCTAGAGTACCAATTTAACGTGAAGATTTTGGGAGGGAAAAAACCATTGTTTTTATATAAAAATAAATGTGTATATGTTGTAGAAAGCAAAACTTTGTTTGGTACAATTGCTTAGAGCTTTGTCCTGGATCCTCAGATTTCCTCTCCCTCCATCTCTTCAGATGTCCTTCGGTAATGTCTGGTAAGTACTGGGAAGTCATCACTTAGTTGGTGTAGAGCCTGAACCTGGGTATGATCACTCAGTCCTAACCTAGAGACCAGCACCTTCAGACTAGGTCCCCTCCCCCTCCAAAAGAAAAAACACCCCTCAGTGTTAGATCCTTCCTCCTTTCTCAGGTTTATTTGAGTAGGTGTTCAAAGTTTAGGTGAAAGAGTAATAGTTGTAATACTGTTTGTTAAGACCACTATGTGCCATGCACTTTACATATATTATGATAGTTAAGCCTTACTCTCCTAGGAATTGTGCTTATTTTGCATATGAGAGAATCGAGACCTAAGGTCATATAGTTTGGAATGGTGGAGTCAGAATTTGAAGTCAGGTCTATCTGACCCCAAAGCCCATTTTCTAAGTCCTTTCCTTTATGTAACTCTGCTTGGTGGCGGGGTATAGGGGGTGTGGGGGGGAGGTGGGGCTGTGGGGGGGCGGGGCAGTGTGGGAAATTCAGACTTAGTCAACCATTTCTGGAGGCAGTGAGTCCTGATACTTAAAACATCATACATGGTGTCCTAAATCCAGGGAAACAAAACCATACCTACTAGTATAAGCCTGCCCACTTTGTACTCACAGAATCTCCATCCTGGTTGCCACACCTCATTCAAAGCCACAGGATCCAAAACAAACACTGGGGCTGGGGTGGTAAAATGCAGATGCCTCAAGCTGGGGCAGAGCCCTGACTGCAACAGCTTCTGAAACAGGACTGCATATGAGTATTAGCCTTACACCTAGTATTTGAGAACTGAAACCAAAACAAAAGAGCTAATGAAGTAATCTCACTGAGTACCCCTGAGGCTTTCAAAACTACTGCTTCTTTGTATAAATAGGGGTGGGGTTTATTTGCAAGTGTATGTAAATTGGCATCTAATTTTCTAGTTGATCTTTGTCTTGTGCTTTATACTCACCCTACTGTAGAAAGCTTTTTGTTTGGCAAAGCGTTAATTCACTAGAAACTTGCAAATTGTTTTACAAAACAGACATTTTCAGAATCTTAAGTGCTTTATATTTTTGGATGAAAAAAATTAGTAGTTGAAGGACAAGAAACATTAAATATCTGGTCAGAGACTAGTTATGGGACTTTGGTCTGTATGAAGAGTCAAGTGAAGTTCATTAAAGGTCCATTCTGGGTCCTATCCTCAAGGATTCTGATTTAGTCCTTCTGGAGAACCCACGAAATGGCACAGTAAATGAGCAACCAGGAGATTCTGAAGCAGATCACGTTTCTGAGAAATACTGTTCTGGAATACTAAGTAATCACTTTGTTTTCTAATTTTACCAGTTTTGAGAACATGTTATTTTTGTAAACAGAACCAAATATCTAGTTTTAACAAAAGGTAAATGATCCCAGCTACTGCTTTAGGCCACCATAAATACTTTGCAGAATTCTCAACATATCTCATGACGTCTTAGTGAATTTTAGTAACTAAAAGGTATGCAACTGGCAGGAGTATCAGTATTGTGAACTAAGGATTGTGATGAAATCATTAAATTCTAATTTATTAGGAATTGAATGACAATACTGTATAAATACTTCATCAAGAACTAGCAACAGAACTCCCATGGAGCAGAACAAGAAAGGGCAAGACTGTCTGCTGTGTCAACCAGCACACAGATCACAAAAATGACAAAGCTCGCTTTTCACGCCTTCACACCTCCAAGCTTTCTCCAGGCACATCCCAGGGTTTCTGTGTTTTAGGGTCTATGGTTCTCAGGTTAAAAAATCCTGGACTAGCCTGTTGAGGTAGTTTTGGAAATTACTTCAGCATCCAGATATTTGTTGTCTTCCCAAGATAAGAAACTCTGTCCTGAAGGGAGTTGGACCAGTTTCAGGGACTCCTTGGAGAGACTCATTAGCTCTGCACAGGTCACTAGATAGAGGTATGAGCAGAAGAGGAGGACTTTAATGAACACCTGAAGTCCAGGCAAGATACTGAGGGGGAATAGAGTTTGCCTCCCTAAAATATACCTTTACTGGGATATTGACCATTTTAAGCTGGTTATTTTAAGCTGGTAATTTTTAAGAAACAAAAGATTCAGAAAGAACCATTGAACTTCCCCCCTAACTGGCTGAAAGAATTTAGATAGAGGATCTGCTCCAGGGAGGGAGCTATCATCATAGATAATTATATTTTAATATGAACTAAGTGGCAAACAGAGAAGAACCTAGCAAGTCTGTTTGTTCTCCCCTCGGATGCCCCACCGTTACTGGGTGGCTGGGCAAAAATTTACTAAGTTTGTTCTTTTTCATCTACCTTCCCTTTGAAGTCCAAACCACTACCCCCTTTATTCTTAGCTCGAGGTGGCATATAAGCCTCAACTGCCCAATTTGTCTTTGGGTCCTATAGTTTTATGGAACCCCCATAATTAAATTTGTTTATTTTCTCTTGATGATCTATCTCATTTCAATTTGAATATTAGACCAGCCAGAATAACTAAGAGGGAAAATAAGGCAAATTTCCCCCTCCCCTACAGTGTCTCAGTCGAAATGTCCCTCACATACATAATCTCACTTAATTTCATCCAAAATTCACAATTACCCTATATTTTAAAGATGAGGTTCAAAGAGGTTAAGCAATCCTCCCAAATTCTCACAGCTGATAAGTGGTAAGTCTCAGTTTCAAATGAGAACCTGTCTAACTGTCAAGTCCAGAATACCTCATGTCCAAGGGAGTCACATGAGAAACCCTGAGTAAGATCTCACAAGGCACAACAAATAATCTGGGGATGTTACAATCTCTTGAGGCTGTTGTGCACTGGAGGGAGCAAAAGAGAGGCTGAGGAAATTAAAGAACGATGATGTATGCTAGGAGGTAAGTTTCAACTTTTTACTTTTGGATACTATGAAGCATATTTGAAAGGACAACTTATATCTATAAAAGCTAGGACAGAAAATATATTGAGGGAAGGAAGAAGTATTTATGCAACTAGTTTCTAAATAGAACTATGTAATCAATATCGACAGCTTAATTAGGAATAAATGAAAAAGGGGCACATTTCCAATTAAGAAGAGCACTATTCAAGATCAGCTCAACTGATACATGTTCTGCAATACTTAAAAACATATAACTGTGGTACTATCTTATTTATAGAGAGCTTAATGTACTAGGAAAGATGTATTCCATATTGTTTCAGTCCAAATCATGTCTATAAAAATTTCTGTTAGATAAGCAATGAAGAGATAATAAACATATATCACTAAAAGGCTTTCTCTGACTAGCTATCTACTATTGTCATCCAAGTTCACTCTATTGTATTGGCCTGTATTGTTTTCTTCAGAGCACTTGGTACTACTTGAAATTATCTTAATTTATATACTACCTGTATCTTATCTCTATCCTGTACTAGGATGATTATGTGAAATATAATGCCCAGCATGGAGTAGGCACTCAATATATATTACTAACCTGTACAAGTCTGAAAATTAGTTGTTATTGTTATGGAACATATATACATATATTTAAATTTATGTTTATATACTTAAATATGCATATATTTAATTTAGATGTGGACACTGAGGTCTATGAAGGTTAAGTAACACAGATCAAAACTCGCACAGCCAGCAGATAGAACAGAATTGAAATTTACATCTGTCTATACTCTTCCTCAGTATACCATACTAGAAGAGCATACTTGGGCAAATCTCTTGCCAACTAGTGCCCATCTCACCTCAGACTCAGGCCATTTCTAAGAAGCTTGTCTTAGATGTGCAAAAGTCTCTCTGCAATTTCAGGGATGAAACAGGTTTTCTTATCCACCTACAGAGATTGACATTCATTGTTGTCGTTATTATTTTGCCTGAAGCAGGACAAACATAATGTTGCATATTGTTCTCTTTAATTTTTACTTTTATGCTGATTTTCACCTTCTTGGTGCTTTATACATAATGTTATATCCTTCTAAACATTTATGACAGTATTAGTTGATCTATAGCCTTCCAAATGTTCACAATTGTGAAAGCCACTTATACTTTTAAAATTTCAGTTTATTTCAGGGGAAAGCCCTTAATTGACAAAAGACTGCAGTGTCCCTGAACAGCAAACATAATTATCACTGAAGAACTCAAAAATCCTGGAGAACAGACCACATTCTGTACCCTGTAAGGGATCTGGAACAACTTGGTGTTCAATAAATACTAAATAATATACCAATTGAACTTAAATTACCATTCAGCATTTAGGCTAATTTTATACCTTAACTGAATGGATGTCATTTTCATAACTGTACAAAGAAAATGATTAAAACTACTACTTTGTAGATTCTATTTTTAAGGTATTGGAGTCCTGTCTACCTACCACCTACCCCATGGTATATTTAAAAATTAATAGTATTTATGTGTTACTTTTATTTTTTAATAAGGAAATCAGAGAGAGTGATTTTTTTTCCAATTCAATACAAGAATTACAGATCTGTTAACAGCTTCTGACTTAGTCAACTGTGCCCTTATGTCTCAACACTTTGTTTCCAAGAGAAATGTGTTTTTACTCATTCTTCGCATCATTGAAGATATGAAGATATACAAGCCCCTGCTCCAGGACAACATAAGAGAGTATTTTGTATTAGTAATAGTTAAACAAGATGATTTCTAAGGTTTCTTACAAATTTGATATTACTTCAAACTAAAACCAAATAAATATGTAATATAGACTAATTAATATCTTTTAAAAGTATTATCTACTTGTTATAAAACAGATGAACAACATAGGACATGGTAACCCCCCAAATTAGGCATATACTGCCATACTTATAATAATTTTCCCAGTGACCTTGCCAGAGCGTTTCTTTCTTTTTTTGAAAAACAAGCCTTTTCTCCTCACTCTAGTCATTGCTTTTAGATAGGAAATGCCTTGTTCTTACATGACTCCACATCCCTGGCCACAGGATCAAGGAGAGGGCATGTGAACCAATTTGAGCAAACGTTAGTACCTATATTCCAGGCCACAGAAATTGGTGCAAGGATGGGCACATGACCCAAGCCAATTGACGAGAACAAGAAGAGGAGTGTATTATCAGGTTTATCAGATAGAGAGGGTTGCTGTTTTTGAGGAGAAAGGTATAAAGCAGATAAGCTGTTATTTCTCATATGCCCTCTGTAAACAGTTTAATGCATACCTTCCAGACTCTTCTTTTGTGAGCAAATGTCGAAAAATAGAAAGTTCCAATGGTTTTGCTCATGCTGGATATGTCCCAATATTTAAAACCAAGCATGACTAGAATCTAGATTTCTCTATAAAAAAGAGACACATCATGCTATATCTGGTGTTCATATAAAGACATGAACTATCTCTCTTTCTAATAGGTAGCATTCTGCTTTCTTTCAGAGCCAAGAGAAAACCAGAATTTCCCCCAAAGAACTTGGAAGTACAGGCATAACCCTGATGACTGGGGTTGAATTTCATGCCTAATTTTTGGCAGGACATCATTCTGAAAAAATGTTACAAAGATATCCATCAGATAAAATTCTGAGATAACTTTGTCACTTCTGCTACATCTCTTAACATATATTGTTAGCATAATACTGGGTGTATAGCACACTCCCAATGAATAGATGATTAATTGCTTTGGAATCTAAAATAGGTACCTATTTTCATCAGGCCTCTCCTGTTCACTGGGGAACTTCTCTTTGAAATTGGAATATTGAGAAGAAATTAATGCCTTTGTGTTTGGGTAATGTTTAAAATTTATCTGCAAGGCTCTATAGTATAAGCTTTGGTAGCTAGCCTCCGAAGGGGCCTGTGGAGAGTCTCATCTCCTTGGTGTTTATGCCCATGTATAGTCTTCTCCCACAATGAATCTAGGCTGCTCTGTGTGACCAATAAAGAGGTAGTTGTTTCTGAGGCAAAGTCACTCTTCAGCTATGCTTTGTCCTCTTGTATTATTCACTCTGGGAGAAATCAGATTTTATGCCACGGATATTCAAGTAGCTCTGTGGAGGGGCATATGTGGAAAAAAACCTAAGATTTCCTGCCAGTAGCCACCACCAAGTTACCAACCATGTGAGTGGGTCATCGTTAGCCCCAGTGGAGCCTTTATATGATGTCAACCTCAGCAGACACCTGAGAGAATATCTTGAGAAGAATGAGCCTAAACTGCCCATCAAAGTCATTTCCTAATTCCTGACCTATGAATTAACACTACAGAAATGGAGAAATAATAAATGTTTATTTTAAGCTGCTAAATGTTGGGAGGTTATTTGTCACACAGCAATAAATAATTAATATAAAAACTATCAAAAATAAATTTAAGAAATATATTTCAGGAAATGTAACAGCAGCCTTTTCTTCTGAAATACTAAGTCGATTTTAAGATGTCAAATCAGACCAAATTACCACAAATGGAATATGTTTTCTGGTTCCTCTTCCTGTTGAGTCTACTATTCTGAGAAGTGCATATCTCTAAAGCACTCTATTTCTAATAATTAAACATTTGTCTTCAGCCAATGAGATCTTTGTTGCAGAGAAAACCAGAAATACTGTTTTCTTTGCCAGTAGTAAAAATTTGGGGGAGAGCTGAGGTCACTTGTAAAGGAGTACAAAGTAGCATTAGGCAATACCTCTCCGCCCCACCCAACAGGTTTTCCTTTAAACACAAAACAAACCTAAACCTTAGAAAAAACTTTTAATAAAAGTGCTGCTGTTCATATATTTTAGAGTTTTTGTTGTTTACTTTCACTAACTTGTTGAGAAAATGTGTGTTACTGAAATATTTTTAGTTATGTAAACTCCTTGTTAATTGCTAAAGGAAGGGGTTTTTGGAACCACTCATGCTAATATTTGCTTTCCTGAACACCAACTGTCCCTTAGCTACATGTTCAAAGAATTCAAAGAAAGAACTCTAAAAACTACAAAAAAGGAAGAAAGGGAAAGATCTATTTAAAAAAAAACAAAACTATTTTTAGAAAAATTCAAACTGCTCTAGGCCTTCTTACAAAGGTAACAATGAATTGTCCTAAGTTAATATCGAAAATGAAAATGACAAAATTTAACATAAGTAAATATGAAAAGTGGCTCTTTTTAGCTGCAGGTTTAAAAGAAAAAAAAAAAAAAAAACAAGTCTACCAAGTTAAAAACCATTGTCATTCAGAAAGTAGATCAGTGGTTGCCAATGGCTAGAGTTGTGAGGGATGGGGAGTGACTGCTAATGGGTTCAAGGTTTCCTTTTGGGGTGACATAAATGTTCTAACTTTAGATTATGATGATGGTTGCACAGCTCTGTAAATATACTAAAATCCATTGAATTGCACACTAAAAATGGGTGGATTTTATGAAATATAAATTATATCTTAATAAAATGATTGTTCAAATTGTCATTAATGAGCCAGAAAATAATCAGTTAAAGGATTAGCAGTGTACAAAAAAATCACCAAAAGAATGGTTCTAGTTCAAATGTTGCTTTCCTCCTGCTTATAAGCATGTACACGCGTACAACTAAAGCTGAAGTAAACTTTTAAGATACTCCAATGGAACATTTAAAAACTCTCTAATAAGAAATACAATGAAGAGGCTTTCTTAAGCTTAAAGGTATGTTATGCCTCGCCTTGTGCTCAGACAGTAAATGTGATTGACTTTGAACTTTCTGTGAGAACTAAGGCGGTAATAGCTATAGCTGTTTACAATTACTATCAAGGCAAATTCACAGTGCAAAACTGAAACCCTAACAAATGAAAAAAAACAATCTTTTCATAGACATTACTGTAACCACAACAAAGTGTACCAGATATTTTGCATTTTAATGCTTTCAAAGGGTTACAAGGAAATTGTTTTCCTATAGGTTATCTAACATATGTAACAGTTGCTCTAAATATGCAAGTCCATTTTTTTGTTGTTGTTTAATTCAGTTTTTTACTTCTGGCACAGCAACAACCACCAAAAAGTCCTGTTAACTAGATTTTGTTAAATTCCCATAATTTAAAAGTTTTCTGAGAGGGAAAGGTTTAGTTCTTAACCAAAAGGTCAAAGATAACAATGGCACTCTAACTATAACTCTACTTATACGTGTACAAATTAGTCAAAAGCTTATTAAATTCCTCAGGCTGAGTCATATATTTTATTTAGAAATATAAAATTTATAATGAAAATATAATATTGAAAATAACATATCATATTTATAATGAAAGAAGCCAGAAACAAAAGACTACTACTGCATGATTCCACTTATAACCTATCCTGGAAAAGCAAAACTATAGGGACAGAAAGCAGATCAGTGTTTCTCAGGCGCTGTGGGAGAAGGCGCACTGACTGCAAAGTCGCCCTGGGGGACTTTCTGGCTGATGGAAATGTTCTGTCTCTTGGCCGTGGTTGTCATTACAAGACTTTGTACATTTGCCAAATTTTATTGAATTGCAAATTAAAAGTGATGAATTGTAATGTAAGTAAATTATAACTTGAAATATATGAGAAATACTAGACTTAACTATTTCGATAGGAGTATGCTGTTAGAGTTAACTATATAATACTGAAAATATACTGTGGCATCAAACAAAAATTAAATCTATAGTTATTGGAGATTTTATAATGTCCCCCAATTTTTTGTCTTTATTGTAGAAAACTTAATGAGAAATAGTTTTTAAAATCAGTCTGGATGGAAATTTTAAGTCTTTAGGCTAAAATTAACTCCTACAATGCAGATGATCTAAAGTTTTACAGGTAACTTCATCAGTCGCTTGATTATTAATTATTAGCTATATACCCTAAAAATTCTTCTGTTATTACAATTACATACTAGCTATAGCTTATTAAAGGCCTACTAAGTTTCAGACATTCTCTTGCCATTCTGTGTGTGTGTTTGTATTTGACAATTTAAAAAAATAATTTATTTGACTAAGTTCCTTTAATGTAGACACCACTTCTTTACTGTTTGTTGAGGTAGCAGACAACCTACGTTATATAATATTTCTTGGTATGTGTATACATATTTACAATGTTACACATCTGATAAATAAAGTAGGAAAGATTTGAACCTAGATATTTTTTCAATTGGTCAACTTATCTTTTCATGTTCATTTCTGTTTCCCACTACAATGTGAGTTGTTTGTGGGAAGGGGCAATGTGTTATGTGTCTATTCATTTGCAATCCCTGCCATACCTACTTACACGTAATGCATGTAACAGATACTCATATATGATTGCACGAGGACAAAATTGATTCATTAATAGTTATCAAGAGAGTTGTGATAGCTGTAATACTTAATTTTATATCAAAATCTTTTTGGAGGCATATTTATATTAAGAGTTACAAAGAAGGGCTTTTCCCTTCATCAACAACAAAATTGAATTATCCTTGAAAGTGATGGTCATTTTATTTTTTAAAAAGCATTTCCTCATATTATGCAAGGCTTAGAGGTATAACTTGGTTTCATTTCAATGAAGTTAAGATGACATTTGATTGTGGTTGTGATGGCTTTTATAGATTGGTGCTCAACATTCTTTCTATTGTCCTTTTAATGTGCCTGCCTATTCTGTAGAGTCAGGGAAGTCTCCCAGATTCTTTGTAGTGGGGTCCCACCTAAGCTAATAGGATGTTCTTCTTTCTGTAAGAGCAAATCATACTTCTTTCTGTTGCCTCTTCTGGCAAGCTCAGTGGTGGAGATATTGGGCTTTTCTGTCACAGCACTAGTATACCACCCCCACTGTCAAGTCACTGGTTTCATGGCTATCAAAGGAAGGTGGTAGAGCATTGCTTTTGCTGGTTTAGATTGTAATGAGTATGAATCGGTTTTAAAGGCAGCAGCCATGATGGTAGCTCCATGATCGTGGCAGTGGTAGTGTGTTTTGGAGCCTGCAACTTCCTGACTGGAGAAGAGGCAATAGCCTTCTTGGAGGTCCAGTCTGTGGTGTGGCTTTGTGAGTTGTCCTTTAAAGCTCAACCTCAACTCTGTTTCTTCAGGCATTTCAGTGGTTCTTAAACCATTTAATACCCCATATAAATCCTTTCCTGTTTAAACTAGCTTAAGTAGATTTTATTCTTTGCAAATGAACACTGACCAATAGAGAAATGAAATGGATTACAGTCATCCACAGACAAAAATTAAATGGATGAGAGCACAATATTGTAAATCAATACAATGACCAAAATGACTCCTGAGCCCAGTTAAAAGGAATAGGACTTATATTGTAAATTTAGATGGACATTCTTCATCTATGTGTAATCTAATGAACTCTAAAGAGAAGGCCAAATACTACATGCAAATGGAACATGGCCTGAAATAAGAAAGTATTGATCAGGATGTGTAAATTTATGATATTTTCCCTTTCGATAGCACTGTTTAAAAGTGATATTAGGCATGATTAAGTAGAAGTGGGAGGGAGGAAAGTAAGCAATTAAGTCATGTGAAAAATAATATTTTTGAACAGAAACTTTTCTAAGATAATCTAATTTTATGAAAATCTGATTATTTAGTCATTAGAAGTTTTAAGTAAAGCCCGTGAGAAGTCAAAACTCTGCAAAAAAGGGTACCCCCAAGAATTAATGGAAAAGTATCTGAGAGTACTGAATTAAAAGGGAGGCCTTTGTTGGGGGCCTAAAATTGCACATGGGATGTAAGTGTAAAAATTTTATCTTGAAACCACATAACTATCTGGTGCTAGACAACATATTGCAATGGATTTTGAACTTTTAGAAGAAAAAATAGCCTTAAAATATAGACTATGATGATGGTGATCTAGTTTGAAGGATATTTTTCTTGAATGGTACTTATAGCCACCTGAACAACTTTCATGTTGCTTTAACTTAAAATAGTTAAAAGGAAGTCTTATAGTACAACCTAGGTGCTCAGGTTACATCACTGTGAATGTGTCAACAATGTAGACTGCTATTTAAAAAAAGCTGACATCTTACAGTATACTCACTGAAATATAACTCGCAAAAACCATGAAGTAATTTTCCCAATATTTGTAGGGTTGGTCAAACTCATATTAGAAACTCACATTCGATCTGAGGTTTCATATTTTAAAAAGAATGTGGAGAAACTAGAAAGAGAACAGACCAGAACATAGAACAAAGCCTTATTAAAGAACTAGAAAATAGGGTATAAAATTAGGAAGAAAAGGCACTGGCTTTATTTAGCCATAAGAAAGCTAAATAGTCTTCATATGCAACTTAACATTCTTGGATGTAAAAATAAAACAGACAAGTCACACCTGGAAGACTTAACCACCCAGACAGTAACACCATAGAATTAAATAAACATAAGGTTTGCAACAACAATCACTGAAGTGCCAACTGGTTCTACCTTTTGATTCTGAAATAGCTAGCCAGATCAGCTGAGAGAATCTTCACGATGTGAAAACACCAGGAAAATGGAACTCTAGTTGAATGATAGAACTCCTGTGGTGTCTGTGGGTTGCCGAATTAATATTTAAATATTTCATTTTAGGAAGAAATACTCCATTATTTATCATGGGGGAAACCATAATGGGAAGGCCAGCATACTGTACCAGTTACAGATATTTTCAGAGGTAGAATAACTCATTCACATCGGCATTCTATCTAGCTGTATTAGCAAGTTATAGCAAGTTTTATGAATAATTGTATAGGACATACTTAACATGTACTGACAGATTTGAATCTCCAGTAGTAATACTTATTCTTTAAAGCTAGGCTTTATGCCAACAGGACAACAAAACAAAACAAAACAAAACAAAAAACCCAAAACAAACAAAAAAATGAACTATTGGCCTTTGGATCCCTGCCTGTCTACTTTATGTGGGGTATCTCAGTGTTTTAAAGAATAATCTATGTCATTATTCTGGTTTCCAAAATAAACCAGGCTAGGATTAAAGATGGCAAAACAGTGGAAGACTGTTATCAAATGCCGTTCTTACTTCTTTAAAACCTAAAATATTTTGATAATAAAATGAGGATCTTTAGTTGCCAAAAAAGACCAAAACAAAAACAAACAAACAAAAAAACAAACAAACAAAAAAAACCAACCCCAAAACATGTAAAAAAAAAAAAAAAAACAATCAATACCTTAGACACTGGACCACCCTGATGATCACATATCAAGATACAGACCCAGGGGGTAGTTTGGAGGGGAGACAGTGGGGAATAGAAAAGTGGTGTTGCTAGATGTTTTCTAGAATTAGACAGAACCCTGATGTTTTAACTCTGCCTCTCAAAAAAAGCCTAGACTTCCAAGTAAAATTGCTATTAAAAAAAAAAAGAAAGAAATGTGATAAAATGTCTTCTTAGTCCAAATGAAGAATAGAATGCACAATTATCCAATGATCTTGAAACGCTTCCAGAATTTTGTTTAGATAAGCTGGCAAAGTGCGAGTTTCATGTTCCCTGTCATGGAAATCTGTGCCTTTTGTGCTGCCCTATAGGCCTTGCTCTGGGCAACCGCTCCCCTCCCCAATTCCACGAGAATCTGATAAGATTGTCAGTCAGACACAGTTCTCCCTGTACCAACATAGGCTCGAACATCAGAGGACTCCCTTCATCAGACACAGTGGTTAGTACAGGGTGACTATGGGCCTTGGAGAATAGCATGGCTTTTGGAGAATAGAAGCCGCCTCTCCTGAGACCACCAACTAGCAAGTCCACGTAAGCCCAGGATAGTAGAAGACTACCTTTCTTGCCACCTGGAAAGAGCCTGCAAGAGCCTGAGTCCAAGACAGAGGTGGATCCCAGAGACGGAGAGTGAAAAACAATCCTGATAACAACATTCGAGCCATATCTAGCAATGGCAAAGACAAACCAACCTTCGGGGTTTTTATTTTAAGTGAGCCAAGAGCTTTCTTTCTGTTTAACTGGTCTTAGATTTCTGTCACTTGCCACCGAAAGAGTCCTAATACACTCCCATTTTGCAGACTGGGAAACCAAAGCACATCATTATTAAAATCTACAGTGAACAAGATGTGAGAAAAACCATTAAAACATTCACTAGTCTATAAGCAACTGGACACAATTATACTACCTTAGTTTTATTTATTTGGACTTAAACGCTTTGCAGTTTGTGAGAGGTTTTATAGTACAGAGGTGAGGGTCATGGGCTCTGAGCCAGAAAGTCCAAAAGTCCCATGTGACACTTCACTTGCTGAGAGGCTTAGGTGGAAAGGGGAAGAGGGACACTAAATCTCCCTCTGTACAGGTTTCTCCCACTATTTGAATGAAAGTAGAACAATTCTATGAAAACTTTTGTAAGTCCACATGACATAAAGCAAAGAAATAATTACCATTAATTTACACTGAAAAATTTTCAAGCATTCCCAGGCCCCAAAAATAACCTACCAAATCATACCAAGTACCACATAAAACCTAAAATAACGTTAACCTATAGGAAAAGCAGTGCCACCCTTACTGCTTGGAGTAAGCACTGTCTCCATAACAGCTCTCTGCAAAACAGACACTAAACTCTATTTTTGTTGTTAACCTTTTTTTAGTAAAAGCAAAAATTCTCTTCAGATTTCTTTCAGTTAGCAAAAACAGGTACTCTTTTGCAAAAGCAAAGTGGTGTAACGTGAACTTTCGAAAAGTGAGGGATACCTGTATCAGTTTTCTCATCTGTAAAAAAGAAAGAATAATCTCAATCTCAAAACTATAGTAAGGATTAAATGAGATAGTGTATGCAATCTGCCATTTCCAAACTCTACATAAACCATACATTGGGGGGGCACATAGTAAGGATTCAATAAATTCCTCCTGTTTTCCTGTAGATAGTGAATGCCAACATTATAAATGAGACCTAGAAGAAGGTTAAAGTACCAATTTAAAGTGTCGCGGTTTCCCTACTATGTTAAAAGACACTTGCAGTTACAAAGCAGTTCTGAACATTTATTAAAATGGTTCTTTTAAAATAATATGTACAGAACAATACTACAAAGAGGGAGTTTTTAAAAGTCAGATTATTTTTGTCTTTATCTGGCCCTCATCCCCCTCACTCTACCAGCTTCCTGGTTTCGTAATCTCAGGCTCTGACTCTACCATCCAACCTCAATCCAAATAAGATAGCAAGGAGGAATCAGTCTGTTTTCTCCTTTATTCTCATGCCTTCGTTCATTTGCCTGTTTATGCTCCATATATTTTCTCCCCTTCCTCTGTTTTGCCTTCCAAAAAAGGCAAACGTGGCGAACTACACTTCCCATACTGCCTTGCCACCCAGTTTGGCCCACAAAGTAGTAGTCGGAGGAGGGGGGCATCTCTTTCCTCTCTGTGCTTCAGGTGACTGAATCTCTTCTGTGGTCCAGCTCCTTCCAGGCAGCCACAGCTCCTGGACTCTGATGACATCAACTGTCCTTTTGGTCCCTCCAGTCTTAGGGGTAGTAGCCCTGCTCTTCCTAATCTCAAGGTTTCCAACTGTTTTCTACTTGCCCTTTCATTTTTCTAATACCCTTTAACATAGTTCCCCATGTTACATTTCTTCTATGAAACTTGGTGGCATAGGTTCTGTTTTCCTGATATGACACTGACTGATAGAGTTCTCTATATCTAATGAGTGACCACGCCTTGCCAATTTTGGGCTCTATATTTCTCTTTATCCCTTTCTCACTGCCCTAATGCAGGTCATCATCTCTTACCTGAACTAATCTAATATTCTCATTTCTAGTCTCTTGATCTTCGGTCTAGTTCTTTTAAAGATCTTTTCTACATTGCTACCAGGGTATGCTTGCTAAAACACAGTCACCTTTTTGTGACCTTGTTACTAACCTTAAAAATCCCTTCAGTGGCTCTTCACCTCATGTAAGAGCTAAGCTCCTTAGAATGACGAAGAAAGCTTTTCACGACCTGTCTCCTTACTCCTGCCAACTTCATCTCTGCCTTCTCTAGTAATGTTCTAGTAACACCAAATAGTTTATAACACTGGCTCACACACCCACACACACATATGCATGCAGACAACCACTCCTACACAAACATCCTGCTGTTCTACCTCTCTGATCTTTGATATATTGTTTCCTTCTTACCTACCTACTTCTGGCTGACTATAACTCACCTTCAATACTCTCAGCTCAAGGATGTCTCCTCTAGAAAGCTTCTGTGACGACTTAGACTGGGATTCCTCTGGGCTTGTGTAGCATTTTTGTGTATACCTTTGTGACTGAATTTACCATGTTTTTTTTAACATACCCTGTTTATGAATCTCTTTCATTTAGGTGAAGTGGCTCAGGAGCCCGCACAATGCCTTCTTCAGTTGCCTTGTGTCTGTACTTCCCGTTAAGAGATATTGGTTGAAGTGAGTGAAGCTATACTCCCATGCGCCCTGGCAGGCCAAATGAACAACCATGAGTTATCCTGAACTTCCTTCTCTTTTATCCCGACATCTGATTATAGACATACTTTGGAGGTATTGCTGGTTCAGTTCTAGACCACTGCTAATACATCAAGTATCACGAGAAAGTGAGTTGTAATGTTTTGGCTGGTGGAAGGTCTTGCCTTCAGTTTATAAAAAAAACACACACACACACCTGTGAAGCGCAATAAAGCAAAGCTCAATAAAATGAGGTATACCTGTAGTTAACTAGCCTTAATTTTACCTCAGAAATTTCTCCAATACAGATTTCCCCTGCTATCCAAAAGGGGAGCATTCCTATGAAACATTTTATAAGCTGAAATGGCATGAAGCAAAGAAGCAATACCATCAATAGGAAAAAAATCCTTTAAGCATTCCCAGATCCAAAAAATAACCTACCAAATCATAGCAAAAATAGTTATGTCCAGTTTCACATTAAGCATAACACTCAGGCTTTTCTTGATACCATAGAACACATCTTGCTAACGGATGCACAAAATAGATGAAGATAATGCACAGATGCTCACAGACACAGTTCAAAGCTATGGTGATCTGATGCTAAGTGTTGTTCTGGGGAAGGAGCTTGGTGGTGCCACTCTGCTCTGGATGTGCACTACCTCTGCAATGGTTGCTACAAAACTAATGGTGAATACTATTTTTGCTTTTTGCCTTTTTTTTTTTTTTTGGTAAAGTGAAACTCCTTTTTGGATTCTTTCAGTTAGAGAAAACAGGTATTAATGCAGGTCATTCACATTCACAGAAGCAAAATGATGTCAAGCCAACTTTTGAAAAGTGGGGATACCTATATCTTGATCTTTCTTTCTCATCTCACAGCTACTGCCCCAATCTTCTAAGTCATTGTTTTTAAGCTTTCTTTGACCACGACCCATGGTAAGAAATACATTTTGCATTGTGACCCAGGATATGCACTCTGCAGTTCCCATTTTTAATAAAGTCACTCGTAAGATACAAACAATTTGCAAAATGCAACCAAGGGGAAACTTACTGAAGATTTTAATCTAATAATTAATCACTCTTTTTTCTCCTTCATTTCTTTCTTTTATTTTCCAGGTAATAAATCCTACATTAATTACATTAATGACTTAGGACCTCTCATGCTTTGTATCCAAAGTGATGGTGCCTATGTTGAAAAATAAGCAACTAAACATGCTAAATTTTAAGTAAATCCACCTTGTTCATTTTTAAGATTTAAATCTATTATAGAAGTGAATTTATTAAAAATTCAAATTGCCCAGAAAGTTTATGCAAAACAAACAAGTAAATCAAATAGAAGTTTTATAAAGCATTGCCTCTCATTACATAAGACTCTGATATTTTCTTTTCCATTTAAGTCTATTTTTTCTAAATGCAGGTGAGACCTACTAAAATTATTTCAAGATCCACTAGTGAGTTGTGACCCACAATCCAAAAATCACTGTTCTAGGCTTTCATGATCACTTGCTTGACCTACTGCAATTACTTCCTAACTTGCCTCCTTATCCCCAGTCTGGCTTCTATGCAGCTACCTTTCTAAAAAGGACAAGTCTAACCATGTCACTTTCCAACTAGTGGGGGCAAAAAAAAAAAAAAAAAAAAAAAAAAAAGGAATGGGATCTCACTCACCAATACCTATAAAATAAAATTCCTACTTCTTAGCATCAGTCTCCATTTTACTTTTCACCCTTGTCTCTACCCACTGACATCACCCTCTTCACCACATCACTTTACCTTTCCCCTCACTTGCTGACACTTTCCCAGCTCCATTCTTTTATCACTGCTATTCCCTCTACTTGACAGGCCCTTCCCCTCCTTATGTGTCTCCTTATCTTACTTCATTCTTCAAGGCCCAAGTATTCACGTCATCAATTTTTTTATGTATCCCTCACCATTCCCTCTCACCTCTGAGAGAATAGCAGGTAAACAGCTCCCTCATCTGTGTTCCCACCTGACAATTTTTGCATTATCATAGATACTATTTATAATTTTAATATGTGCCTAGTCACTTTTCTGAATCTGAGCCTCTTGAGGGCAGAATTTTGATGCTATTAAGAGATAATCACTGTAATGCACTTGGAACAGAAGTTGGCAGGAACAATAAATATAAATTCTCTTTCTCTTTCATCTTGTGCTGACTTCCAATCCATAACTTAATATCCTATATTCATAATTATATATTAATAATGTCCTGTTTTTATATAGTTATTTACATTTACACCTTACAAAGTATTTCTGCAAACATACCCCATTGATTTTGACAACCAGTGGGATATATTATAGGACAAATAGAATCCTATTTTACCAAGGAAGAAAACAAAGAGGGACTCAGAGGAACTGTACTGTTGACCAAGGCCACATAGCTAAACTCAGATCCAGACCTGACTCCAAAGCCAGCTGCATCTTGCTTTCTTTTGGGTAGAACTATCCCAGGCCATTAATGCTGCACAGCCATCCATTTTCCAGCAGAACCCTGCCCAGACTGAGTGAAGTGACATGGCTGTCATTTGCTTCCAGATTACACCTTTCTACCTTCAGTCTTGACTCCTCCTGCACTTCAGTACTTCTTCAAGGACAATTTGAATAAAATTCCTTTTCTGAAGAAGGCTTCTCCTCCCAAAAGGATTTAGAAGACATATTTCTCCTTAAAAACTAACGAAAAACATACTAGCAGAAAAACAATAAATGTGACACAGTTTCCTTACTAACAACAGAGTATCAGTCAAAAATCTGGCCCAGGTTTCATAAGGTATTAAAAAAAAAAAAAAAAAACAGCTGTAGTGACGTGGCAGGGCTCTAGGAACCTACTACAAATATCTTTCAGTTTCACTTACTTGGGTAATAAAAACTGACAAGGATGACAGGTAGAAAGCATCAAATGGTGACTCTTAAGCTTCATTTTAGCAAGTAGAGGAAGACAATCCAGATTTACTTAATGCCTATTATGTCCTGGGGACTCAAAATACAGGCATACCTTGTTTTATTGCACTTTGCTTTATTGTGCTTCACAGACGTGTTTTTTACAAATTGAAGGCAAGACCCTCTTCCAGCAAAAAGATTAGAACTTGCTACACCTGCTTTACTGCAGTGGCCCGGACTTGAACCCGTGATATCTTCGAGGTATCCCTGTATGTACTTTATCTACTGGTCAATAGTACAAGTGTCTCCTACTGTGTGTCTCACACAAGCGAAGTTATGGTGAATAGGAGAGATAAGATCCCTTTCCTGTGGAGCTGCCAGTCTAGTGCAGCAGTTCTTAACCTTTCTTCCATCCTAACACACTGGGCGGATACAGCCCACTATCATCAGTACCAGGTGCTCATTGTGTCATGATTTTCAGCTCAGGACATACTCCTGGCTGACTGAGAGTAGTACGAGTGGATGAGTTTTGGGGGTGCAGGTCGATGGAACATCCCAAATGATTCGGATGTACCCCCCTTTCACATGAGTAAGGACGCCGATTCAGCAGAGTTAAAAGTATACAGTGCATGGGCGCCATAATGGGAAGACAGTTCTTTGAGTGAGCTGAAGGAGCATTTAGAGTGGAGTTGGGTGGAAGGCCAAGAGTTTTCTGGAGCAAGTGACATACAATGAGAACTGAAAGAGTAGGAGCTGCTAGTTAGAAGAAGGAACATGAGGATGAGATGACATTGTACAACAACATTCTAGGAATAGTCTATGCTAAAGTTCAGAGAAACAACAAAAGAATTTGGTACCATCAGAGGAACTAAAAGCATTTAAGAAGGACTAAAAGGTGGAGTGAAAGCAAAGGAACAGCTAGAAACGTAGGTCTGAGCCCAGTTTTGAGTGGCTTTGTAACTGTGCCATGCTTCATTCTGAGGGCAACAGGAGCCACTGAAGGAGATTAGTCGAGGGGATACAGCTGCACAGTGGAGAAGGTTTTAGAGGCTGACAGACATAGGCAGCTAACAGCCTGACCCATGGTAGGAGCTGACCATTAATTGGATGTATTGGTTAAAGGGGAAGAATTAGCCAAGCTTTGACTTGAAAAACTAGGGGGAGATATACAGGGGCAGGACAGAAGTTTTATCAGAGGTGGCTGGGAGACAGATAATGAGCAGTTTAGTTTGGAACATTTAAGTCTGAGGTGTCCAAGTGGAGACATTCCGTATATAGTAAGATACACAGTTCTGGAGCTCAGAGACCTGGGCACGAGAAACAAACTTCAAATGGTAGCAGGAGACATGACCTAGGTAAAATCATCCAGGAAGAATGTGTTGGGAAAGAAAAGAGCAGGTCTAGGAGGGAAATTTTGAGAAACCCCAGCATCTTTATAAAGGACTAAAAGAGGAAGAGGAGGCAGCAGAAGAGAGTGTAGAGAGCAAGGCTATTAGCAGAAGGGTAGCAGGTTAACTCCATTTTACTGATGAGGAAACTGGGCTTCAACCTCTATCAAGTGCTTGGCTTTCAAATCACTTGTTTCTATTTTACGCAACTGTGGTTATGCAAACAGTTGCAAACTCCTCCCCCTAAACCTTTCCTGGTTTGAACTGCCCTTCTCAGACGCTAAGCACAGTTTTCCAAACCACAGGCAGTTTTCTTTCCCTGGCTCTCTCCTGCTTAGATGCTAGTGATGGGGGAGAAGGCACCAAGGAAGAAAGCAAAGACAGGACTCTTCTTACCTTGATAGGCTATCAGCTAATTCTGTATATAGCCTCACCTCTTACTTACATGGTAACTCACTCAGTTCTTAGGGTTCCCTGTATGTTTAATGCAGAGAACAGGATCTGACATTACCCAATGGCCTTAGCTAGGAGTGACGTGCTACATAAAGTTTAATCATTAAATGTCTTTATAAGATACTGTTGCAAACACAGGCAATGAGAAAATTGGCTGAAATAACTTGGGTTTCCTTGAAACCTGTCTTATGTGAGGGAACTAAACATGCCCCTTGACACCATGTTTAACCAACACTAGGTTTATTGCAGCCCACAGGATAGCAGGGATGAATGAAGGCCTTTGCCTTCTTGGTGTGATGTAGGTGAGCCTGGAGATTCCCCTGGCCAGTCATCTCCCCTCTCACACAGAGATAGCGCACAAAAAGAGGTTAACACTGTGGGCTTGAAAGCCAGACTGCCTGGGTTTCCATCCTCTCAGCTTGATGGACACAGATTCCCAGAATCTATTTCCTCATCTCTAAAATGAGGATAATAGTACTCACTTCACCTCCAGCAATTGTGAGAACTAAATGAGATAAAGGCTGACAAAGCCCTCAGCACTATGCCTGGCACAGAACAGTAATCATTAGCTATTGTCGCCACTTTTTTGTGTGTTAAGCTTTGCCCAGGGGTGGAGCAGGGCACAAGCCTAGAACTGGTTACTAAGGTTACTTTGTAAGAACCCTGAACCGGGGAGGGAGGGAGCAGCAGAGCAGGTGAGGATAGTGTCAAACTCAACATTTTCCAAGAGACAAACAATATTCTGCTTCACCTTGGTCCTCAAGAGATTTCTAAGGAGCAGTGACAAGGCCTCAGGAAACGGGTCCGGGACAGAGAACAAGTTTCTTGTGACCACGTCCCTCAATATTGAGAAATGAGATCCCTAACAAGGTATTGAGAATTCATCCAGTCCACACTGCTGGGATTTCTCCCCATTCACACCAGCGCTTTCTTGGGGTTGACATGAACTGGCGCGCTAAATTAGACCAGCAGCTGAGCACTTTGAGTGGTTCCACACGCCCTCCCCGAATTCAGTTAATCCACTTAAATGTGGGGTAATCTTTAAAATTAGTTGTGGCTCCGAAGGACCTCGCCTGGTAAGACAACGTGTGGTGTGGCTCACGGCTGGGGTTCCGGGCCAGGAGGTCCCGGAACACTGCCAGCGTCGCCCCTTTGCGTGAAACCCCGCAGCTCCGCGCCGGGGCAGCACCTAGTGCTGGAGGCCGCCGCCAACGAAGCTTCCCCAAGAAAACAAAGGGTGCGGGGTGGGGTGGGGGGTAGGTATGAGAGAGGTAGAAAGTCAGCCTGCAGATGCAACCGTTGCAATCTGGGTGTCTTCTCTCTCTTGACGTAATGCATTTCCTGCTTTCGCACTGCAGTGTGCAGTTCGCAGGCTGGGAAGTCTGAAGATCAATCAACCTAACGCCAAGATAATCACTGCCACTATCTTGCAATTTACTTTCCACGAATACACTCTAACTGCTCCAACAACCCCGCCCCCCAAATTCCACGACTTTTGGCTTTTCAGGCGGTATTGTTCTCCCCTCCCCCCAGGAAGGCTGCCTCTACGCTCAGCCCAGCACCAGGAAACGGCGTCGGCTGGTGGCTCAAGTGTGGGACTGGGGCGGGGTCGGTTCAAACCTTCGGCTCTCGCTGCATCCCACCCCACCCCGTTCCAGCTTTTCTGATTCCAAATCTCTGGCTTTGTTTTAAGCAAAACTATTGTCGAAGCTGCACCATTTCCTCTCCCTTTCCAAGAACCGAGCTGGGAAGTGGGTAAAAGCCACCACGGAACGTGCTCGGACGCTCCTCCACGCCCAGCACCCCCCAGGGACGGGACAACCAAGCGGTCGCCCCGCCACCTCGCGCGCGGGCCTAACTGCAGCACCGCAGTCCGCCGCCGTCGCCGCCCAGTGGAGCCCGGGGAGACTCCCAAGGGCTCTTTAAATACGATCTATAAATACTACGGGCTCGGGGAGCGCGCGTCACTGCAGAGGCGGCCTCCGATTGGCCGTCGTAACCTCGCTTATGTGTATAGTCCGATTGCTCAACCGGGCGGCGACCTCGGCCGGGCGCGTCCCTCCCCCTCAGCGGGCGCGCTGCGCGCAGACCCGCGGGCGGGGACAAGGGGTGGCGAACGCGGAGCGGTGGCTGCGGCGTCCAGAGTCGTTTGAACTCTGGGACATTTTAAGTCTTGAGTCCTGCGGCGGTCCTCCTGGACGCCTGCAGCCTCCCACAAGGATCAGTTTTGGCAAGGTGAAGGCCGGCCCTTTTAGAATGTGGATCGTTTTGCTTTCTGCAGAAAGAAAAGACAAAGTTTTAAGGAGTTCACCCGAGCAAACGCTCTGGGTGGCTCGCAGAGGCACCACGTGAGACTTGGACACGCAGTTAGAGCCCTATCCAATGACTTGCGACTCGGGGTGTTCAAAAAGGTTTTTACATGATCAGTATTAAAACCTCGTTAAGTTGAAAACGAAACAAGGAAGGTTTGGAAAATGCAAGATGTATGATTCCTCCTGGTTTAAGGCTGTGTGTGTGTGTGTGTGTGTGTGTAATGCACCAATTTGCTAATATGGTTTAACTCTAAAGGTGTGTGTGTGTGTGTGTGTGTGTGTGTGTGTGTGTGTAATGCACCAATTAGCTAATATGAAGTGGCGATGCGGAAACGTTCCCCATGGCGGCTCTTGGAGAAGAAAACACTAGTAGCGATTGAAAATGTTCAGCAACTTGACCCTGACCCGAGTTGATTCGCTCTGGGGAGGGAGGTGGTGGCGGCGACGGTCAGAGCGGGAGAGAAAGACCACACTTTGGAGTCTTGGAAGCAACCGATGTTGTGGAGTGCAGAGGCACGAGAATTTTGTGGAGAGGATGCCATTCATTGGGCAGGAGAAATACGCGGATATTGTTGTATATTAATAATCGGATGTTATAAAATCATTTATCTCTTCAGGATGTAAACCAAAAAATAGGGACTGTTTCTGCTGTTTGTTCCAAACATTTTAGATGTAATCTGTAACAGTGAATACTTTTGAGTGGGATAAATATGGTCACTTTTAATTCCTTAACTTTATTTTTAAAAAGTCTACCTTTACAGCGCCCACACCTTCCCGTAACAATATCCGGGGATGACTGCTAGAAGTATATGTTGGTGTCTTATACCTAGTTGATCCTCAATAAATGTTATTCAGAAGAGCCTAAGTACATGCTAAAATCACAGATTTCATACGTTACATTTCATAGATCTTCTACTTTGACATTCTTCTCCCTTAAATAAAACTCAAAGTTCAAACGGACTCTTGTTATTTAAAAACAATACTTTAAATACTGTTAGTTGGAAACTAACGAATATGCTGCCCTAAAAGCTTTCTAAAAAAGAACTTCAGATTTTAACAAAAGAGCGCCCCCTGCCGCCAAATGGTTTATGGGCAACATGCCCGTAAAGCAAAACCTGCAGAACTGGAAAGATGAACTTTAGGATATTTCTCACTAATGTCAGTGTAAGTCATTTTGCAATTCGAGCCATTTTAATCATTACTGCCTAGCGAGCATGATCATTCAGTTGTGAATGTCCCCTAAAGTATTGTTCTCATTTCCACAGTAATACAAACTAGTTTATGCTTTAAAATCAATATTAAAACAAAAGCTAGACGTGTTTTACAAATCGTTATTTTCTGTATTAACAGATATAAATGTAAGAAAAATGTTTTAATCATCTAAATACTTTTTTCAATAATTTTTAGTACTGTGCGATATGAATCATCAAAACTGACTTGAACACAGGCTACTTCAAATCATCTCACACCAGCCTTTCTTTTCTCAACTTGTTTCCATCTGTGTTTCAAATTTCCCAGGCCAAGTATAAATGCACTTATAACCACTGCCTTCTTGATATCGTCTCTTCAATATACTTTCATTTTATTGTAGTAGCTCTATGTTTGTTCCATTTTTACAGTATTTTCCTTTTCTGTTGTTTTTTTAATATTACATTTCTTTTATTAATTCATTAATTTGTTGTCATTATTAATGTCAAGATGAAAAAAGACTTTAAAAAAGTCCCAGCTAACTACGTAAGTTGAAAACTGCACATCTTGGCTTATTTCCATTGGCTCACATTTTTAGAGCTGCTTATCTTGAATGTAGGAAAGAGCAACACTCAGGTTAGCTGTTGATACAATTTTGAGTCACTAGGAGGTAAGAGGATAACTGGTAAACCACAAATGACGAGATAAGGGAGGATATGTCTCCTGCTGTAAATGCTAATATGGGCATTTCAGCTGCATTCTTCATAATAAGCACTTTACCACCCTTTACAGAAACGTACAGATAATGATCACGAATTATTCTGTGGTTCTCAATTCTCTCAGTTGCAAAGGCAGCATTGGAAATAAAAATCCATTATTATGCTGAAAAATGTATTTAGACAAAGCTCCAGTAGTCTGTCCTCATGTAAACCTGGAGTAAATAATCTGGTTCTCTTACAGAAGTGCCAAGTGTATCAGCTGCTCTTTGAACTAGGTTTGCATTTACTGATTTATGGTGCAGGAACCCCATCTTTTTCACATGCTTGATCCTGTGTTCACCATATACAAGCTAGTTCTAAAGGCAGAAAATTGATACTGGATGTTCGTGGCATTAGAATACCCCTGGCAATATATTTGTCTTTTTTCCCCATTTACCTAGTGGTAATTATGAATTGTTCTAGCTACGGAAGTTCACATGTCTGCTGTGCATACAAAGTTGATGACAATATTAAGGCTTCGCAGCAGATTGGATATAATAACAATGAGCTTATGAATCTGCTCAGCTTCACTGCAGTCAGATGAGCACCTCCCTGATATCCTGGGGTGATTAATAAATTAATTAATCTGCAGTTTTGACTTTCTGGTCCGACTGAGGGATGGTTTCTAAACTGTGTTACCTATGGCCTTGCTTGCTGACAGAGAAGTTATATGGCCTATATGACATGAATATGGGAGTATGTGCATTCATTATTGGCAAAAAATATGAAGTATATACTTAATAAACTTGGGTTTTCTTTCTGTATTGACATATGACTTGAATTTTGCATATGTCGAGGAGCTCATAAATTTGGACTAAAACCCAAACTGCTTTTGTTTTTATAACAAAGTCCTATCAGATTAGGCCCCATCCTCATGACCTCATCTAACTAATTTCTCCTGAAAGGCCCTATTTCTAAATACCATACTTTGGGTGTTAGAGCTTCAACATACGAATTTTGGGAGAACATAATTTGGTCCATAGCAGTTGGAATCTCATTCCTTTCTTTTCTT
>NW_006436288.1:9594545-9601646 GCF_000325575.1 Pteropus alecto
AAATTTATTCTGTGATACTTCTTTTTAAACTTTTGAATATAATATAGGGGTTTCCTGTATATACTTCACCTGGCTTCCTCTAATGTTAATAACTTATATAACCATTGTATAATTTTATCAAAATTACAAAACTACCATTGTTACAAAACTATTAACTAAACTTACTTAAATTTTACCAGTTTTTCTCCTAAGGTCCTTTTTTTTATTTTGGGATGCTATACCAAATTTAGTTGTCTTTTTAGTCTTCTCCAATCTATAACAGTTCCGCATTGTTTCCTTGTGTTTAGTGACTTTGAGACTGCTGATGAATACTGGTCAGTTATTTTGGAGAATGCCTCTCATTTGGGGTTCGTCTGATGTTGTATCAAGATTAGATTGAGATTCTGCAAGAGTACCCCAGATGTGATTTTGCATCTTTCTCTATACATCACTTGCGAGTACACATATTGTTGACATGTCTTTTTTTAGTAATGATCTTCCCTTGATCTCTTAGTAAAGGTTTGTGTTTCATGAGTTTCTCCCAAAAATATTGCTGTTTTTTTCCATTATGGAGACATATTCTGGGGTAGATTGTTCTCTGAATCTTGATTGATTTGTGATACCTTCAAAGTAGGGATGGGAAGGAAACTTCTTGCCTGTCATAGTGTAAATACTTTCGCTCTGTGAGACACACAGAATGAGACAGAGTAATGTGAGGTTATTATTCCTATTCTTAAAAAGAGAAAACTACATTTTTTTTTTTTTTTAGTTTATGTAATTTGGCCAAGGTAACAGAACTAAGCCTATATTTTTTTTCATTTTGAGTAAGTGTTGGATTTTCGGAAGAAATTACAAATATAATCACACGATTTGTGACAGTAAAATCCAAAATTCAAATTTGTTTAATACTAGAACATAAATCAATACTAGAACATAAATTAATACTAGAACATAAATCCTAGAACATAAATCAATTGTTTTACTAGTTCTCAAGTGCTTGCAATGTGCTAGAATTTATATCGTCTTTAAAAATATGTAATGGCTTAGTCAGAAGTATTAATTTAAAACCACAGCTTATCTCCAAAACTCATTTAAGAAACCAAGTGCTTAATTAAACAGTCAATCAGATTATTTAAGTGCTTTCTAATAATTGTGCTTTGGTTTAGGCACAAATGACAGGAAAAAACCTTTGAAAATGTTGTGTTATGATTGGGGGGGGCAACCAAAAATCACTTACTACAGATAAATAATTATAAAATGAATAACTATAATGCTGGCAGCAATTTTCGAGCTATATAGGATAAGAATTTGTCAATTAAATCATTGTGAATACCTTCTGAATAGATGTTAAATTTGAGTGAAGGTAGAAAATGGCCCATTATCTAAATTATGTTTTTATTGATAGAGGTAATTGCGTAACTTTGACTAGAATGATTAAGGATGTGGGGGGCCCTCCGCACACCTTGCCACCTACCTAGTCCTGTGCCTAGGGCCACAGGGACCATTACATAACCACCTAGGTCTCCTGCCCTTGACAGGGCAAGCCTGAATGATCAGGCCTCTCCTTCGTCCTTGGAACCCCCCTCCACCATCTCCTTGCCCTCCTCCTCCTCCCATCCACAGCCAGAAAAAATTGATTTCTCAAAAAATGGTGCCAGGGCAATTGGACATCCATAGGCAAAAAAAAAAAAAAAAAAAGAGCCTTGGCCTAAGTTTCGAACCTTATATAAAAATTAATTCCAAATGGACCACAAAGTAAAAGTCAAATGTAAAACATTTTCTAGAAAATAAAAAATAGAAGATCTTTGTGATTAAAGAGTTTTTAGCTCTTAATTCTTTGGCTAGGCAAAGAATTCTTAGACTTGAAACCAAAAGTAAAATTCATGAAAGGCAACAATGACAAATTGCACCTCATTAAAAAATTAAAAACTTTTGCTCACAAAAGGCCCTGTTAAGAGAATGAAAAGATGAGTTGCAGCGTATGAGAAAATATTTGTGAAATACATGTTCAAAAAAGGGCTAATATTTCAAAATCCAACAACAAAAACCCACACACTCCAAAAAGACATAAAGGGACATCTCACTGAAGAGGATATGTGGTAAATAAACACATGAAAAAAATGTTCGACATCATTTGCCATTATAAAAATGCAAATCAAAGCCACAAATATGTACCATTGTACGCCTATCAGCATGGCTAAAATAAAAAATAGAAAACACCAAATACTGGAGAAAATGCCAAGTAACTGGATCACTCATGCAATTATTCATGGAAATGTAAAATGGTATGATTTCCCTTGAAAACAACATGACAGTTTCTTAAACAACTAAACATGCAATGACCATATGACCCACTCATTGTAGTCATAGGCATTTATCCCAGAGAAACAAAAACTTATATTCACACAAAATCCTGTAGACAGATGTTTATAGGAGCTTTATTCATAACAGCCTCAAACTGGAAACAACTTAGAGATGTTCTTGCACAGGTGAATTGTTAAACAAACTGTGGTACCTCCGTATCATGGAGTGCTACTCAGACTTAAAAAGGAATGAGCTACTGATACATGCAATGACCTGGATGAAAATACAGAGAATTATGTGAGTAAACCAAAGCTAATCCTAAAAGGTTACTTATTGTGGGAATCCATTTATACAACATTCTTGAAATGAGAAAATTACAGAAATGGAAAAAAAGATTAGTGTTTGCCAAGAATGAGGAGGGTATGGAGCGGGGAGTGAGGGTGGCTATAAAAGGGCAATTTAGGGGGTCCTTGTGGTGATGGAAATGATTTTTTTCTTGAGTGTATCAATATCAATATCCTGGTTATGATATCGTTCTATATTTTTATGAGATGTTACCAGTGGAGAAACTTGGGTAAAGGTCTCTATATTATTTGTTGCAACTGCACATGAATCTATAATTGTCTCAAAATAGAAAGTGTAATTTTAAAAAAGTGAAAGTACCTCTCTTGTCCTCCAACCCCACCCTCTCTCCAATTTACTATTAAACATTTTGGGGAGCTTTGTTCCAAATAGCGCATCAGGACAAAAACCCAGGTTTCAGATAAAGGTTCCATGGCATTTTAGACCACATTATACATATTGGTCTGAAATGCTCACCTTTTCCTTTTAATAATATATCCCAGACAATATATTTTTCCAGGTCAGTATATTTCCCTCTCTCTTTTTATGATGATAAAATTGTTCATTATAGGGATGTAAATTCCATTTTCACTATTGATGGACTTTTGAGTTTGTTATGGGTTGAATGGTATCATTCCCCCCAAAAAGAGATACACTGAGGTCATAAACCGCAGTACCTCAGAACGTGACCTTATTTAGAAATAGGGTCTTTATAAAGGTAAACAAGTTAAAATGAGGTCATTAGGATGGGCCCTAATTCAACATGACTAGTGTCCTTATAAAAAGAGGAAATTGGGACACAGACAGACAAGTACAGAGGGAAGATGATATGAAGACATATAGGGAAAATGCCATGTGAAGATGGAAGATCAGAGTGCTGCATCTACAAGCCAAGGAATGCCACAGATTGCTAGCAAACCACCAGAAGCCAGAAAGAGTCAAGGAAGGATTCCCTTACTGGTTTCAGAGAGAGCGTGATCCTGCTTACACCTTGATTGCAGACATCTGGCTTCCAGACTGTGAGATAATACATTTCTGTTG
This sequence comes from Pteropus alecto, assembly GCF_000325575.1. Taxonomy (NCBI): domain Eukaryota; kingdom Metazoa; phylum Chordata; class Mammalia; order Chiroptera; family Pteropodidae; genus Pteropus; species Pteropus alecto. Next base: position 9,598,212 of record NW_006436288.1, read on the forward strand.
CTTTAAACCATCCAGAAATACTTTCATATGTTCATGATACTTTGTTATAGCAGTCCTAGGAAACTAATAAATGGTCGTTCCTTTTCTTTGCTATTACCAACTGCTGTAATGAACATTCTTATGCACATAGCTTTACACATTCCTGTTATTCCTGTGAGATGGATGCAATTTGTGAATCATTGTATATGTATATGATACATATTAGTATACATATTAGTCTTCTTGGGCTGACATAACAAAATACCATAGACTGGGAGGCTTCAGCAGCAGCAATCTAATTTTCACAGTTCTGTGGGATGAGAATTCTAAAGTTAGGGTGCCAGGTGATTAGGTTCCTGGTGAGGGCCCTCTTTCTGGCTTTCAGGTGGCTGCCTTCTTGCTGTGTCTTCACATGGAGGAAAGAGAGGCAGCAAGCTTTCTATCATCTCTTCTCAAAGAACATTAATCCTATCAGATTAGGGCCCTACTATCATGACCTCATCTAACCCTAATTAACTTCTGAAAGTCCCATCTCCAAATACCATCACATTGGAGATTTGGGCTTCAACATAAGAATTTTGGGGGTATACAATTCATAGTGGTATGTATATGATACACAAAGCACTTTCAAATTACCATCGTTGGCATTATTTTAATGTGTGAAACCAGGAGAAATTTTAGCTTTTGGAGGAATGGGGAATGGAGTTACAATTTCCATAGGAAGCTGCTTCCTTATATAGCAATTATTGCACCACCTAGACACTTTAATCTCAATTATGTGTGAATGAGGGTGTTAACGTTTGTTAACACTGACATCTCAGAGAATAGCCGCACCTTTGCAGTACCATCCTTTGGATTCAACAGCAGAGATACAAACAGATTTGTTCTTTTCTACTCCTAGCGTGATCTTCTACACCCTTTCTCTTGGCCCTTCACAAGTCCCCCCTCACCATTCTTTTCTTCCCCATCCTCACATATGGGTCAAAGCCTATACAGTCAATTTTAAGGATCCAAAAATGCCCTTTCTTCCATGAAATATGCTTTTTTCAACCTGGAATTTTAGACATTTCTGAGTAGACAAAGGGAGAGTTTAGAAAAATGAAGAACTAGTCAAGTGCACTTAAAAAAAACCCTCCAGCCCTGTACAGGCCTGGTTAACATGGTATTTCCTAGCTTCTCTCCATTTTTGAAGCTTTAAGCTGTGCACATTTACCATGTGCTTATGGTGATTGTCCAGTCTTCAGTAACCTGTGAGATACCCACTCTGTTCAGCAAAAGTGCCAGGAAAGAGGGATGAAGACAACAGTTCAACATGGAGAAGGCGAGTAGCAAGTGGCTGAGCAATTCACCTATTTCTCAGCTCAAATTAAATCTTTATTCTTCTGTTGCTCTTTGGAAATGTAGTATGCAAGAAGTGTGGCTTTGTAGGGAGAAAAGTCTTGAAGGATAAGCTGCAAAAAGATGTTGAAGTCCAAACTCAGCTTCAAAGAAGGCCTCTTCTTTCTTTTCCTTCCAGCCCAACCCCTCTTAAGGGTTTCACATCTGCTTTTCTTTCCTTGTCCTAAGGTTTTTTTCATTTGCTGCTGACAACATAAACTATGAATTTAGTAAGAGCTTGGTTGAACTTTGGAGTAAAACTAAAGCACAGCTGTTTCCTTTTTCTTGTGCCTTTTTATCCTCATCATTTTTTCCTTTAGGTTTGGATATTCGATATTTTAAAAAAATTTCCAGATATCTATATTTTATAAGTAAAATTGTTTTTTGAAAACACATCTTATTTTTCTTCATTAAAGCACTGACATACCTGAACTTTCTAGGACTCTAGCCACTTGCCGTTAAATATTATTAAGAAAAAGTGATTGTCGAACTGTTTTTGAATGAGAGTCTAGCTGCGGTATAGTTTTATTTTTTCTTTCCCTTCCTAGGCCGCACACACCCTAGGAAGGAAAATGAAGAAACACCCTTCAGTACTCTGTGAGAAGTACTTCTTAAGCTCATAATAACCCCAAACAAGCAAAACTTTTGTGTTTAGCAGAGAGTGGGTCTGGAGGAGATGATGATGTTGAGTAAGACACAGAAAGAAATTCTGTGCTTTTAACATCTCTAAAAGCTGTTTACCAAGGAACGGGATGGCAGAAAATGTACCCGTTGCAGAGGCTGTTTGAATAAATTGAAAAATCTCTAGATCTAACTTCAGTTTCTAAGGTGAATGACCTGGGTAAATAAAACTAAAATTACCTCAGATTTCTGTACGCAATATTTTTCCTCCCTCTTTTGCTTTCTTGTGGTTGGGCCTCCAGTTTGGGTTGAGCTTTTAAGTAAAGCACTATATTTGTAGACAGTAAATACTTTCAGAATGGACCAGGTCTTTTATACTCTCAGATTCATCGACTCAGAGCACCTGAGTGGAAATAAATTTTCATTTGGGAAAGCGGCATACATTTTTGACATTTAGATATTTGTTCTGTTTTGGAAAGACATTAGTCCCACAGAACACTGGACTCAATTCACCATGGAATTCCCATACTTACAACTATCTAGTACAAATTTTCTAACTTCTTGCCTTGTCATGCTTTTGGATTCAGTCTGTCAAAAACCAAATTTATTAGTTTTCTCTGGTCCCTCACCAATTTATTCATTTATTGAGGGGAAAAAAATGAGAGCTTTCTCTCTGTTAGGCACTCAGCTAGGTCCTAGGGCTAGAGTGGTGACTGAGATAATAAGCCCCAGCCCTTATGGAGCTTACATTCTAACAGGAGAGATCAGAGAGTAAGCAATAATTATCTTAATGATTACATAATTACACTTGAGACATGCTATGAATGAGGTGCTGTGAGTGAGGTAAACCAAGGGAACCTGTCCTAATCTGGGGAGTCAAGAAGACTTCATTAATGAAGCAGTATCTGAGCACTTCATAAACTATATAAATTTCTAACCCATGTACTGTATACTGGAAACTAATAATAAAATAAAAATCTAAATGCTTCAAAAAAAACCCACAACTATTAGCCAAAAAAAAAAACCCAAAAAAACAAAAAAAAAACAAAAACAAAAAACAAAAAATAGGAAGGAGTGTCTGAGCCGAGCTCTAAAAATGACTAGACTCCCCCTGACGGGGAGATTATGAGTATCTCCAGGGGAATCGACAGCCTGTGGAAAGGACCCGAATTTTGAGGAAGCATGATGTGTTGTTAAAGAAACAGAGAAAAAGCTGGAGTTTCTGGAATAGAGATTGAAGGAAGAGGGACGTGAAATTTAGTCTAGTGAGGCAGGCTGAGAACATGAAGGCCTTTGAGCCATCTGGGAGATTTTGAATTTTATTCTAAGAGTCATAGAAAGCCATAGAAGATTTAAAGCAGAAGAAAATTCAGCTTAAAAAGATTTAACTTAAAAAGAATAAAGTAAAATAACTCTGGTTGCTATGAGAAGAATGGAAGTGAACTCCGGTAGTTAGAA
>NW_006436288.1:9601713-9625397 GCF_000325575.1 Pteropus alecto
CGAGCTTCTGGGTACAGTTGACTCTCTTTCATCTCCCATCACAGGGATGGGCAAACAAATCATTTAATGTATAGCTAATCAGAGTTCCCTGTTTTCCTGGTCAGTGTTTGGTTCAGAGATGAGCACATGACCCAAGTTACACTAATCATCACCCTCTCTAGGACTTTTGCTCAAACTCTCATGAAAGAGATAATTCCTATCTCTCTGGGATTGCTAGCTGTAAGGACCAGGTCAAATTATCAAGGACAAGATCGGCAATCTTTTCTATCATTTGAGGAGAAGCTTTTGAGAATAAAACCAACATAGAGGGAAGGACAACTAAGAGTTGGAGAGAAAGCTAGATTCCTGAATAAATGAAGGAAATCCACAGATCTAGCCACGTCAAGTTTACTTCCTCTTGGTTATGTGATCCATAAATATCTAGAAACCTCATATTTTATAGAATTTAGTGTCTATCTAGCTGATCCTTGGTGTCCACACCTCCCACAATGATATCTTGGTTCCCTCAGTTTGTCAGATGTTTACTGATTGGCTACTATGTGCCAGGGATGCTGAGAATATGATGATTAGAAGTCCTTGTATTCAAAGAATTACCATCCAGTGGGTCAAGCAAAGGTGTAGAGTTAGGAGATGTAGGTTGAGTCCCGCTTTACCATTTACTCTGACCTTAGACAGGTTGGTTAAAAATTCTTTGAACTTCAGTGTCTTCATTTATCAAAATAATATAATGATAATAATAATAATAATACCCAGTTCACAGGGTTGTTGTAGTAACTAAGTAAAATATTTGTGAGGAAGTAGATAGTTTTTAGATTGCTGCACAAATGCTGGTTATTGTCTTCAATAACAGCTTCTTGAGACAGGCAAGAATAGATGCCATTATCCCTAACTTTTATAGCTTCGGACACCAGAGTCCAAAATGATTAAGTACCTGAGCAGAATCACACAGCCAGTTATATATGGTGCTCACATCAGAACACAGTTCTTTACATTCCGTTGTTTCCACCCCATTACACTGCAAGAATCTTATATATTCATGTTTATAAGGGCAGCCTGTCTATTTTTAAAAATTATTCTGGGACACATCTGAAAAGCTATAACATGTGATAAAAAAAATAAAACCTCTGTTTTGCATTTATCTTGGCAGCTTGTAGAGAACATATTTTTCTGGGCATGTTTGGAAATGGATGATAGTTTTTGATTCTTATCCATATCCTCTAAGCTTTCTTTGGGATACTTTCAGAGATTATCTTTGGGATTCAGAAAAGCACAATGTCATTTTATTTTTCATATCCTCAGGGTATTAAGAGTTTTGGGTCTTATTTTCCTGTCTGCTCTTTCATTGTAGTTATTATTTTTACATATAATATTCATAATTCATTTTGTTGAAGTGAAGATTTCTTTTTATGTATTTATGCCAATAAATATGTATGACTGTTAGAAGAGGAAAGAATGTCTGAGCTGTGAATGCTGGCAAGAATTATAGGGCATAGTATTGTATGATAGAATATGGGGATTATGTCATTGTGCTCCTTTGTATAAATCACATGATTGAGAAGAAAATGGGAATCATTCTCTGCTGAAATTCATCATGGAAACATCTTCAAAAGCATATTGGAAATGGATGATAAAATTAAAAGGATATATTTTATTTTACTTGGAAAATCATAGTCCTTATGGGAGATCTGGGTAAACAGACTTCAGAGTTTGGGCTTTGTTCAAGATTTCTTTTCTCATTGGGTGGCTTGAAAACATGATTTAAATTCACTATCCTTGAAAATTGAGTAATCATAGTTTATAACACTGTACTTACTTGGCACTTGGGAGTTAATTATATTAATGGCTAGTGTTCGTTGTGTGATTACTGTGTGGCAGACCATATGTTAAGCACTTTATTAGCTATAACTCACTTAATCCTCTCCATGCTCTGGGAAGTATGGACAATTGTCATTTCTATTTTATAGATAAGAGCGCTGTGGTAGGAATTTTTCAGTGTGCTATAACCATCTGTTTACATGTTGGTCTTTTCCTCTGCATCCGAATTTCTGAGGGTAGGCATTGAACCCTCATAGCATCTGTCTGCCATGCTTAGCATAGACTCTGGTTTCCGGGCAGTCAACAATATGATCTAATCTGTGTTTCAGGAAGCCATTGTGTGTAGGATGAGCTGAAGCGTGGAAAGATGAGGTAAGGAAAGTGCTGAGACTATTTCAATTGTTTAGGCAAAATCAAATAAGAACTTGTATTTTCAAAGAAAGTAGAAAAAGAAAGGCGAGGAGACATAAAAAAGTAAAAGTAATTGATATATGATTGTAAGTAAAAATAGCATTATAAGCTATCTCTAAAAGAGCTATTTACAACTATGTTGATGGGCTAAAGAACATGTATCAATTAATAAAATGCCCTTGGATATTAGAAATTTCAGCAGTGATATGAAGAAGAAACATGGTAAAGCAGGAGTTTGATGGAGGCTGCATCAGGGTTTTGGGGCATGCATCCTGCCAGAATCCTAGTCTGCACCTATGGTGGACATCACTAAACATTAGCAGAACTCTTCCTCTCTGTGTGAGGACTTGGCCTGGGAATCCTTCTTAACTCAGTGCTCCTAGTTTCTGTAAATAATAGATTAGAGTAGGCACACAAGTTGAAAATATTTGCCATTCCAGGTGCACTGTATGAGACTTCTCAAGTTCAAATGTAGGAAAGAGAGAGATCATTGAATTGCGGGAATAACAAAAAGGTTGGCAATATCATATGTGATACAATATTTTTGGAAGTATTTTTAAAAACATTTATTGGAAATACATTTTTATATACTTCTGTGGCAACTTCATTTATTTTTTTGGTATAATTTCAAACTTTCAGAAAAGTTGCAAAAATGATACAAAGAATTTCTTTACTCCTTTTATCCAAATTCACTAATTGAATATATTTTGCTCCATTTGCTATACCATTCTATCGATCCATTCTATCTGTCTATATGCATATTTTTATTAACTGTTTGAGAGAAAGTTGTAGCCATAATGTTCTTTTACTCTTTTACTTAAAGTATTATTATTAATTAAGAAAAACACCTACAGTGACACTGACTCTTTTCCTTTTGGTATACATGCAAATCTGGATGATTCTTTCTGTTCTCCTTTTGAGACTCCAATGACACAAATATTAGACCTTTTAGTACTGTCCCAGAGGTTTTTTAGACTGTTCATAAAAAAATTTGTTTTTAAATCCCTCTTGTTCAGATTGGATAATTTTATCGATATCTTGATGTTCATTTAGTGAGCTCATACAATAAGTTTTTTATTTCAGTCATTGCATTTTTTTCAGTTTTAATATTTTCTTTTGGTTCTTTTTTTAATATCTTCTGTTTCTCGCTCAAGACTTTCTATCTTTCCATTTCTTTCAAGAGTTTTAATATTTACTTATTAGAGAATGATTTTACTAACTGTTTAAAAATCTTTCTCTAATTTCTGTATTTGTAGCATATGTATTTGTGGCTGTTGATTACCTTTTCTTTTGAGAAATGTCAAGATTTTCCTGACTCATTGTATGTTGAATAATTTTGAACTTGATTCTGGACATTTTGAATACAATATTTTGGGACTCTAGGCCTTGTTTAAATCCTACGGAGAACGTTTGCTTGGTCATTTGTTTTAGCAGGCAATTGGGCAGTTTAGGTTTAGGTTGCAAATTCCTACCCTGCCTTCTGTTGGCCATGATTGTATAATCAGTTCAGTATTCAAAGCCTTTCCTGTGCTACTTGGGTCTGTCCCATGTGTGTAACATCCAGTGACCAGTCTGGGACTTGGGCAGTGGTCTGTTCCATGCGTCAGTTTTCTGTGCGCTGTTTAGGGTCAGATCCATGCACTCACAGCTCAGGGATGAGCACAGGAGTTCTTACATAGTTTTTTATCATCAGTTTCTTGAACTTCCTTCTCTGCAAAATTTTCCGTGGGGAAATCTTTCTTGTCCCTAGGCACCCTCTTACTGGTCTTCTGACAAGATAGCCATGACTTTAGTTTCCCTGGTCTGTTGTGCATTTTCTGCAACGGTGTCTACCTGGACAAAGTGTGAGAGGTCAGAGAGGAAAGAGCAACAGGGATTCCGCTCACACTCTTGGATTGGTGGTTCCTCTGGTCAGAGATAAGGGTTCCCTTTCTTCTGAGTTTCAGGCATTTTGTTCAGCCATTGTAGTCTCTGTGCCATTGTATCCCTGCCCAGAGGCTGGGCCAAGAGAGGGAGAATAACCCCCAAAGGATTTTCTCTAATCTTTCTGACATGTAATAGGCCATTTTCCTGCTCCTCAGATAAGAAAGAAAGGGCTTCTCTTGGAACATTTTCCTTCTGCACCTGTTACAAATCTGAAATTCAGGTTGCCTCTGAGTCTAGGCTTGGAGAAACTAGATTTAAAGAAAAAGGAAACGCACCTTCAGTTTAATGGTTCTCAGAGTCTGCTCATCTTCCCCAATCTACCAGCTATATTTCCTTTTCAAAGTAGCTGCTCCACACGTCCTCTCCAAGTATTTCAGCTGCATTCCGTGGGAGGACGCTTCCTCCATGTTATTTGCAGCCCAGAGAGTGCTCCTTCGCTCTTAAATACGTCAACGTAGTAGTTCCTAAATTGAAGGACTTTCTCTTGTATGTCTACATTATAATAATCAAAATCAAGAAACATTTTATAATACTGTTATCTAACCAATAACCCATATTCAAATTTTATCAATTGCCCCAATAACTTTCTGTATAGTTATTTTCTCTGATCAAGAATCTATTTAATGATCATGCATTGAATTTAGTTGTCATGTTTCTTTAGTCTCCTTTAATCTGGTATAGTTTCTTAATCTGTCATTGATCATTTGGTTAAGGTGTGCTTAACAGTTTTTTCTACTGTAAAGTTACTATTTTTGTGAGGTTTTTTTAAGGGCTGGAGTTTGAATATGATTACAAGATTATAAGGAAAACTCTAGACAAATGCTGTCCAATAGAACTCTCTGAAATAATGGAATATTCAATTTTGTACTGTTCAGTGTGGTAGCCATTGCCACATGGGGCTCTCAAGCACTTGAAATGTGGCTCGTGCAAATGAGGCAATTTAAGGGTATAATTTGAATTTGAAAAATTCCAGAGAACATTCTATAATACCATATCCCAAATGGTTTTTTTTTTTTTTAAATATATACCCTGGTTTTAAAAAAATGCTTGAATAAAAAAAAAGACTTCCATAGTCAAAGAAATTAGGGATCATTCTAGAGAGCATACTTTGTGAAACATAGTACTATATGCTGCCATCTTAGAATCTATACATTTTTTTTTTTTAATTTGGCCTAGTGCTAGGTGTAGGTGAAACTGTCAGCTAATTACTCTGTGAGTCCCCCTAAAACTCTTTAACTGGTTTGTGTAAATGACTTACTGAATAACACAGCCAATCAGTGTCAGTGTTGGAATTTACACCTAGGTCAGTCATCTGACTCCAAAAGTTGAGGTATTTTGGTACACCGGAAGTGGTAATGGAAAAAATGGTATTATGTTCAGGTTGCCTCATGAGACTTTTTCTAATGTTGATGAAGGCAGGAGTTCCTGGAAGACATACTCATTATATTTGGGTTCCGTTATAGCGGTGCAAAAACTAGCAAAGTCACAGAATGTGGCCATTTCAGTCTTTCTACAGGAATTAATATTAATACTAATGGCCCTTGTCAACTCACAGCATAGCTCTCCAAGAATGTGATTCTTTCTATTTAAATAGTTGAATTCGGGAACAGAGTAGTATGTTAATGCCTTAGTCAAAGTTATTCAGGGCAAATATTCTCCTGCAAATAAAGTTATGATAAAAGGGTCTAAATGTCTCTCAAAATCACACATACAATCAGTTACTGAAGGGAATATAGGATGGTTAGAAAGTATGAGGGAAGGAGGGTTGGAGGGGAGAGAAAGGAGAACAATTTGCAGAGACAAAGAAATTTTGAGCCAGAAGATAGAGCCAGCAATTGGCTGGTTTGAATTAAAGGGGAGTGAGCTGTGTACGTTGTCTTCTTTTCCTTCAGCTGAAGTTCCTTTGGGAAGCTCTTTGCTGAGCCAGGGTTGGAGAAATTCCATTCCTGTAACTGTAACTGTTGTTTTGACTGGCTTAGCGCAGCAGTTCAGAGCTGCAGTTTGAAGAATTCTCAAGCAAAGGGACTTTGTCTTGTTGATGAGTCCAGAATTCAGATAGAATCTTGAATATAGTAACAAGAGTCATCATTGTTATCTGAAATTATAATTCTTGAAGGTAATTGGGTTTAAAAGCACAAGTATTTGGGAGAGTGATTTCATCCTCAATAAATGTAGACTGTGTTTTCTTTAAGGTACGTAGTGGAAGTTGTGACCCCGAAATGCCCCTATAAGACTTTGCAGATGGTTATTTTCGTGTGCTGCTTGGCATATGTTCAAGGAAACCACAGGGGAAAATTGGCTTTGAGATGCTTGTGCTTTAAGGTATATGCTGAGATACTTTGTAAAGAGTCATTTTCTTGCCAAATATAACATTCAATTACCAACTGGAAGTGTAAAAGTTCATATATTCATGAAATTTTTAGCAACGAGTTTAACAGGCCTGCTCAATGTTTCATTTTTTCCATTCTTCACTGCCTACCTAATTTACCACTAGAGGGCGTTGTTGGCAGTGATATTGAGAGAATGCAAAACAGAGAATTTTGCCTAATTTTTTTGAAATCTTTTTCAATTTTTATTTCAGCCAGTAAATAATTATGTACATTTAAAGGATACTTTGTTTGCTGTTTTTGTTCTTATACTTAACACCCCAAATTCTTAACTTCTAGACAGTTTTTGGTTCATTAATTTAATAAAAGATAAATGTAAACTTTTTCCCAGATTTTTAACTAATTCTAAATCTAGAATCTATGATGTTATATATTCTTGGACATCTTGTTTTGGAATGTTATCAAGCACTTGGGGACTCATTATTTTTTATTTACCAATTAGTGAAACAATTCTATTTTCTAAATCATACCTTTCCTGATATTTGTCAGAGGATCTTGGGGATGGGAAGGGGCCTATTTATAATAAAGTTGCTTCTACATACTGATGAGGGGCTGTCTAAATCTAAAAATGATAAGAGAAGTCCTTTGCATTTTGAGACAACTGTATTATTAGTTGGAATTCCTCCATGTGAAGAGAAAAGTTTGCCTCTTTGGAATTCATTGTATTAGACAAGATCCTTTAGTTGCAAGTAATAGAAATCAAATCAGGTATGCTTATGCATAAAAAAGGGGGAATTTATTGTTACGAAATAGAGATGTCTCATAGACTGTGGCTAATGTGAGAATTAGAAGCTAGAGTCAGGACACTGCTCCATTCTCTTGTGTTTGTTTCTCTCTACATCATTACTTCATTCTGTTCTCTCTGCATGTCAGTATTCTCCATTTTTTATATCCCCTTGGCAAATATGAGCTGTTTGAATGAGTAAAAAAGACATACCTTCTGTTTCCACTACCATGTTTGCTTTGTTCATGTGTCCATCATGCCTGCACTGGGTAACCAATGGCAAAGAACGGCTAATGTCATTTTGTCTCCTTAGTTGTTTAGGGCTTTTTCCATGGTAGACGCTTTCCAGTCAGTATCCACATGTAATAACAAGTCTTCACATTTCATGTTGTCACCCATGTTTGTCCACAGACCTCCTTATCTCTGATCTTCCAGTTCTTCTTCTAGTTCCCTAAACAGACAATCAGGCCATTGGCCACTGCCCAGGAAAATTATATATATATAATGTTCACCTTGAGTCGCTTCTACTTCCACCAAAGGTGAATGACACACATTCTACCATTCACAGCTCTACCATCAGGAAGATTTCCCTCTACTGTCTTTCCAAGTCTAACACAGAGGGGCATCGAGCTTTAGTTTGAATTAGAATCATTTGGAGGGCTTTTTAAAACACAAAATGCTGGGCGTAACCCCCAGAGTTTCTGATATGGTAGGTCTGGGATAGGACCCAAGACTGTATTTCTAACAAGTTTCTAGGTGAGGCTGATGTTTCTGGTCTAGGAACTACACTTTGAAAAACACTGCTCTAGACGTTATAATATGCATCCTTAACTTATTACAGTCCTTAAGTAGCATTTACCACTTTGTGAACAATGCAAAATATTCGTATCTCCAAAATTTTCCTTATTTCTGATAGCCCTTTTTGCCATTATTGTCACATATTTTACTTCTACTTATAAACTAAAATACATGTTATTGTTTTTATTTTTGTTGTTTTAAATAGTCTAGTCTTCTAAAAAGTTTTAAAAGAATTAGTCTTTTATATTTATCTATATTTTACCCTTTCTAGAGCTCTTCATTCTTTTTTAAAATTTCACACTTCCACTTGGGATCTTTTTTTTTAATCCTGAAGAACTTGTTTTAGTATTTTTTTTTTTTTGTATTGCAGATTTACTAATGAAAAATCTCCTCAGCTTTGGTTTGTTTGAAAATGTATTTAACCTTCACTTCTGAAAGATACTTTCACTTGGTAAAGAATGCTGGGTTAGCAGTTTCATTTTTTTTCTAACACTTTGAAGATGTCATTTAATTGTCTTTTAACCTCCGCCATTCATGTAATTGTTCCTTGAAAATATGTCTTTTTTCTCTGGCTACTTAAACATTTTTCTTTTATCTTTAGCCTTTTGCAATTAACTGTGATGTTGCTAGGAGCTTTTCTTTGTATTTACTTTGTTTGAGGTCCATGGAGCTACTTCTATCTGTGCTGATGTCTTTCATCAGTTTTGAAAAATTTATAGACATTATCTTTTCAAATATTCCTTTGCCCCATTTCTTCTCTACTTCTAGAACTCCAAGCATTTGACAGTGTTTTTCTTTTTTTAAATTCCTTTTCATATCTGTGCTTCAGTTTGAATAATTTATTTTGAGCCATCTTTGAATTCACTGACTCATTCTGTGAAATCTTAATTTCTATACTGTAAATTTCTAGAAAGTTCATTTGGTTCTTTTTAGTGATTCTATTTCTCTGTTTAAATTCTTCATATTTTCATCCATTTTGTCCATTTAATATATTTGTAATAGTTATTTTGATATCTATGAATACCAACCTCTGGATCATCTATGGGTTTGCTGCAAGTCATGTTTTCCTGCTTCTTTGCATGTCTTTTTTCATTTTTAATTTTTAAAATTTATGCTGGATATTGGGTAAAACCATCTGTGGATATTGATATAGTTCTCTCCAAGTAGGGCACACTTTTTTCTCTACCAGGCAGCAGGAGTAAGAGGCTATTCATTTCAGTTCCATCAGGAATTGAGTTGGGATGGGAATGGTTACAGTTTCAGGTTGCTTTGGTTCCCATCTGGTTTCAAAAATATTGAGAATGAGATCTGTCCTATGTTTAAATTTTAGCTGTTTCCTCTATCTAACTTTAGGATTTAATCACTGAGAGACTATGGAAACCTCTCTACTTTTCCAATCTAGTGTTCCAGCTTCACAAACTGCACATTATTCATCAGAAGCTTGTGAGTGAAGGCTGATTGGTAGGGAGGACTGTTTGTTTTTTTTGCGGGGGTGGGGGGCGGGTTCCTCTAGAGTCCAAGATTATCACTCATGCTCACGTGGTCATTTTAGACTCTGTTAGAGTTTCTTTTTCTTTAGAAGAATCTCTTTTCTTATGACAAGCTCAATCATTTACCTATTCCAAGCTCAGCAAAGGCTACCAGGGAGAAAAAAATTCTTCAGTCTGGAATGTAATTCTTTTAGACTTCTTTGCATTATTTTATTTATTTATTTATTTATTTATAATTTTACTTTCTCCATTTCATCCTACTTGTTGTAATGATAACTATGGTCTTCTACAGGCTTTACATCATAACCTAAAACATAACTCATCTAACTTATTTGTCATCCTTATGAATATCATGCAAATTAGAAATTTTTATTTTACAGAGTAAGATGAAGCTTAGAGTGGACCACTTACCTAACATCATCCTGTTTGTAAGCAAAAGAATCAGAATTTCAGTGCACGCTGACCTTTCCATACCTTCAATCATGTGCTCATCTTCCTTCTCCAACCTACTCCCTTTACTCTTTCTATTATAAGTGCAATGCTGGAAGGTGAATTAGAAAAAAATAAAATGTTTTGTGGTTCTAGGCTTTCTCCCCTTTAGAATTTGTAATATCTGTCAGCATGTTCAAAGACCTACACTAAAGAACTTATTTAATACAATGTTTTCTAAACTTATTTGATCTTGGGACTTGCCCCCACTTCAGCAAATAATATCTATTAACACTTCACAGAATTGGAGTTATGTGAAATACATTTTGCACAAATCAGCACTACATTATTCTGCCTCCCATATTCTACTGGGTATGTCATCCTAAAAGGTCATTTACACATTATCTTAGAACAACTCACCAAAGCATCTGACAAAAGACTAGAGTGTTAAAGTTTATTAATATTATTATTCCCTATAGAAGAAACATACATTAACTGAATATTTAGAATAAAGTTATTTTAAGCCATGCCTTTTTTTTTTTTTTTAAAGGCGGGGAGGAATGGTAGATGTAAGAAAGAATAAATGAAATTAGCATAATAAAACATATCATTTTATTTAGAAGATATTCTCATACTTAAATTATGAAGAAGGTTGCTCCATCCCTACCAGCAATGAATCATTTTGGAATATATATAAAAATGTTACTTTAGAAGTATTTTATATTGAAAGAACAAGGAAGTTCAACAACTGAGAAACTTAGAGCTGTTCAGACAGAGGTAATATAAACAGAAGTTTTTTCTCCACAAAGTTGAGCCATTGAATATCACCATCTCATATTAATATTTTTACCTGGATTTAACTATAAAGGTTAAAATAGAACCTGTAAAATATGTATGTTTCAGGAAATATGTTAGAATGTGTAAATTTAGGTAAGATTCATGATATAAAATTTCTCTTGAACTGAAAATTGAATTGAATTCCACTGGATCTTATAGCATGTCTACCAAGTTCCAGAGTAAATGAACGTCCGTGTTTTTGGAGACAGAGGAGTCCTGTGTGTGATTTGAAATCATCGTGACCATGATTTGCTGAGTGGAAAAGTTTAGTGTATTAGACTCAGCTGTACCTCCCTGATGCTAAATCCCAAATGTTTGCTGAGAAACATGTGACTGCCTTTGACCAAAAAAAAATCAAACTTCATTTATCTTTCCAATGTTACATGAAGAAATGCTATTACAAAGAATACAAAAACACAACTTTTACCTCAGAAAAATATAGTGACCCCTGACATACCCATAATTGCAACTCAATCAATTATCACCTCTTGGCCAATCTTATTTTATCTATTCTTCCTCCCACTTTCATCATCTCAACCTTTTCACACCTAAGAGATTATTTTAAGGCAAACCCTGGACATCTCACTTCAGAATGATTCTCCAAAGATCTTTTGTTTCTTGTATATTACTATCTTTTAAAAAATAAAACTTTTATTTTGGAAGCATTTTAGATTTACAGAAAATTTGAGAAGACAGTACAGAGTTTTCATAAACCTTATAACCAGTTTTCTCTATTGTTAATATTTTACATCAGTGCGGTACATTTGCCACAATTAGTGAACCAATATTGATACACCATTAGTAACTAGAGTCCACAGTTTTATTCAGATTTCCTTTGTTTTTACTTAATGTCATTTTTGTTCTAGGATCTTATCCAGGACACCACATTACATTTAGTTATAGTGTCTCCTTAGACAACTCTGGCTGTAGCAGTTTCTCAGACTTTCCTTTTTTTTTTTTTTTTTTTTTAATGGGAAACACTAAGTAATGACATACTTCATCCTTCTAGGAAGGCTAAGTGATTTTCCTGATGTCACTTGTGAGTGGTAAGGCTGGAGACATAATGTAGATCTCTGGACTATGGATTCAGTGTCCTTTCCATCAAACCCTGATGCCACCCTGCTTTTTGTGCTCTTCATCATTGAGTCAACAGATACTATACTATCATTTATTTGGCAATCTGAAAAGATATAGAATTTGCCTATTTAAGAGAGAAGGAAGCTTGGTTAACTATCAACCGGTTTTGCTTCACAGAGAGACGAGGTGGTCTATATCTCTTGGTAAGAAGAAAGTTCCCATTCTGGCAGGGGGTCCCTCAATTTCTCCTTGCTGATTCAGTCATGGGGGATGAATGGCCAGTGAAGCACTTATTTATTTTTAACCTCAGCTAAGAAAAAATGGTGACTGAAGTAAAAGAACTACACATCTGATCTTTACAAAATAAAGGTATTCCAGATGTTGTCTTAGCCTTCACATTATTTCCATCCTTTTCTCTGCTAGCCTGTGTACCACAGGGGCTGTGATTTATATCTCCCAGACCCTCTTTACAGTAGAGTTTTGAATTCAGTTTAAGTAATGATAACGAGATGAATTCTTGCAAGATTAAGAAGGTAAAGGAACATTCTTCAGGCATAAGTGGTAAGTGTGTGAACTTCAGCAGATGTGGGTTTTTGCAGTTGTGGAGCAGTCATGACTTTTAGCAGTGATTTCTTGCAGTTTCCAGACCACTGGGCAGCAGCAGGAACTTCCTGATTCTCTGGACAAAAACTATAGCTAAATACTGAAGCCCGTGGTCCCTCGACCCCTGCAATTTTTGCTCACAATTCTTCCAATGGTTTTGAAAGCACCTGCTTCTATGTTCTAATCTTTTTCTGTTTGAAATACATAAAGTAGTTTTTGTTTTTTTAATCGAAATTTGATTTAAAAAGTTGTAATCAAAGTGTCTATGTCTGAAGTTCAAATGGTAGGACCAATTTATATCTCTGATAGTAAAGGAAATGGAAAAATACAAAGTATGTTGTAAATCAAATGAATCACATATTTTTATTTAAAAATAAAAAAGTACAGAAAAGTTAGAACAGTCAAAATTTTGCCTTGTCTTTTTTTAATCTTAAAGATAAAGCTAAATCTACTTTAATCTTCAATTCCCTTCATATCATTTTCTAATACCTTCTCTGTTCCCCAAAGCAGCCACTATATTGAGTTTGTTTATATACTTCCAATCTCTCTCTATAAAATATATAAATAATTACTTATTTCTAATATATTTAATATATTGTATATATTATATACATATTACATATAAATAATAGCGTCATATGCACATATTCTCCATCTTGCATTTTTCCTCAACATCAAATTTTAGAGGTTGATTCATGTTAATATGCATAGATCTAATTCAATTGCTTCAATTCTTTTATAGTGTTTCCCGATGATTAATTATTCTACATTGTATTAATATGTTCCCTTATTGATGGGCATTTAGATTTTTTTCAATTTTTGTGCTATCATTAAAACAATGATATTATAAGCTCCTCTCGTTTTGAATGCTTTCTGAGTCTCAAAGTTTGGGAAAGGTAAGGCAAGATATATGTCTTTAAAAGTATCTTTTACTCGTTGGTATTTTCTTATAAGATACATGCTTAACACTGATATGGTTCATACACTCTAAAATCTGAGAAATGTCTGATTTCAAATGATCAAACAAAAGAGATAGTTTAAGTGAATAATAGACTTTTCTCAAATTCTCCATCCCTTCTGACTCTATGAAGTCATGGAGACAGAAAGGAATCATTAACAATAATTTGTGAGTCTTTGGTTTTTAATATGCGCTGTTGCAGTATTTGCTTTATAGTACCTTATCGGGCCCACATCAAAATGTAGCACTATTAAATTCCCTCTTTTGGATTTCGCTCATCTATACTTTTTGCTTAGGCTCAATGTCAATTTCTTGCTCCCTGACAAATACCCTGGCAGTACAGAAATCAATTTTGGAGTACAGAATCTAGTAAGTGCAAGAATTATCCTTAGTGACTATGTGGTATAGTCCTTAACAAGGGTATTTAGTCACTCACTTTAAGGCATGTTTCAAGCAGAGAGATATGCTTTGCAGAGTCGCAACTCCAAGAGAGTTGAGATGAGTCATAGTAGTTGATTAGTCTATGGTGGTGATGAGTCACTGGAACCAAAACATTTTGCAAAGTGCTTGGCTGATGACCAAATGATCTGGCTTGAACTACTGAGATATGACATTTTGGAAAATGGGAAGAAAATTGTAATATCTTCTTATCTCCTCATGGAACATGTTTGTCAGCCACCTAGAGGAATATTTTCATTTTTGCATATACTGCTCCCTTGACTTGGAACACCCACTCTAATACCACTATTCTAACTTGCAAATTCCAATTATTCTTCTCTCAAGACCCATCTCAGAACTGAAACGTTTTCTGAGATACAGTTACTCCCATCGCTGAGCCCCACAGCTGTTGGTTTCTACTGTTATTAGACAATCTATCAAATATACCTCTCCCTATATTTATTTTCTTTATGTTCTTCTGGGGCAGAGACCCTGTCTTGGTTGTCCTTATATACTTAGCACATGACATGTATCAGGGCTCGATTTACTTTTGTTTTTTTGTTCAATGGATATTTCTGTTTATGTAGGCACTATGAGTTGCTAATAATTATAACGGTAATGGTTAACACTGAGTGCTTCTTATTCTAAAAATTTTACAGTTTCAGGTCTTACATTCAAGTCTTTAATCCATTTGAATTAATTTTTGCGTATGTTGTAAGATAGTGGTCCAGTTCTCTTTTTGTTTTGCATGTTGTTGTTCAGTTTTCCCAACACACTATTGAAGAGAACTGTTTTTTCTCCATTGTATATTCTTGGCTCCTCTGTTGTAAATTAATTGATCATATATGTGTGGGTTTATTTCTGGGCTCTCTATTATTTTCTATTGATCGATGTGTCTTGTTTTTTTATGCCAATATATACTGTTTTGATTAGGATAGCTTGCAGTATAGTTTGAAATCAGGGAGCTTGATGCCTCCATCTTTGTTCTTCCAAGTTCTTATGTGCTAGGTACATAGAATTACATTATGTTAACTCATTTAATTCTACATCACCATCCAGGAGATAAGTACTGTAATCCCTTTTATAGAGAAGGATGCTGAAGCACAAAGAGGTACAGAAACTTGTTCTAAGTCATATAGCTTCTAAGTGGTGGAGTTAGGAATTACATTCAAGCATTCTGACATCAGAGGCTGCATGCTTAAGCACTGTGCTATATTGCCTCTTTTTTATGTTAGAAAGAGAATCTAAAGATCATTGTAATGAAACAAAATAAATAATTTCAAAAAGAAAAATAAGAATTGCAGTCTCCGAAAGAGAATGTCTCAGGATTAATTCCAAGGCTGTACTTGAATGAGTTAGAGCTATACATCTTTGCCTGAAGAGAAGTCTCTTTTGTATAGTTAAGAAAACCAAATTGTAGAATAACTATGTGGTGCGATTCTTTGTAATTCGAAGAACATGATAGAAGGCTCATACAGCCTGAAACTCTCCCTTTCGCATCTTTCTCCATGCTTACAAAACAAATATAAGTAGGCCAGGGTGTACATATCGGTTTATGACACAGAGGGGACTAAGTAGAGAGATGAGCTTATTAATTTTTTATGTATTATTTTATTGGTTTCAGTGGCAACATGTCACTCTTCTAATATTTGGAGAGGAATTTAATAAGGAGAAAATTATTGAAGATGAATAAAGTAAAATTCTAGTGAGAAATTTCAGAGATGACTTGCCAAGTCATACCTGGTAGGAAAAGCCAACTTAATTCAAACCTGTTTCCATGAAACCCTCATATTAGTAGTTTCATTCTTAAAGACTGTAGGAAATGAAGAACTTGTGTCCTGAGGCTGGACCAGACCTAGTGGGATGTACCAAACTCATTTATACATCTCCCTAACTCACTTTGCCCCACTTGCCCCTCAGGCCTTGGCAATTGGGTCATTGAGGAGCCCTGGCCACTTGCCCCCACCTTCTTTCTTAGCCTGTCCTGGGTGAGACCTCTCATGCATCCCTGTCTGAACAAGTATTTCACAAAGGCTTTGGCTCCTGAGGCCATTGCTGGCTTTGGAAGAAGCACATGTGATAGGATAGGAGATCTGGCTTCCCCAGCAGCTACCTTAATGGGCTGGGAAACACTACCTCGAGTACAGAAGAGGTACAACCCATTTGGAGAGGAAACGGAAGAGAACCAGAACATAAATCCTTCTCTCACCCTCTCATTGATCTTGTGAGGTTCAGTGGTTCCACGTGGCCTTTTCAGAAATAATCTGTGTGGTCAAGCGACAGACTAGGTCTTCTTGTGGAACCATGGCCAGTTCCACAATGCACCAGGAAGCCTGTGCCTGAATTCCTCCAGGTACTACCTGATGTGACTTTTTCCCTTGCTGGATCTGCTCTATGTTGTTGTGCTGAAATGAACTGTGGCTGTGATTATGCTGCCTCGGGGGTAATGAGCCCTGTGAGCCCTTCTAGTGAGTCACCCAACATGTGGGTGGTCCTGGGACACCCAAAATAACATCATTTGTATTTTTCATGTCTCAAAGTTTGAGTCTTTTTCATATCAACTATGTCTCTTCTTAATAAGCTCTATCTTATATCTACCATCTTGAACATATGGAATATATTTATTACATTTATTATAATTTTTATTTTAATTATTTTAATGTCCATGTCTACTAATTCTGTCATCTGTGTCACTTCTGTGACTGTTTCTCTTGAATTATTATTTTTTTTTTTAGCAGGGCTTGAATTTTCCTGTCTTTTGGTATCCTTTGTTGAATGTCAGATATGGTGAATTTTACCTTGTTGCTTATTGGCTATTGTAATATTCCTTGAGATATCCTTGAGACTTTTTCTGCGGTTAACTGAAATAATTTGATCCTTTTGAAACTTAATTTTGAGCCTTGTTAGGCAGGACCAGAGCAGCCTTTGGGCCCCACTACTGAGGCAGGACTCTTCTGGTTCCCTGTGTTTTATGAGGATTTTCTGGCTGGTAAGGACACAAAGCACTCAGTCCTGTATGAGTCCCAGGGATTGTCCTGCCTGTTTCTTGAGGTGATTCTTTCTTAGATTTGTCTCTTCACCATTTCTTCATATGCGTGTACTGATCAGTACTCAGCTTAAGACTCAAGAGGAACCTTAAAGAAATCTGAAATTTCTCTCAGTGTAACTCCTCCCTCTCCATTCAGCTCTCTCCTCTCTGGTGCTTTTCCCTGTAACTTGTAGCTGGCTTGGCCTCTTCAAATTCTCAACTCTGTCTCTTCAACTCAAGGAGACTGCTGGCCCTTGTTTGGGCTCCTTAGCTGAGGCCTGAAACTAGGTAGTGAGCTAGGGACATCACAGGGCTCTCCTTGTTTGTTTCTCTTCTCTAAGGGATCGCTGCCCTCCCCTGCTGGTTGTCCAGTGTCTAAAAAAACATTGTTTTATATATTTTGTTCATTACTTTTTTAGTTTTTCTAGCCTGTGACTCTATCTTGCTCAAAAGCTGATATCTATGCTCCACACTATTCTTTCAATCATGAAGTTAAGGGCCTTGACTTCTCATCACTGGGTACAATGCCTGGCACACAGACAGTCAAACATTATCTGTTGAATGACTAAATGAATAACTGGTCTCCCTAATTTTAATAAAAAGTTAAACATATAGAATTATTCTTCATTCCCTAGACTAAACACTTATTAGTAAAAGTTCAGAAAATTTTATTTAGGTCTATGAGGGCTTGCAGGAGAAATCCTTGGTTGGGCACTTAGTAACTGTCTGACCCTATGGCCTGTTCCCTCCTGAAGATAACATGTACCTTGCACAGCAGGCATGAGAATTAACTGAGAGGTGATGTATGTGAGGTGCACAATAAATTCTCAGTGAAAATGGGAGGTCTTGCTATTGTTCTTGATGTCCTTAAATAGTGACCTTACACTGATATAAGGCTTTATAATTCATGTGCTTTCCAAATATTTTTCTTATATAATCCTGACAATATATTTTCTCCCAAATAATTACCTAGGTTTAATATAAAGCAAACAAAAGTCTCAAGAATCTTGTGAAAGAAGGAAAAAAACCCTAAAACCAGCTAATATTTGAGTATTTGGAGACTTGAGAGCAGAGCTTTGCTTCTATGGAGGGCTCTTGAACATCACACTCTATTTCTGGCTTTGAAAAGGAACATCTGGGCTTGATTGACAGACTTTGTCTCTCAAATGTTCAACCTGCTCTTCATCTAGTTATATATACTGAAAGCTGTTTTTCGCAGATTCCCCTTTGTACTCATCGTCTGGGGTGTAAGGCCTAAAATTAATATTATGTGATGCCTGGACAGCTGGTAAAATTCGGAGGGCCCTGAATGGCCTAACTGCAAGTTTTCCTCCCTGTGCTACTCTCACGGATAAGACCCCCCTCTCCCCCCCCAGCCAAAAGACCTTCTTATCAAGGGGAACAGGCATAGTTTCGTTTCTGCTTATCCCTGACTAATGAGTTTTAGTTCTCTGCTAGCCTGTGGAATCATTCAAACAAGCCAATCGCAGCCTCCTGTGGGATTCAGGAGGCACCCCACCCTCTTGATTCCACAAAGTCAGCTGCCCCCCAGTCCTCAACTATTCACTCTGCCCCTGAGTGCAACCCCTGTGTGGCCCTACCTGAGGTGCTGTGTCTTCTTCCCCTCCGCTGAGGGCGTATGTGACCAATAAACGGCTGTTGATTTCATCTGTCCAATGTTGAGTGTCAAGTGTTTGGCCATCTTCAGAACCCTAGGACGGACTCTCTCTTTTGAAAATGTGGGGACAACAGGGTGACTAAAACATCATCCATGTCACTCATTTGCACTGCCTCTCCTCACCTCTCAGTGCTCCTGGGGAGATGTGGAGGCAGAGCCTCTAGATTTACTCATTCGAACAAAAAGATCAGGTTAAAGGGTCTTGGAAGGGAGGAAAGGGTGGGGAGAAAGAAGGCGCTTAAAAGTGGTCTTGCTAATAATCCTTTGAAAACTCTGGGAGTTTAGAGACAGGTACTAGTTCCCATAAGAGTTTGCGAGGGGGAAATAAAAAGCCCAACCCAGCCTCTCCTGCTCTGGCTCTGGGCGCTGGCTTTCCTCGCATACTGGGAAAGAACACGGAGCGTGGCGGGGCAGGGTGTTCCTCCTCTGCGCTCCCTTAGTTCCTTCATCCTCACTGCTGGCGGGGAGGAAGCTTTTTAGTCTGATTATATATCCACGTAATACTATGAGAGGCGATCAGTATTAGGAAGAGGAAGGCTTGCTTGTTTAACGACTTTTTCGGTCTAGAATCCCACTGGGGATGTTGGAAGCCATTGTTACAGCCTCAAACTGAACCAGCAGAGGTGGTCGGTCTGGTGGCTTTGGAGAGGAGGTGAGTGGTAAGAAAAAAGCCAGAGCCTTCGAGTGGGCGGAGGGACAGAAAAGGAAAAAGTATCAGTAAAGTGTCTATTCTGTTAGAACTGACGTATTTCAAGATATAAAATATAATTTTCACTAACCTTTTTAAACAAGAATATTGTTAAATAAAAGAAAAAAGAAACACACGATGTGGTTCTGACTGCAGTTTATTTCTCTAGAAAATTCTTAGTTCCAGACACATTAAATAAGTCAAGGAGCAAAAAAATAATTTCATTTAAAGGGAGAATTTAATGAATCTGGACATTTTTCATAGGCAGTTGGTTTTAAAATCTTCGGGATAGCTGGTAACTAGTGTAGTTGTTTTAGATGATAAAGGTCTCTTTCCACATTGAATGAGTCAGAATGGCCTCTTCTAAGAGAGTGAGACACATAATCCTAGGAATACTCATTGAACAGTCTGGGAACAACACAAATAACTCGCTAGGCTCTATCCTAAGGGCTTGCTTACCCGCATTATCTCAGTCTCTGCAACTGCCCTATGGGTAGGTGCTGTCACTCGTTGCTTGTGTGACTTCCAGCAAGTTACCTAACTTCTCTGAGGCCCATCTGTAAAATGGGTGGAGTCACAATACCCATCTTATAGAATTTCTGCGAAAATTAAGAGATGGAATCAATGTAAAGTACTTAGCCTGATTCCTAGTACACATTAACTGTGAAAGGGAGCAGTACATGCCACCCCAAAATATGCCTCTTCAGCACAAGAATTATTTTGACAAATTGCAGATACAGGAGAAGCTCTGAAAACAGAGAAGGGAAATTTACATTAGAAAAGGGGCTTGTACCTGGAAGAGAGCCATGACCAGAGACTTTTTCACCTGAGAGACTTATCTACAAGGCAGGGCAACCTCTGTTTAACAAACATTTCCTCTTCTCTTTGAAGTCCCAGTCCCCTATCCCTTTCCTTAGCTCATGGTATGTAAGTCACAAATGTGTGGCCCCCTTTTGAATTTCACATCTTTATGGCACTCCTGTACATACATACTTAATTTTTTTTTCTTCAGTTAATCTGTCTTTTCTTACAGGGGGTTTTCAGCCACAGAACCTAGAACGATAGAGGGAAAATTATTTTTTATCCATAGCTGCTAAAAGTATTCATCCTTAAAAGGCTGTGCTATTTTTACTCCTGACTATCCAAAGGAATTGTTTACAGACTATGGATGTTAAAAATACTTGAAATTGCGAAAGCACTCATAACATCGAATATTCCTTCCCTGGGTCATCATTTGAGTGCGAGCTTGGCTCAGTACAGGAGGCAGGTCTGTTACAGCCAGACCATCTCTCAGGCCACTGGCTATTTGCATCTTCTGGCCCAAGGTATACAGTGCATGTGATACAGCACAGTGGCTAAGACATGGACTGTGGAGCCAGGTTGCCTATATTCTAATCCCAGTACTGCCATTTAGTAGCTGTGTAACTTTGGGCATTTAGTTAACCTCCCTCTGCTTGTTTCCTCATCTGTAAAATGGAAAGAATAGCAGTGCCTGCCTCAGAAGATTGTCATAAGGATTAATGGAGACAGTGCAGTTACCTGGGATATAGTGAGCACTCGTCTGTGGTCGCTAGGACATTTTGATGAATGACATTTGAGTAGAGGACTACTCAAAGTAGGTCCTAGTACAAAATACTAATAAGGTGTAAATTGGGAGTTCTCATCCTATTATGCGGAGAAGTCTTTGAAATAGATGGTTTTGGGTGCTTAAACAGCCAACATGTATTAAGAACTATTTATTTGCAAGGAACTGTGCTAATCACTTTACCTTTTTTAACTTATTTAATTTTAGTAATGATGCCATATGATAGGCACTATTATTCTTCTCATTTTATGGATGAGAAAACTGAGGCACAGACAAGTTAAGCACCCATTGCTTCAAGCGGTAGGCAGGACTTACTATCTTGAAGGGCCACGTAGAAGCAGTTTGGGGCACAGAGCAGACTCAACCATAGCGTTCACATGCTGAATGCTGGGCTATAGATCAGAAGGCAGCAGCCTGGGCTGGGAAGGGAGAGTGAGTTGCTAAACCTTTGCAAATTCAGTTACTAGTTCTACTAGTTTGCAGAGTGGGGCAGAAGCGTGGTGGTGATGAGAGCCTGCAGGGCACATTCTGTAACCTCTCACCTAGAAGCCACTGCCACAAGAGGCCACCTCACTACCCCTATTAGCAGGGGAGACTGCAGAAGTCTTTCCCAAACCTCAGGTACCTGGTGTTCATGTGAACTGATATAAGCAAAGGAGAAAGGGATGGAGCCAGTTTCTTGGGGTAACATGCCTTTTTGTACAGATGGCTCTTTTCTGCTCAGAAATATCCATCCTACCATCAGTTTGAAAACTCAGTTTCCAGAATTCCCTGTTTACAAGGAGAAGGACACAGGGAGCATGTTAAACTGTCTTCAGGTAACACTAATCCCTTCGAGTTGCTGCCTGACCAAAAAGATTGAATTTAATGTCATCCAGCTGAAAACAAGAAAGAGAAAAGGAACTGGAAGCCAAATGATGTGTGTGGTTGGGGTTGGGATGGGAGTAAGGATGGGGCTGGGAGAGAATGGGAGTCTGAGAGGGAAATTGGTTGGGCACCAGAAACAGTTATTCCTGTTTCTAATTTCTCTTAAGCCTTCTTTGGAAATGCCATTCAAAAAGACCTCATGTGACTCTTTGGCACGGATGGTGTAGAATGCTGGCCTTTGGGAGAGAGCACACAGGAGCATTGTCTCTTTCATCTTTAAAAACACTTTACCTTCTATTCAGTAGCTGTCTTACTGCAATTTAAGTTCCCATCAGTCAAGTAGACATTAAGTGGCTTTTTATATGAATAAAGAGTTCTGACTACGCAATGGTCTCTGAAAAGCAATCTATTCTTGTAAGCTCTTTTAAATTTTCTTTTGGCCTCAGCAAGTATGTACAGATATATCCAGAGGTGGAATTTTTTTCTGTGCAGATGGAACTCCACAACCACAAAATTAATATGCTAAAAATTCACTGCTGGAGCAGCCTTTAAAGGTCATCTCCAGGTAACGTGATCGAGAAACTGCTTTTGCTGTTAATTATTGTCCTTATTTAGAGTATAAACATTAAGAAATTTAAAAAAATTTAAAGTGTTCACGATAGATAATTTGAAGAATATGGATAAATGAATTGAAGAAAATGAAAATCATTTATAATTACAATACTGAGACAACTTCCATTGAAAATTTTTGTTCATTATCGCTTATATGTGGGATATAAACCTAAAAGCAACAAATGAACAGGACAAACAGAGACTCAGGGACATGGACAATGGACTAGTGGTTACCAGAGGGTAGGGGGTGGGGGAGGAGAGGAGAGGTAGATGGGGTAAAGGGGATCAAATATAAGGGGAGAGGGTGAAGTGGGTCAAGGGGATCAAATATATGGTAGCTAAAGAAAACTGGACTTTGGGTGGTAATCACACAATAGAATATATAGATGTCAAATTATAATGTACACCTGAAAATTATATAATTGTATTAACCAATGTTACCCTAATATACTTTAAAAAAAAAAAAGAAGAACAAGATAAAGAGACAACCATACAAATGAGAAAATATATTTGTAAGCAACACCTCCAATAATGGCCTAATATCCAAAATATACAAAGAACTCATACAACTCAAAAACAACAACAAAAAACCCCAAATGATCCAGTCAAAAAATAGGCAGAGGACTTGAACAGACACTTCTCCCTAGAGGACATACAAATGGCTAACAAATCTATGAAAAGATGCTCAACATCGCTAGCTATTAGGGAAATGCAAATCAAAACCACAATGAGATACCATCTCATACCTTTTAGAATAGCTATAATTAACAGAACAAGTAATAACAAATATTGGAGAGGATGGAGAGAAAAAGGAACCCTTATATACTGCTGGTAGGACTGCAAATCGGTACAGACGCTATGGAAAACAGTATGCAGGTTCCTCAAAAAACTAAGAATTGACCTACCATATGATCCATCTTCTAGGTATTTACCAAAAAACTTAAAAACATTTATCCGCAAAGAGATATGCACCCCAATGTTCATAGCAGCATCGTTCACAGTGGCCCAGACATGGAAACAACCAAAGTGTCCTTCAGTAGATGACTGCATAAAGAAGAGGTGGTACATATCTACAATGGAATATTACTCGGCCGTAATAAAAGGTGTAACACTGGCATTTGCAACCACATGGATGGATCTTGAGATTGTCATGCTGAGCAAAATAAGTCAGACAGAGAAAGTTGAAAACCATATGATTTCATTGATATGTGAGATATAAAACTGAAAGCAACAAACAAACAGAGACTCACGGGTACAGATAATAGTTTAGTGGTTACCAGAGAGAAAGGGGAAGTGAGGAGGTAGATAAGGGCAAAGGGGGGCAAATATATGA
>NW_006436288.1:9626246-9631358 GCF_000325575.1 Pteropus alecto
ATAAACATTGGTTGGTCTCTTGGGGCACTGGCCTTGCCCTAGTTCAGAAACTCTATCAGAGGAGCTATTGATAGAAATTTTGATCCCCACAGAAATGTTTCCAGATCCAATAGCACCCTGCTTTCAATACTATGAAGGCATGAACCCTTGTTCACCTCAACTAAAATAGCCCCCACACACCATTTCTCAGTGTAGCTTTCCATGTCCCAATGTGCATGTCTTAGTCACGCAGGTGATTCTGATGCAGATGGTCCTCAGTCCTCAATATCAGAAACACAGTGTAGGCTTTTGTCCAGGCTGTGACCATGGTTACCACACTTGTCTGTACATCAGAATTACCTAGGGACCTTGTTAAATATACAGATTCCCAGGACGCGCTACTGAATTTGATCAGGCCTGGCAATCTGAATGCCGAACGACTCCCTAACTGGTTATTATGCAACCGGTCTGGCATTCATTGGAGGATTGGATTTGGGAAGTGCTCTTCCAGTGACCTGTAAACTATGCCATTTTACAAGGACAGATTCAGTGTAATGGGTCCAAGTGAGCCAGTGGACCCCATTTACAAGCCTGTTGATAGAAGGAGAGCAGCTCAGGTGGCAAGGCTCCTCTCTTATCCCTCATTCAACCAGACCTGTCCCTTCCACCTAAACACAGTTGCATCAAGATGCAAGGTCAAGAAAGGTTTATACTCCACTCTCTATGCCACAGTATCAACCAGTATCAATCACATATTTTACTCTGTCATCTATTTTATCAGCAGAGGACTTTATGTGAGGATAAGGGTACCCCTGGAAAGAGTTTTGCAGGCCAAAGTCCTCTCCTCATTCTCTGAAGAAGGGACAGTGCAGCTGTGACATGGTTGGTCTGTTCTTTTCAACACATGCCAGTGTCTACAGGCCTTCTGAGGCTGCTGAGAGGTGCTACCATGGATGAGATTATGTCCTTCTGTCTAGAGGGTTCGCTGGTCCTGGCTAGAGAGGATTTTAGAGCTCTGTTCTCAATTATTAAAAGCATAGCAAGGGGGCAGAGAACATTTACAATAATAATAAAGGCCTTTAAAAGCCAAGGCTCTAACAGATTAGTTTTTTTCTAACTTCTCTAGATGAATTGATCTAAAGTGACAGCTCCAAGTGTAAAAACCTGCTAGGATAATGTAGATGCCTTTGATCGGTCATATCTAGAATGTGTAATGCTAAATCCAGCACCTGTCACCACCAATGGCTGTGCAGATATTGTTTAGGGCTGTCGCTAACGGATAAAAGTAAGTTGAGGCTCTCTCTCTGCTAATAGGAGCAAATGGAAAAGAGTGGGAAAAGACAAAATGGGATGGAAGGAACTCTAGAATTTGAGATCCCCCAAATAATCCTCTAAATGAACCCTGGAGAAATTACAGAGGATACAAAAAACAAATGAACAAAAAAGCAAAACAAAACAAGAACAAACAAAAAAATCTCATAAGGACCAGGTGATTTTCATCCAAAATATGTGACTATCAAGGAAAAACAAAAGATAGAGAAGAGGTGATCATTGTGTCATCTGGCTGCAGGGCAAAATGGTAAGTGGTCTAACTTCTCAACTGGATTCAAGAAGCAAGGATGATATGATCAGAATCAGGTGATGGTTTAACAAAATGCTTTGAACTATATCTTACATCCAATAAAGAAGAAAAGCATAAACAAACAGGTAAGTGAAATTGTACAAAGTGAACTTATCACTTTTACACAGCGAGCACAGGATGAAGAAATAGAATGTTAACAGTTCCCTGAAGGCCCCTTCTTGCCTCCTAACCACTGGTTTCCAAGAGGGAAACCACTGTCTTAACTACTGACATAGGGATTAGTTTTGGCTACTTTTGAACTGGATGTGAATGGACTCACACATTATGTACTCTTCTGTATTTATTTGGCTTCTTTTGTGTTTGTGAGTTCACTGATATATTTGTGTGTGGCTGTTCATCTTTATTACTACATAGTGTTCCATCCTATGGATATATCACAGATTCTCTATTCTATTGTCAGACAATTTAGGGTATTTTCATTTCTTTGCTGTTATGAATTGAACAATGGTGCTATGAACTTGTTTGTGTGCTTTTAAAACAATCTTTATCTTTTATATTATTATAAAAAGAATTCAGCTATTTTTATTTAGAAAGAACGTGTTGAATATATGGCAAAATATGTTCTTAGAACTAAAAGTTACATTTCAGCACTACAATGGTGTTGACAGAAAGTTTATTTTAACAGATAAGGGTGCCTGGGGTCATCTTTGATCTCAGGGAAAGAAGGCAACAGAGGGAAAAACTGAAGACATAGAGGAAAATAAAAATAGAGCATTTTGTTTTAATGGAAATTGGTGAGGATAAAATCAAGATCACAGATTGTGGAGGAAAGTAGCAGGGGCAACTTTTTCTCCTAAGAGGAGAAGAGCAATGGTAAAGATAGAGAATTATGAGCTGAAAGGAAGAAAAGTTGAAAGATAAGTTACTGATTAAAAGTAAGAGGTCAAGAATGAGATTAGGGGTAGGAGAAAGTAGATAAAGCTTGGAAAAGCTGTCTTGGGGAATGTAACCAGCAGCGAGGCCCAACTAGAGTGAAAGAACATGGATTTGTTGTGGAACCAATGAATATAGTCATGAGAATTTTCCCTGGTCATTTTGAGGAGCCTCAGATTAGAGAAAAGAGTTTCTGCCTAGCCTTTTACATAATTCCTTCTATATGCGAATGAATGGCTGCCTTGCATGGTTGTATAGTTTGTGCAGTGCACAACTTGAGAGGATGCACTGCCATTGTAGATGTAGTGCATACATTTTATCATGACTTTCTGGCAGATAACAGTAAAGCATCTTGTTCTCACAAAATCAGTCTGCTATAACTTTCCAACAGATGGAGATAAAGTGTTTTGAAGAGGGGAGACTTTCTCAAATTGGCAGAAAGGTGCTGTGCGGTCTAGCACAGCTCCACGTGTAGTTGGGTAGTAGTAGAAATAAGGTAATGGGTGGTAGGATACAAGGGGGCTCTTGGACTCTATGCTGCATCTAAAAGATCAGGCCTCTTTCTGTGGAACAGACATGCTTTTCTGCCTTAGCCAATGCAGAATTTTCTTACTTTGTGCTGCCCTTTTCCAAATACCAAGGATTCTTGAAAACCCAACCCCATTTTCCCTTCCTCCTCAAATCCTTTCCTGATTTCATTGCCTTTGTAACTCTCTCTGCTTAAGTCTATTTGTCAGCACCTTCCCTGCTTCTCATAAGACACTACCTTATATTATTATATTTTCAGATATATATGTCTTTGTAGTCCCTAAATGATTTGAAATGCACAAATAACAACTGAGTTACCGTTGAGCCATGGAGGTGCCACTGCTCCACGTGGGTTGACAATGGGCTAGAGAGTCCC
Source organism: Pteropus alecto (assembly GCF_000325575.1). Taxonomy (NCBI): domain Eukaryota; kingdom Metazoa; phylum Chordata; class Mammalia; order Chiroptera; family Pteropodidae; genus Pteropus; species Pteropus alecto. The sequence goes on from NW_006436288.1 coordinate 9,629,645, forward strand.
TACATCACAACCTGTCAACCTTGATGCCCAAAGATCTGAGGCTGGTGACATTCTTTGAAATCAAGAATTCTTAGGTATGAAGGTAATTTATTCCATAAGGCTCTATAGAACTTGTTCAACCCCTAGCCTCTCTGATATAACATTCTACGCTCCCATGTTCACCAGTTCCAGGCCTGCCTCTCTCCTGTTCCTTATACACACCAGGCACACTCCTAACCCAGTCTCTGTGCTTGCCATTCCTACTGCTGAAACTCTCTGTCACCCATGTGTCCATGTGGCTTGTTCTCCCATCTTCCTCAATATGGGCTGACATGTCACCTCCTCAATGATACCTTTTCTGTCCAACCTATTTAAAATTGTAGTAAACTCACTCAGTATTCTCTTTTCATCCTTCCTTATTTCGTTTTCCAGCATAACACCATCTTCTAACATTCTATATTAGTGTTCTTACTTATTTTGTTCATCGTTAGTTTCCTACCACTAAAATATAAGCTCCATGAAGGCAGAGATTTTTGTTTGTATCCTGCCCCCTGCTCTGGTCCAGCATTGAGAATAGTCTCTCAATGACAATGACAGAGCAGGCACTCAATCATTCTATGTTGAATATATTGTTTGCAAATAGCTTTATATGTTACTTTTCTAGAGCATGTGTACAATGACCAAAGTGCTCTCTAAACCAAAAATTAATATCGAAACTTATAAGTCATTTTCAGATTTCTGTGCAAACTGAGACATAGAGTTTGAGGACTAACGCTATATTGTTTTGAAAGAAATTTGATGATTCAAAGACAATAGAACAGTGATTTAAAATCAGGATAGTCCTGTAAAATTTAGAACTCATCATGGATAAATAGCTAACTATCAAAGAAATTCTTTAAACCCTAAAAGGGTATCTTGTATCACAACTCTGACAGTAGAGTGATTCTTGAGCAGTCAGATTTCTCAAAACTTTTTTCAAACCAAAACTTAAGTAATCACCTAGTTTACTTGGTAAATTAGGTCAGTGGAGACATACTTAAGTCACCAACCTATATCAATATATTGTGTCTCTTCTTCTGATCTATCTGTCTGTCTGTCTCTATCTATCATCTATTTATCATCTATCTATCATCTATAAACTTGTTCAACCCCTAGCCTCTCTGATACAACATTCTACGCTCCCATGCTCACCAGTTCCAGGCCTGCCTCCCTCAAAAAAAAAAATTTTTTTTTGAAATACAAATTTCATTAGTATTTTCCCTTAGTAATGGAATATAGCTGGTTGTAGGTGATTAGATAGAAGTGAAATCATCTGGAAAACAGTTCAGAATAAGTATGAGAATAAAAATGGAGGCAAAACCAAACAACAAAAAAGAATTTCTTGTACTCTAAACTTCAGGCTATACTATGTCTCTTTGTCAGCAGTAAACTTTTGACAGTTATGAGCAAAGCGATAAATGGGCCAAGTTTGATTAGAATCAACAGAAGATAACGTTTTGAGATTTAATAACTTAACACTTCATATTGATTCCAGAACCATATTAACCTCAATAGTCTCTATCATCTTTAATTTTACATTTCCTAGTAATTATTTTACAATTGTCAGAGATCATTAATCTGGAAGTTCTAAGGCAATCTACTTTCATGGAAAAAAAAATTAAAACCCAGGATGTAACACAAATCTAACTGCCACAATAAGGAGCTATTACTCCTTAGCTGTTGACTCATTATACTT
>NW_006436288.1:9631680-9635716 GCF_000325575.1 Pteropus alecto
TATGGCTCCCTGCATTTTCTTCCCACTCCTCAAGCCTCATACCCCTTACCTCGGAACCATCTATCTATCATCTATCTATCTATCTATTTATCTATCTATCTATCATCTATCTATCTATCTATCTATCTATCATCTATCTATCTATCTATCTATCATCTATCTATTTATCTATCTATCATCTATCTATCTTCTATGTAAAGAAGAATTGAAAGCAAATTTCTCTGGGTTTCCATTTAAAGGCTATAAGTCAAACAAAATTTTTTTTGAAATACAAATCTCATTAGTATTTTCCCTTAGTAATGGAAGATAGCTGGTTGTAGGTGATTAGATAGAAGTGAAATCATCTGGAAAACAGTTCAGAATAAGTATGAGAATAAAAATGGAGGCAAAACCAAACAACAAAAAAGAATTTCTTGTACTCTAAACTTCAGGCTATACTATGTCTCTTTGTCAGCAGTAAACTTTTGACAGTTATGAGCAAAGCGATAAATGGGCCAAGTTTGATTAGAATCAACAGAAGATAACGTTTTGAGATTTAATAACTTAACACTTCATATTGATTCCAGAACCATATTAACCTCAATAGTCTCTATCATCTTTAATTTTACATTTCCTAGTAATTATTTTACAATTGTCAGAGATCATTAATCTGGAAGTTCTAAGGCAATCTTTCATGGAAAAAAAAATTAAAACCCAGGATGTAACACAAATCTAACTGCCACAATAAGGAGCTATTACTACTTAGCTGTTGACTCATTATACTTTTTGGCAATGATTTGGGGGTGTCTCTATTACTTATGAACAAAATCAGTTATATTTTGGATAGATCTTTTGCTAATGTTCTGAAGTGAGTATTAATAACATAATTCAAGAGGTAGAGAAAAGTGGCTCCTCCTAGAATGAAGAAATAGGAAGTGGAATCTATCACATTTTCAATTTTTTTTTTCCCCATAAGCCGTCCCTCTCATGTTTCCAGAGCAAGCATAGCATGTTCACCGAACTCCCATTCTCCTAATGTCTTAGTTGGGTTATGGTCTTTATTTTCAGCCCCCTCACTGGAGGAGGCTGAATTTTTTTTAAAGTCTACAGGCTAGGAAACAGCTGTTCACAATTAAGTTAATTATTATTTGTCAGCAGCATTCTGAGGCCCAGAAATTCTGTTTTCACGGAAGAGAATGCTGCCAGACCACAGTGTACTTTAGAATGTGTGTTCGCTTATATCACCCATCTTTAAAGTTTTCAAAGCAGTGAAATATCTTTGTAAAGCTATAGCCACACTATTTACTAATCTTTTCCTCTTAACTTTAGAGTGTTTGTTCATCATTTGAGAATTTTTATCCCTTAGATTTTGACACACCACTTAAAAATGAAAGATGAAAGGCAAATAATACAGTAGATATAGGAAATATCAATGTCGTCTTCTAAGAATAAATAGTTAGTGAGTGAAGCTAAAGTTCCTTGGGTAGTAACCATGCGAAATTTATGAATTAGAATTCTAACCATTTAAGCCCTTGGTTAAAATTTTCTTTCCTGATGTAAACAGTCTGAAGAGCTAAATAGGACTTGGAGAACCAAGAATTTAACTGAACTGACTAACCCTAGAGGTTCTATCTATTCACACAGAGCAAAGTTCAGCTAGGAAGGGGATTAACTTCAAATTTGCTAGGTAGCTAAGAAAAAGCAGGTGTTTAAGTTACTGGGATAGTTTTGGGTTTTTCTTCTGGAAATTAAAACAAAATTTGAATTGAGAATGGGAAGTCAGATTTAGAAAACATTTATATATTTTCCAATTAAAGTCTTTAATTAAAGTTAAATTTTTCTCTCTAAATTATCAATTATTATTATTATAAATATATTCATTAGCATTTTTGGACAATAAATAATCCAACATGTAAAGAAACAATGTGCATGAATATGTTTCTTGAATCATTGTTCAAAATAGAAAACATTTAGGAAACTTAAATATCCCATAGGTGAATAGATAAGTTATGAGATTCGACCCAAAGGCCATTTTAAGCAGTTATGAAGACTCTGAAGCAACATGAACTATGCTTATGGGAAAATTACAAAAGAAAATTCGATGATATTATTGAAAAATAAAAAGGAGAAAAAAACAGTATATGAAGATTGTATGTATTAATTTCAGGTATACTTATTTCATAACTTTTGAAATCTTTATAATGTGGCTATAAATTTATTAGTTTAATTTGAAGTAATATATTTAAAAAGTTTGTTTTTATACCAAAGAGAGACTGAAAACCTTGCTGATAAAATCTAAAGGAAACCAGAAAGTTTAGTTTCTTTTTAGACTATGAGTTTAAATAAAAACTGGTTCTGCAAATATCCTTTTGAACTCCATGATCCCCTGCCCCTCCCCAATTTTACAACACTTAAAGGTTTGAATAAGCCTACAACATGTAATTTATTCTTCTGTAACACTATCCCATCATTTTTTTCTAATCTTTCTTTTTAAAATAAATAGAAATAAGCAAACAAATCTAGAGCTAGCAAAGAAGCACTATAGATAATGACAGACATATATAGTGTTCTTTTGTTAGCTGCAAAAGAACTAGTGAAAACTCAATTTAGCAAATTCGAAGAGGGTTTACAGTCATAAAATTTTCCTAATTGAAGTTTAAACTATAATACTTTCTTTATGGCCATCATCTTTGAAACACTTGGCAATTACAAATCTTAACAAGGTGTATATTCTTTAGTTGCCATGAACAAAAGTAATAAATCTATTATCTAAATGGAATGCATAAATTCATAAAAGGTAAAAATGAAGCATTTACATTTTAAGGTGTGGAGAAAAGAGGAAACCTTATTTTATGGAAGTATGGGACAGAATTAAAACCATGAAAATCACTTTTTAAGTTATTGTGAATATCTTAAATTTAGAACTAGAGCCTTTCCTTTCTCATTATTTTTGCACTATTAAGCAATTTTGCTTTTCTTCTGGGGATACAGAGTCATCAGCATCATCTTATACTGAGCCAGCAGCGGTCCTAGTTGAATATAGACCTTAATCAACAAGTATCTGAAAAAGTGCTTCTCTTCTATGTGCCTACTAATCATCTAGGAACAGAATTAAAAATATGGATTCTAGTTCAGTAGGTATAGGATGAATTTTAAAGTGATGGATTCCTAATAAACTCCCAGGTTATGCAATGCAATTGTTCCAGAGGTTAATCTTTGACTAGCACTAATCCAGATTACCCAAAGGCAAAGTTGCATGCCTTTGTGAAAGTGAAAGACAAATGACCAAGGTGGACTGTAGAGCACCTGACTAATGTAAATCGAGCAGCTGTGACTGAGCTCTAGCTGATGGCTGGTGTTGGAGACCCAATGTTGCCTGAGAATAAAGTAAGAACTTAAAGTATCTAGTTCAGTGGCTGGTACAAGGTAGGTGCTCAACTTTTTTCCTCTTTTTTCTATACAAATAATTTCCAAATGAAACTATTAGAAAACATGACCAAATAACATCTCAGTATTTTATACTGACAAAATCGAATGCAGATTAGAGAATAGGCCAATGGGTGTAATGTAGTGTGCAGAAGACATTGCTTACCACATCTGAAATCATTGTTACTTTTTAAAGATTGACTCTAACCAAAAACACCTGAAAGATTAACTTTGCATAAGAGAAAGAAGTAACTGGTAAGTTAAATGTGGCGGTGAGGGGTTAGATGGAGAGTCAGTCAGAACTGGACTATGAAGCTAAGCAAATAGGGCTAAGAAGGAGGGTTGTTGGAGTAACATGCCTTTTATGGGGAAAGAAGTCCTTGAGAAGTTTCCAAAGATCGGAATGCCCAAAAGACTTCAGACCAGAGGTGTTAATCATTCAATTCTAAGTTATTTGTCATGCTATAGACTAAATGACATAAATCTTCTCTATCGCCCTAAGGAAATGTGTTCTGGACACATACAGCCTTTTGTAGGAAGTGCTTTGGGGTGTGGAGGATTCTAGGTGATGTCTAGCCTGATAGTAATGTGTTGCAGAGAAAGGGCAGCATATACAGAAGGCAAGACAAGA
>NW_006436288.1:9635745-9690259 GCF_000325575.1 Pteropus alecto
GCAGGAGGTCTAGTGACCAGGGGAAACATAACCCCTAAAGAATCAACAATCCCCAGAAATATTGGGATACATGAGGGATTTTCCATGATGAGATCCTCAAGAACACTTAGAGAATTGACAATTTACATAAAAATAAGGGGCTAATTGAAGCAATAATTATGGAAATATAGAAGGGAAAGACATATGTGGCTAGATATCAACCAGAACAGTTAACACACCTTAGATTTTAGTTTAGATTTCAAACCATAGGGGAATAAGAGTCATTGTAGGGTCTTGAGCAGTAATGTTAGCTAAGATTTCCACTTTGGAAAAACTAATAGGACAGGTTTAGAAAAGCATATTGACCAATCTTATTAGCACATTTTTCAAAAAGTCTTTTTAAAATTGGAATATCTCCCCTCCTCCATGAAGTTTTTACTTGAAATTTTCATAATATGTGCTTAGAATAATTCAACTTTTCAATCGAGGTTCACATCTCCAATCTTTTCGCTTAATAAGATACCTTCTTTACCTCCTGAGACAAATCCTTGAATGTGGCAATTTCCCAATAACATATTTTCATAACGGAGATTGGACAATATATCATTTATTAATTAAAGAACATGAGTTACACTGTACAGTTTGATATTGGCTTAACACTGAATTTCTGGTGGGAGGAGGGAGAGACATCACATAAACCCTGGCTACCTTCTTTGAGTATTTGCATGCTTTGTTCTAACAGTAGATGATGAAGTGAGAATTTTAAGAGGCCTATACTAATAGCAAAGACAGATCTTTACTTGCAAACCAAAGCTAGGTGTAATCAAATACCATATTTGCTCATTGGTTTTCAGGTTTTATAAGTATATATGTGTAGCTAGAAATGCTCTACTCCATATTTTTTTCTCATTGAAGTTTTTAGTTTGTTTTTTAATTCAAGTCTTATAAAAAGCAAGTTCAGAAAAGTTGAAGTTTCTTAGAAAAAATAACCACATTATAGTGGAACAAATTCTATCACCATCTCTCTCTCTCTAATTAATACAAGATAGATTCCAAAGGAGAACCTGGAATTACTATTTCCATTCTATAAGGTATGGGGTCAAGTTCCAAAACTTGGCCCCAAAACACAGAGCTCATGATTTGGCCTAATCTACCTTTCTAGCCTCATCTCCTTGTTTCTTTCTTTTCATAATCTAAACTCATCAGTATAATGACCATTTCTCAAAACAACCCATGCCTTCCATTTATTTGCTACATGTGCTGATCAGCCTTTCTTTTCTCCATTTGCCTGAAGTATCTTAACCTTTCTCTTAAAATCAGCTCCATGGCACCTATCTGGAATTCTTCATTCTTTGAAGAACCCATAGAACTTTGTGTTTGGCTTATTGTAGCACTTCTTTGATTATTTTGCTACAAGTATGTTTCCCACTGGTCTGACTGTCAGAACGGCATAAACCATGTATTTCCACCCTCCTTTTTTAATCCTCCCCCCGACTTCCACCCCTGACCTACGGATGTTGCTGTCTCCCTTTTTTTTTAAAGAATTGGATCTCTGAAGGCGGGGTGTCTCCTCCCACAAGCTTGCGGTGCACCTTGGGGCTTGGTGCACCCAGGGCCTGGAGCACCTGGTGTATAGTCCGTGGCTCCACCTGGGGCGTGAACCCGGGACCTTGTGTGTGTAAAGCAGACATGCTAACCACTACACTATGGAGCCACCTCAAACCAAGAATTTTTAAAATTCCAGTGCTTAGCATATAATAGATGCTCAAAAAATATTTGGTGATTAAGACTGCACAATAGGGACAAATGAGCTCATAAATATAAACTAAACAGACAACTGCAAGCCCTTCAAGATATAACTCCAGCTAATCCACATAGATTTTAGTGATTTAAGGAAGAGAGAAAGATGTTGAGGGGTCCTAAAAAGGTGGTGCAAGGAATTAAGAGGTAATTTATAATCTTCAAAGCCAATTATTGCTTCAGGGCTCTATTTCAAACAGATTTCCTTTGCTTCAATTAAACTCACAATACACCCCAAATAAAGATAAGGAGGTCACATTTTCTTGCCTGTTTTGTTGTGATTAATTCAATGGGCCCACCAATTTGGGGATATACTTTATTTTCCAAGATTGGGACAGATAAACCCAGCTGAAAGTAAAGAGAGAAGATTAAATTGAAAAGCAGTATGTATTTTCTTGACTATTTACATATAAATGTGTATGTAAATGTGGTTTTAAAACAGGGCCACAAGATTCTTTGACAGGCCTCCCATAGAGAAATGAAAATCTATGCTCCCTCCCCTAGTATCTAGTCTCTATAACTGCTTGACTAATAGAACATGACAGTGATGCCTGTGTCAGTTTCTGTGTCTTGATCTTAGGAAACTAGTAGCTTCTACTTCCTATTTCTTAGGCTGCTTGCTCTTGGAACCTGGACACCCTGCATGAGGGAACCTGACACACTTATGGAGAGGCCAATGTGGACTCGAACGTGTAGTCAGCACCAATTTGCTTGCCATGTGAGTGAGCCATCTTGGGTGTGGATGTCCTTTCCATCCCACACCCACCTCCGAGCTCCTTGTAGTTCCCTACAGTTTTTCTGCTTGTGGTTACTATGTTCTGCCTTCTGGATCTGAACACAAATTAATTATTAGTTGAGTAATATAACATATGATATGTGATGCAGATGGAAGGCAGTGAAGAGTAGTATTACTCATTTTTGCAATCTATTGATGTTAAGGCAAAATTTGGCTACTTAGCAATTGTATTGACCTCTCTTAGAGAAAGAAACCTTTTACCCTCTTTCTCAGGACCACTATACAGCCACATACACAACCTATTTAGAATAGACAATACTGCTTTCAAACAATTCCAAAAGTTTTATATTTTCTCATATTGTGGTAAAATATAAAGAACTGGCTGGTAGTTTCATGGCATTCTACATACTGAAATTGTGCTTAATCTAAAAAAAAGTACAATATTAGGAAAGTAAAACACCTATAAAAATAAAACAAAATTTCTACTTGTATCTTGTTTTTCTTATAATGCATTTCAAAGAATATGAAATGAATTATATATATAGATATATTTTGAGTCAATATTTTTATAAACATAATTGACCATTTATATTATCTTATGCACAAAGTCATATTGTTACTACACATTTTAAACTTACTAAGATGGTTAGAGTAATGATTCTTCGACTTGGACTTGGGGTGAAGTGCCAAGAGTAGTAGGAGTTTAGCCCCTTAAAATCGCTCTTGCCCTGATGCTGATCTGGAAATTTGGATTCCTCTTCAAAGCCCTTTGGCAGTTAACCAAAGCACTTCATCATCAGAACAATGTTTATCCTTTCATAATATCTTTCACTATTTCCTGCCCAAGTCATGAAGTGTGTGTGTATGAAATGTGTGTGTGTGTGTGCGTGCGGGGGAGAGAGAGAAGAGAGAGAGAGAGAGAGAGAGAGAGAGAGAGAGAGAGAGAGAGAGAGAGAATGTTGTATAGGAGCAGGGCTTAAAATGTTTACCTATTTTGAGGAGTATTCAGCAGTAGGGAAAACTTTGGATTTTTTTTTTTTCATTGTAATTCATCTGATTCATCTATCTGTAGTTTAATTTGTTTCCCTAAACCGTGAGTATTATTTAACGATGCTCATTACTCAAATACTTTATAAAATAATCCTCACAATTCCTGTAAGGTAATTATAAGCACAGTGCTGCCACTAACTTGCAGAAGACAATAATGAAGTGTCAAATTTCTGAGACCATAAGGTAAACTCCCTGCTATCTGAGGCTGCTGAAGCCTAAAGGGTCAATCTTATAACTTACATTCGCAGAAACTCAGGAAAACAAAATGCTCCAAACCCACATTTTTCCTTTGTAATCCCTGAATAGTCTTGCCTAAATAGTATTAACATTTAGGCAGTTAATAATTTATATCAGTAGAGATGGGTCTATCTTTCCCCAGCTATGTCATTCTAGAGAGAGACTGACAATCCTTGAGCAAGGAGATAGTGGAGGCATTGTGCTAGAACACTCAGTGGTGACATAACTGACAAGGAATCTACTATAAATCCTGGCTCTGAGCATTTATTTCTCCTTTTCTTGCAAGGGCAAAAGGTTATACTCTCTTGGTGTGCACGTCACAAAAGTAAGCAATACTTAAATGTACCATATTTTCGACCACCCAGAGAGGAAATGATCATGGAGAAGAGCTCAGAGGAGATATTATGTTATTGATGAAGTGTCAATGAATCATAGATATGTAGATTAAATTCTCTTGAAACTACACAATCTTTAAATATAAGGAACACTACTTGAGCTGAAACATGTTTTGGATTTAGGAAACCTCTGCTCGTGAGGGAAATAATTGGAAACACCTGGACCATACATGCCACTTTTTCAAGTGTTTCTACTACAGATCTTTGCAGGAAGGATGTTGGGAGGGAAGTCCGTCATGGGTGAGATTGTTTATTGGTTACAGTTGCCAAAGCCCTTTCGGTTGTATGTTTATACTCCCAATGCGAACACGATAATCACAAAAGGAGACAGATGGAAGAAATTATAAGCCATGGAATAAGTTAACTTTCATTATATACTCTCAAATGCCCTTGCAGTCTCCTCACAACACCATGACTACACAGTTTCTATAGTAACCATGAAAAAGACAGAACCGCCTACACAATTTAGCCAACATGTGATTCAAAGATCATATTTAATGGTTCAAAGTGGCATAAGGTGTTATTGACAGTTTTCTGAAAATGTGCAAGTCTACTCCTAAGTGTCCAAAGAAGGGAAAATGTGGTGATCAGTGTGACCTGGTGACTGGAAAATATGCTGTACTATTACACAGGGTTAATGTAAATACTCTTTATAGAAAGCCAAAAAGTATATGACAAATTATTATGTCAAGCAAATGTGTGTCTTCTCAGATGCTTTAGACTAGCATATGACTTTTTTCACCTTGAAAATATTAATCAGATGTCACTGAAGTATTTCTTTTTTACCATTTTAAGCATATTTAAGTGTACAATTCAGCAGCATTAAGTACATGCACAATATTATGCAACCATCATCACTAGCTATAACCAGAATCTTTTCGTCATCCTAAACAGAGTCTCTGTACCCATTATACAAAAATCCCCCATTCTCCTTTCCCCTAGTCAACTCTATTATACTTTCCATTTCTATGAATTTATCTATTCTGGGTACCTCAGATAAATGAAATCAGAATATTTTCTTATTGTGTCTGGTTTGTTTCATTTAGTATAATGTTTTCAAGACTTATCCATTTTGTAGCATATATTAGAATTTCATTTTTTTATGAATGAATAATATTCTGTTTTATATATATCACATATTAAAAATCCATTAATCTGTTCATGGACACGGGTTATTTCTACCTTTTGGCTATTGCGAATAATGCTGCTATGAACATTAGTATATGTTTGAATCCCTTGTTAAATGACTTTTTAAAATTAAAATATATTTTGCTCTTGGTATTTGGATATAATAAAAAAAAAACTGAAGGGGCACCACTGATAGATTTTTTGGTTGTTTTGTTTTTTCTTTATTTTTAAAATAGATGAAAAATCCTCACTTGTCTCACTCCTCCTCACATCCCAAGACTGTATATGCCCTACACATATATCAACTCAAATTAAATTAAGCAGGGCTACAAGATATGGACAGGATTTACTCTCAGAAACTGAAGCAATCGTATTTCCTGACGACAAAGAGGGTTCGTATTAAAAATAAACATATTTTATTATTTTCTAAGCTTCTTAACTCTTCGTATGTATAAAATAAGATAACTAAATAAAGAGAACTGCTTTTTAAAAAGGTAGCATCATCAGATAATTTAATTGAAATATTCTTGGCCCTTTAGCATTTCCTACCCAGGCATTTTGTACATAGTTATCATAAGCTTGAAGATGAAACTATTTTGGCTGAATTTGAGATAAGTGTAGGCAGGTTAAAACCTCCCAACTAGTTACTCCATAGAAATTTATTACTGCCAGTCATTAGAAAGTTAAATTAATCCAAGCTTAAAGGAGACAGATTCCAAGTGTAGAGAATCAAACAGACCACCAGATTGAGTATTCCTGAAACATGTGCTTTTGGAAAATGTATCAGTAGAAATGACAGAAATTGTAGACCTAACAGTTGGGCAGAGTATAAAATACTGAAATTAGTGATTAGGGATCTTCATGTGCAAAAAATAAAGCTCTTAATGGTTTTGCTTTTGACCAATGTTTTTCTTCTTAACAGCCTAAAAAGCAGATGTTTCAACTTGTCCACAAACTCTATTTCTTTCTTTAAGAAATGGTTACAGTAAAGTCCTGAAGAATTATATTTTTTAAAAGAAACCATTTTCTTGCTTGCTGTTGGCTTCCTCTCCTGTGCGATGAAGGCTGGCTGTGACATGTCAGGTGTCCTTGTGTTCTCTAGACTTGGATATTACTGTCCTGAACAAAAAATAAATAAAATGGCAATGCATGATGAAATATAATACAGTCCGTTAATATGGTGCAATTACATTGTTATAGAAATATAAAGTAGAGATGTTCAGAGTCATTCTGTCACACTAACCTTAAATTAAAATGTAGAATTATCAGATCTTGAACATACTCACAGATGCAGGATAATAACAGGAAGGCGGAAATTATTTCTGTAATACCTCAATTTTTGCCAAAATTCAAGGATTATTCATTTTTAAAAATCCTTCTAACTCAACTCTGTAACATGTGCACTTGTTCAAGTTACAGTTTTAGTGGTGATTTATGATATGCAGTGTTCTTTGATTCCTAAGCAGCATGGCTATTTCATTAGCTGGTCATGAATACTCTTTACTTCTGGTCTTAAATATGAAAATCAAAATGTTTCTGAGACAACCAGTTTAATTACCCATTTTGAAATGTTCACACCCTACATTTCCTTCTTTTTTTCTTTTTCCCCATCCCCCTACCCTCCATCAGCTTATTCACTATATCTATGGGTCTGTTTCTTTTCTGTTTATTCATTTTTTTTTTTAGATTCCACATATAAGTAAAATCATATAGTATTTGTCTTTGTCTGATTTATTTCACTCAGCATACTACCCTCTAGGTCTATCCATGTCACAAAGGACAAGATTTTATTCTTTATTTCTGAATAATATCCATCATCTGTGTGTGTGTTTGTGTGTGTGTGTGTGTGTGTGTGTGTATGTGTGTTATGACCCCATTGTATAGCCTTGCTTCCTTTGTTGTAGATTGACCATATCAGTGAGGATTTATTTCTGGTCTATTTATTCCATTGATCCATGTATCTGGTTTATGTCAGTACCATGTTGTTTTTATTATTGTAATTTTGTAGTGTAGTTTGATATCAGAGAATGTAACATGCCCATTTTATTCTTTCTTAAGATTTTTTTGGTTATTTAGGGCCTTTTGTGGTTCCATATAAATTGTAGAATATTCTAATTTTGAGAAGAATGCCATTGGTATTTTAATAGGGATTGAATTGAATCTGTAAAATGTAGTAAGGACATTTTAACAATATTAATCCTTCCAATCCATGAGCAAGGTATATTCTGCCTTTTTTTTTTTTTTTTTTTGTATCTTCATTAATTTCTCTCTTTAATGTCTTATAGTATTCAGAGTACAGGTCTTTGGCCTCTTTGGTTGAATTTATTCCTAAATATTTTATTCTTTTTGATACAGTTATAAAAGAAAGTGTTTTCTTAATTTCTCCTTCTGATCATTCATTATTGGTTTATAGAAACACAACAGATATCTGTATATTGATCCAGTATCTTGCAACTTAACTGGATTTATTTATTAGTTCTAGGAGTTTTTTTGATGGAATCTTCAAGGTTCTCTTTATATGGTACCATGTCATCTGCAAATAATGCAAGTTTTACATCTTCCTTTCTGATTTGGATGCTTTTATTTCTTTTTCTTGTATGATTGCTGTGGTTAGGAATTCCCACACAATGTTGAACAGAAGTGGTGATAGTAAGCATCCTTGTCTTGTTCTTCATCATAGAGGAAAAGCTTTCAGCTTTTCACTATTGAGTATGATATTAGCTGTGGGTTTGTCACATATAGTCTTTATTATGCTGAAATATGTTCCTTCTTTATGTACTTTGTTGAGAGTTTTAACCAAAAATGGAGGTTAAATTATGTCAAATGCTTTTTCTGTACCTACTGAGGTGATCATATGGTTTTTATCCTTTATTTTGTTAATGTGATGTATCACATAGATTGATTTATGGATGCTGAACCATCCTTGCATCCCTGGGATGAATCTTGTTTGGTTAAGGTGTATAATTCTTTTACTGTATAATTGAATCTTATTTGCTAATTTGAGAATTTTTAAATCTATGTTTGTCAAAGATATTGGCCTGTAATTTTTTTGTAAAGTCTTTGTCTGGTTTTGGTGTCAGGGTAATATTAGCTTCAATGACTGAGTTTGGAAGCATTCTTTCCTCAGTTTTTTGAAACGGAGTTAAGGAAAAATAGGTATAATTCTTCTTTAAAGATTTGGTAGAATTCACCTGCTAAGCTAGACTTTTATTAGTTTGGAGTTTTTTTGATTACTGCTTCAACTTTATTACTAATAATCGGTCTGTTTATATTTTGTATTTCTCCCTGATTCAGTCCTTCATTTTCCTCTTGTTGGTACTTGAATAATACCTAATTACTTTTCCATATATATCTAAGATGGGCCCCAGATTTAAAATATACCAGGTAAACACACATAAAGATTTAAAAGATAAAAGAAAGAAAGAAAGCTTCATTTCTCTGTGTGCAACTGGTTTGAGTCTTTTCTAGGAGTGTTTAGCAGGTGGCTTCACAGTCTGAGATGTTTTTGTTCTATACTTTCTCTGTGGAAGTGGAGACATTGCACAGGCATTTACTTATCTTTAAACTCTGAATACCTCTGACCCAACAGGGTGAGGAGTCTAGATTTTATTCCTTCCATACAACTTAAGTGTGACACATAAGGTTGAGGCCAGAAAATCAGAGAACAGAGTGGCTGACAAACTTTGAAGAAATGAGATTGTGGGAAACAAATATTCATGAAATTTCAGCTGAATGAAGAATTTTGGAATATCATTTTGGGGACTAAGAGGAAAAGGTTTTAGTACTTAGATTGAAAATACAACAAAGTATAAATAGAAAACACTGATACAAGAAAATTTAACCCAAAGACTTTCAAACTTTTTAAGCAAGGTTTCATATTAAAAAGTATTAAATATTAGTCCCTCTTTCTGGGCTATTTAATACTGACTTTTCATTCTCTCTCTCACACACACACACACACACACACACACACAATGGCCCCCAGAAAAAGTCTGTTATGGAAAATTCTTGTCAGGGTTCCAAGGAAGTGTCCTTGGAGAGCTAGAAGTACACCTCAGGTTTGGCTTGTCCAGTTTATACCATTGAGAACACTCAGATATGTGTAATTATAGCTCAGTTCATGAAAGGATTCCATAACTAGCACTTTATTAAGAGTGCCTAATATAATGCACAGGAGTACCTCTGAGGTATGAGGACTTTTACTGATTACGAATTTAATATCTTGTGTTTGCAATTTTGGTGCTTTCTTTCCAGGTTTTAAGCAATTGCATACTCTTGAGGGCAGTGGTGGTGATATGTCTGCCCTGTTCTTTCTCACCAACTTATTTTCTTTCCTAGATTCCTCAGTGTCTCCTAGAAAACCTGGGAGTTTATATGGTAGGTAGTAGTAGACACAAAGGGAAATTACCTGGCCTTTCCAGAGTGCTCCTACTCTAATTTGTGGAAAGTTCTGTTTCTGTAGCATTCTGTAGCATCATCCACCTACACAGCCCATTAATCACACAACAAAACTCCCACACATTGCTTACAAAGTACTAGCAAAGAGATGATATGAGAGCTGTGACTCCAACTACATGGTTTTAATCAGTTGTAGTATAGAAATATGATTAGCAGTCAAAATCCCAGAGATTGAACTTTGATTCATTGTTTGTACTAACAATTGGCACTCCATTTAATTAGCAGTTTTGAAAATAGGACCTGAATCTTTTTGCTGTATGGAGTAGTCTTAAGATTCTCATGGTAGCCAACTCCAATTTTTTTTTTTTTTTTGGTGAACGGAAATATCTTTTTCTAGTGCTGCTTCTAAATGTGTTGTGTTTTTCCTTTCAGACAAGTTAGAGAGGAGAGCAATACAGACAAAGGCAAGAAAATTCTAATGTTTGATTGGTAGAGTGGTGTGAAAGAGCACTGACTTCAGGCTAGGATTCTAGTCTTAACTCTGCCATTTACTATTTAAGTGACTTTAGGTTCGTCATTGAATATCTCTGAGCTAACATATCTCAACCATAAAATGGAGATAATATCAGTCTTTCCTACTGCACAGATTTAAACAAGATAATGCAAAAACCTTGCAATGCTGTACAAGTGTATAATATTACAAGTTACCAATGAATGGTCATGAATACCAATGAGAACCATATGATAACTTGTTCTCTGAACAATTATACATGAACAGACACACCAGACTCAGGAGCTGACTGCAATATAGAATTTATTCCCTGAGAGATGGAGTAAAATTTTGTTCTCAGTAAAAGCTTCAATATTCTGAGGGCACATTAATAGTTAATCCTAAAGATACCACCACATGGAGGTGGAAGCTCTGAGAAGACAAAGTAAGGCATCTTAAGAGGCCTAGAACTTTTTAAAACAGGGCGGGTTAAAAAAAAAATCAAACCTACCAAAGAATCTACCACAGAGGAGATCAATGAACAAATTTGTGACCATGGTAGTTAAGCAAAATAATAACTGAGAAAGATCAATAAAAGCTAAAAACCTTCCACCAAATTATGTTGTTCAATATTTAATGAGAGGATTCAAAATATTTTTTTTCCAACCAAAGCCAACAACAAAAAATCCTTGTTTTTGAATATAATAAAATGTCCCTTTTCCAACTCATATGCAGATTCACTATTTAGTATAATGCTTTTCTGGCTACAGAGAGTGAAGGGTCACTGAATGGTAGTAGAAGTGCTGGTTGCTAATGTCTGTGGCAGATTTCAGATTCCATCTTTTGCATTTCAACTACACCCTGCTCAGGGCTACAACAACTGGAGGAAATACATTCCAGTAGATAGCAGACCTCTGGGAGCAGGGGCCAAGCCTGGATTCTTCAGCTCTTTGCAGTTAAAAAAACCTTGGGTTTTGCTTTGGCTCTTTGATTACTGGGTGCATTTTGGGAACTTGTCTCTATATATTTGTTTCTTTTGCTCTAAAAGGAGGTGGTTGGAATAAATCCCTTACAGTCCCAATGTCTTATTAAGAAGTATCTGAGAAGAAACCTTCTCAGAAGAATAGGGAGGTTGTGGTCATCACGTTTTTAGGAAGTTGGAAGCTAAAGGATAATGATGCTATAAAAATGGAGAGTGAACTTGTAAAAGAGTAGGGGACCTTCAGAAAAAATAGAAGATGATTAGGAAAAACTCTGGAAAGATGCAAGCTGGAAAAAATTATATAGCTGAGCAATCTGAGAAAAACTGAAAAGTTGGTACACAGATGTGGGTAGTAGGGACCATGAAAGGCCAGCAGGCTGTGTGGAGTAGTAAAATTATCTTTTGTGCAAGCAGAGTCTAGAATACAAACATGTTAGGAATCAGGTGGCTGTAGCTTTATCTTTAAACCAGAGAATAAACCTAAAGTCTAGTCAGAAAAAAGAGCAAGAAAACATAAAATAGATCAGTCATGGACTACGGCAGCAAATAATTTCAACTTAGAAGGATACTGAGCAAAAGGAATTCTGGACCAAAAAATCACCTTGTCATTAGTTCTTTTGGGAATAGTTTAAAAAAAAGCACTTTCAATACAGAAAGCCATTGAGATCTTCCTCAATTACTTAGATGTTGATATCCTTATAAAAAAAGATGAGGCAATGTAGGAAGTGACTGGTTAAAAGATAGAATGCCGTTTATCAACAGAATAGCAGTGGCCGAAGTTCCTAATCTTTCATTGCCTTTTAAAAGATACACAGCTATAGAGCATATGTAGTCTCTTTAACAGAATAATTTCTATTATACTATAGGTAATGTGTTGCTCATTTGAATTAAAATTTATCAGTATAGTTGCAGAATTTTATTTTTGAGTATTCGAAGTTACTGGATTTCAATCACTCTTAGTTATCTACGAACAAGGACAGGATGAGAATATAGGGCAAAAAGTAAACATGTGATATTTCCTTGTTTCCCATTCTTAGAAAGTTTATCAAATGACAGGAAAGAGAAAAACTAGCTCAAAAGCAACATAAATATTTAACAGAAAATTAATGACTACAGGATATATGAGAACAATCTGTGTTCTGATGGCTCTTAAAGATATCTGCAAATTATTTCAGTCTTATTATTATTATTTTTCAGAGAAGGAAAATTTGCAATACTGTCACTCAGCTTTAAAGGTTGAGTTGACTGCCTATTGCTTTTGTTATTTAGGTGGCCTGGTATTTTTGCCCCCCCAAACTCTGCCAAAAAGAGGGTGAAGGGATCAGTAAGAATTTTGTCCAAATTTCAAGCATTAATTTTTCACATTAAAACAAATTCTAGACTAAACTATCAACAAAAAGATTTTCTTTCATTTGAAGAAGAAATCTTAAGGACATTTAATTTAATGGTAACTTGAACCAAGTACTTTAAAACCCACTTGAAAAGCATTATTTGAATCTTAAGTCCAAGTTTTCAAAGAATTATTCTAAAGAAAACATATTTCAAGACATAATTAATCAAAATTTGAGAGAAAGTATATCTATCTAGAAGATATATTTTTAAAAATAGAGGTTGCAGAACAATTTTATTGACCTGTAAAATTCAAATGCTTTCTACTTTCCATCCTTACAGATGCCATAGTGATGAAGTAGCTAGTAAAGGGAGGTACAGAAACTGGGGCTCATCAGGAGGGATCCACAAGATTATGTGCGGACAGAGCTGATGCTATTTAGTCTGCCATTTTAGCCGACTCCACTCTGGTGATGAATGAGGTGACAGAGATGGTGGCCTACCTCACCTCTATGTACTTAAGCAGCAATTGAAAGTCACTCGTTTAAATATAATCTCTACATAGAAAACTAGTGCATCAAACTAAAATCGTGTTTAGTCAATTGATCCCAAATAAAAATTACTTTTAGTGCAGAATATTAGATGTTCTTTTACTCCTGTAAAATAAAAGATAAAAAAGCAGAATAATATCCCAGGTACAGACAACAATGAACTCCTCTGGGAGAGGGGGGGAAGTGGGAAACACTATAGGAAAAGCTCCTCAGTCACACCTAACCCTTTCTTTTTCCCCTGCAAGCTCAGAGGAAGAATTATCAAGTTAAACTGTCAGGATTTGATTACAAAGAATTAATATCTAGAAGCTGGATATGAAAATGTGATCTATAAGAAAGATTAACAAAAATGCAAAGTGTTTCTGACAGTTATTATTATTATTTTTGCCACTATTCGGTTTCTGAATCCAATAGTCAGGATGTTTGACTGTTTGGCACATCACAGAATAAACTGTCTGAATAGTAAGTTATGATCCTAGAATATAAATAGCCTTCTAAGATATTTCTCTTTCCATAGGCTCATCACATCCCATCTTCTGGAGCAATTTGTTAGGATGAAACAAACCTTGTAAATATTTTATGTATGTCCTTCTAGACTGACTAGCCTCAGGATGAAGGTTTGAATTGCACTCTGAAAGCTTGTTTCATAACAAAGTATTGAATTTAAAGCTAATAACATTTGTAAAAAAAAAAAATCTCATCTATTATTTTTTGAAATTTAATGACAAATTTATCAGTAATAGTGATGCTTGTTTCAATGTCAATGGATGACAGCAATTTCTTGGGTTATTTAAGCCTGAAACATTCATCACCTAGTATCTTTAATCTGAATACTGTGACTTCTTACTTGTGTAAAGAAATGGATCAATGGACCAATTCATCACCTAGTATCTTTAATCTGAAACAGTATTTCTTACTTGTGTAAAGAAATGGATCAATAATAATATATATTTCCATTAATGAGATTATAATCTTTCATAATTGAAGGTCAATTAACTTAAAATATTTGTTTTTTAATGTTGAAATGTTTTGAAATAAAAGAACTAGTCCTGAAGTTACCCAATCATTCTGTCGTTAGGACTCATATCTTGGAATTCTTTGTATGGTCCTTAAAGAAATCTTTATTTAACTGTAAAAAGAGACATATAAAAATGGGTGTTCACTTGTCTAGTCTTTATTAAAAAAGTCTACAGAAATATGGTGATATTATCATTTAAATTTTCCAATAGAAAGCAACAGAAGAGAAAAACTATTACTCTTGAATAGATGATATAATTTTCCTTTATCAAAGAATTCCTAGTTTTTTAATGCTATTATTCAATAACAAAAAAAAGAATAGACAAAACTCTTAGTAATTTGAAGTGTTTCTTCAAGTAATTCTTTTCTATTAGGTCTGATTGTAAGAGTAATTGGCCTTTTTTATTCTATAGGATAGTCTGATTTTTTTTCTTTAAAATTTCTATATATCAATTTATATAATTTCTAGTTATATTATCAACTAATACTGTCACATTATATATATATGTATAAACTAAAAATCTATTCAGTCATAAAGATGTGACAGTTGACATTTTAAATTCTTAATCAGATAAATTTAAACAATGCAATACAGGTAGAAACATTAATAAGCAAAACAGATACTAATATGGAGGACACATAAAAAGAATTTATTTCAAACTTTTATTTCTTTCCTTTATTACGATTATAGATTGGAAACATGTTCTTATGGGAAAAAAATACTTTGATTCCAGGACAGATAAGCCAGATCTAATGAACTGCAATGAGTAATTGACCACAGTCCAGTAAAATTCTATGTGTGACCTTAAGAGATAGCTTATGGTGATGAGATTTTAAATATTTCACTCCCGCGCAATGTTATCAATGTTCTAGTTTCATTTATTTATAACGGATTGGCTTTTATAGTGTGGCTTTATTTCACTCAGACTTCTAGTACATTGCTGAATAGAAGTCATCATAAAAAGAATTCTTGTCTTGATTTGGATCTCAAAGGGAAAATTTCCATTATTTCACCATTAAGTATGATAATTTGCTTTAGGATTTTCATAGATACTGTTGATCAGATTAAGGAAATTCAAATCTTAATTTTCTAAGGTTCTTTCACGAGTGGGCAATAAATTTTATCAAATGCTTTTTTTCTATATTTATTGAGGTGTTTATATAATTTTCCTTTTTATATAATTCCTGTTTATATAATTTTCCTTTTTATTCCTCTAAGATGATAAGTTTAATTAATTTTTAAAGCTTGAACCAATTTTGCATTTCTGAAAAAAACCCACTTTGTTTGTGATATATTATCCTCAAATAATGCAGGTAATAAAGAAGATCGCATTGGAAATTAGAATATATTTTGAACTGAATGATAATGAAAGTATGATATATGTCATATAATAAACATGAAAATTAAACACTATTCTTTTAGTGTCTATCCTAGATTCCTTGCATATCCTTGATTTACTAAAGTCTAATATAAATTGATTAATATATCCTTGATTTACTAAATCTAGTCTAATATATCCTTGATTTACTAAAGTCTAATATAAATTGCTGCTTTTACAATTTATTGAACAAATCATGGAATTTAGAGTACTTTAACTTCATTTACTCCTCTCCCAATTTCTGTGCAGTTGCTACTGTTATAGGGTAAATCGCGTGCCCCCAAAATATATTTTGAAGTCCTAACCCCTTGAACCTGTGTATGTGACCTTATTTGAAAATTGGGTATTTGCAGATGTAATCAAGATAAGACGAGATCTTACTAAATTAGGGTGGGCCCTAATACAATGACTGGTGTCCTTATAAGAAGAGAGAAATATGAACACAGATACACGGGAGAGAAGTCCATGTGAAGACTGAGGCAGAGATTACAGTGATGCATCTATAAACCAAGGAACACCATGGTATGCTGGCAACAGCCAGAAGCTAGAAAGAAGCAAGGAAAGATAATCCCAAGAGAGAGGGTGGCCCTGCTGACACCTTAATTTCAGACTTCTAGTCTCTAGAACTGTAAGAGAATAAGTTTCTATTGTCTTAAGGCCCCAAGTTTGTAGTACTTTGTCACAGTAGCCCTGGGAAACTAACACAGTTATCATGAATTTAAATTCTATATAAATTTTAACCTCTATAAGACAATATTAGTATTATTTTGCATAGTGAATATTCATTTATGTTTATCCATGTTTTGTCTCTGCATTTTCTTCACTTCTTCCTCTATGACTATACATTCTTCTATAATCATTTTCTTTTTACTTGAAATATTTCCTTATTGTGGCTTTATTGTTGATGGAGTCTCTCAGTTTTTGTTTGCCTGAAAATGTATTTCACTTTAACTTTTTGAACTATATTTTTGCTTGGTATAGAACTCTAGAATAGCAGTTCTTTTAGCACATTAGCACATTGAAGATATCATTCCATTATTTTTTGACTTTTATTATTTGGTTTTCTGATGTTTTATTATAATATACATATGTGTGGTTTCCTTTGGATTTGTGTTGCTTGGGACTTATTCTTCTTGATTCTGTGGTTTGATATATTTCATTGGTTTTTGAGAATTTTTGTCATAATTTCTTTAAATATTACTCCTGCCCCAACTTCTCTCTCTCCCATCCTTTTGAGACTCAAATTACAACTATACAGGACATACTTGTCCCCAGTCTTTTTCCCTAATTTGCTTTATTCTTCCTTTTCTTTTCTTTCCTCTCCCTATTTTTCTTCCTCCTCCTATCTTTCCTCCTAGATTTTGGAATATTTTCCACTCTATTTCATTTTCAACATTGCTACCAAAATTCTCTTTAAAATACAGATCTAACTCTATCAGATGCCCACTTGAAAACCTTCAGTGTCTCCTTTTCTGTCTGTTCATCAAACATGTGTTAAACAACTATTATGTGTCATGCACTGTGCTTAGTGCCATTTATATGAATTAAAAACAAATCAATTATAATATATATATTTCATGGATCATACATATATATAATTAAAATATAAAAATGAGGACCAGAATGATTTATTTTAATTTTATATCAGAACTAGAAAGAAGATCAAAGGGAATTTCAAATTTATAGGGCTTTTCTTGGTAATGTGAAGCAACATTAGAAAATGTTAACATTAATCTTGAATGATTAGTACATAAGTGCTTTAAAGATTATCCGCTTTGCTTTCTGTATTTTAGCATGTTTTAAAACACAAATTTGCTTGGTATAAATTAGGCATATAATGTGTAGATGATTATTTGTTAGTCTCTAGGCTCCTCTAAAACATATTTGAAAAGCATAGTTAAAAACAAGATAACCATTCCTAGATAGAAGAGTCACGTGGAAATAAGATTTTTTCTTTCCTGTAGCTCAGCATACTTATCTATTTATTAGTGTAGGGGGAAAGGGGCAGGAGTGAAGAAATTGATGAATTTTTGTTTTATCTCTTTTTTTCTTTGTCAATTATTGAGAAGTGTGCTAATGATAGCCACTAGTTCCATGGTAGGGAAATTAAAAAGAGACTGGATAATTAACAAATGAGGTAACTTTTCCCCGAAGAAATATGTTACATATTCTTCCAAAGAAATGAACTAGTGATACAGGGATTGCTGTCATTCAATAAATCATCAACAATTCATTCATAACATCTGTCTCTTTATGGCCATCTTTCACAGTTGAAATCAGAGAAAAGCTCTTTATGTTCATATTAAAAAGTTAATAAATAAAAAAGTAAAAAGATATTAATGATGAACAGAGGCCCTGAAGGTATTAAAGCAATTATCTTTTTGAATTACTATTACAGGATATACATAGACAGTGAAATGTCATGTTAAACAGCAAAAATTATGAATAATTAAGGTAAGTTGCCACCGTTATAGAAAGGTGAATCAAGAAAATTTAAAGTCAAATTTCTTTGGAAAACAAGTTATCCAGAATTAGTAAAATAGTGAAGGTTATCATTAATTGGAGAAAAATAAAAATTAATGTACTTCTTGAGAGTCTCAACTCTAAGTTATAAAGCACTAAAGGTATATGTGTGATATATACATAACTTATTGCTGAAAGAGCTCTTTAAATTTCAGACCCAAATCTTCTCCTTTACCGATGAAGAAACTCAGACAAAAAGATACAGGATATTTAATTTTATGAAATGAAATATATTCAGAAATTTATAAAATTTTCATCATTCCACTTCTAAAAGACATTATTTTGGGGATGCTATTTTCCAATGATGTGTTAGCCTTCTAACAGTGGTTTTCACACTGTAGTATACAGAATCCTGTGATTCCAGAGGTGCCTCAAAGATCACAGGGAAGGAAGGAAGAAGAGGAAGAGTATGATGAAAGTTGCTATCTCCCCTTCCACTTGGGCAGGTCTGCTTTTATCCTTTTATATATTGGGATTCTGCGCAAGATTTCATTTTAAAAAAATCCCTCTGCTAAATAAAAGTTTGCAAACCATTAAAATTTCATCAGGATATAGCTATTGTATAAAATAGGCTTTCTCTCCAGCTTACAATCTACTGTTGTATTCTTCTAATCAGTTCTTAAACATTTGGAGGCATCTGATGAACCTCATGGATTCTCTCCTCAGAAAACATCATATAGGCACACATTTTTACACCAAATTTAGCAGATTCATGGACTTCCTGAAATCCATTCACAGATTCTGGGTTAATAACCCTAAGTCTAAAAGCTTTATTTAGAGGATTTAAATAAGAGATTTCTGGTTGAAAAAGAATATGAATTTGGGATTAAAATTAGAGCGTGTTTAGAAAATGGATAAGTTCTGGCATAGCATAACTTGTAGAACCAGTTTATCCTGTCTAATTTTAAAAAAAATGTCCTTTTGACAAATTTCAAGAGTCCTACATACTCTTGCTGGCCATGCTGTTCTTTTGATTCATTCAACAGATATTTATCAAGAACAGTAAAGACACTGTGCTAGAGCAATTATAAGTAAATGGTTTATGATGTTTCCTTTAGGAGCCATCTATTCTTGAGGATATGAATAGTTTTTAATACTTAGCACATTTTACCACTTAACTCCTTTTTACCTATTTTACACACACATACACACAGAGAGACAGACTGATAGATAGACAGACAGACAGACAGACACCTACTTTACTCTCTGCTGGAAAAAGTATCCCTTTGACTTACCTTGGCTGGACCAGTCTCGGTTGACTGAGGCCTGAGCCGTCTCTTTAAGTTGCTTCTAGCCATGCTGGTGTTGTGAGGTTCAACTAAAGGACAGTAGGGATGGGGAGGGACATTGGGACTGTGGCACCAAGGGCTGTGATTGGGAAAAAGGGTTGGTGGGACTTCTTTTTCTCTGTAAAAGAAAAATTAAGCCCAGATTGAACTCAAAGGCCTTTAATGCAGTGACATTAGTAATAATGGCTCAAAGCAAGAGCGTGTTTCACAGCCAGAGAATGTGGCTTTTCTAGACCTTGTGGGCAGCACTTTTATCACAACATCAGACCCATTTGCTTACAAAGGAATAACAAATTCTGCATCTTCAGCCACAGTCAGCTCTTGTTCCAAGATGAAATCCCTAGATGATGCTCCTCTCTCTTCACCTAAGTAATGCTAAAGATGAGGTGATAATTTCATGTCGTCACCTCTCCACAGCCTTGCCTCTAAGAGCAGTGCCATTCAGAAGTGAAATTGCCAGTGAGGATCTCAATATTATCCAGCACAAATCAGCAACCTTTATTGTCTCATGAGTATATCCCTTCTTGCTCTGTATTTTTATGTTTTAACACATAAACACCATTATGGATTTTATGGCCCTATTCAAAATAGAATTTTTTTTGTCACTTTTGATTTACCTGTTCATCACATATCTACTTGTTACCCAGTTATTCCCTTCTGTTCAGTTACCAATTGTGAGAAAGTTTCAATTAAAAAACAAAAAAAGCAACTTTTACCTCTTAAGAAAAATGTGAACTGGTTCCATCTGAGATTTTGAGCTTTCTTTCTTCAATTGATCTTGGTTGTTTTTAGTTGAAGTTGTAGCTTCTGGCCAATAAAACACGTACCTTTGAGATGTTGGACTTACTATTGAGCCTCTCTCAAATTCAATATCAGACTCTAATTTCTCCCATGCTTGCTTCCAATGAATAGGAGTATACCAGGCAATGGCCTAACAAAAATGATTCATTAATATCAAATATTATGGGAGTTAGACAGATTATTTTTAATGTCATAGGCTTACTGCAATAAAATTTCAAAGTCAAACTATATAATGTCACTTACCTATTGTGTAGCAAAACACTATAAGGATGTGATAAGACATATTCATCTTACTTTCTAATTCTGAAATTACAAGTTGCATAACCTCAGGCAAGTTAGTCATTTGCTATCTGTGTCTTCATACATAAAATGGGGAGGCTCGTTAGTGGGGAATTGCTATATGAGGGTGTTTTGAGATTTAGTTAAGCTACTAAATTTCATAACTATAAAGAACTGTGCAAATAGTTATAATATTAAGTTAAAATTTTAAATATCTAAGACACTACTTCTATGTGTATATATAACACATATATAATCTTATTTGAGATGGGGAAAGGGGCAATATTACCAAACCCAAATACATGGAGAGAATACCACATTCTCCAGGCTAGAATCCTAAGCAGGACTATTAAGGAGACCCATGACTACTAAAGCTGGAGTTTGTTTTGGTCTCTTGAATGTGTACAACATATATGCACAAAAATTATCCAAGAAAATCATGTATAAGGACTAACAACTATGTCTTTTTCAACATGAGAAGATTAAGCATATGGAATCTTGTGATATGTTTTTAGTTTATAAAATTAGAAGTTTTCAGTTTATGTTGTAATCATTGAAAAACCCTCTGCTTGGATTGACGAATTAACTAGACATAAATGTACTGCCAGGCAAGTTCAGCTAGGCTAGGCTTAGGGCAGAGAAAGAAATAGATGAAATCTTTTTTAAAAAGTTCAATTTTGTGGATCACAGCAGCAAAACTCTACTTTTGCTTCAGATCATCAGCTAGGGATTCCCTTCTTTTAGCAACTCAGAGACATTTGTGTTGAAAATATATTTATGATCTTTTTAGTGCAATTTCCCTCAATTAGATCGTAAGCATTTCCTAGACAAAAGCAATATTTTATTTCTCCCTAAGTTATAGGGACTTAAAATATTTGATGACAATGACAATGATATTGTGATAAAATAAAATGATATGATTTTAATTACACCTCTGGAATGTTGGCCATATGAACCTTGTAGGCTATTTTTAATACAATAGAAAAATTCTTGGAGTTATTTCTGGTTTTATTTTAGTTCTGCCATTTCACCAATCATATAACCTTGACTGAGCAAGCCATTTAACTTAAAAAGTCTCATTTTCTTCCTTTGTAAAGTACTTAAACAATCTAAGAATCAAATAAGATAATGCACATATAAAAAGCCCTTCGACGAGCTTCTACAGTAGCAGTCTCCAACATTTTTGGCACAGGGACCAGTGCTCCTATGAGAATCTTATGCCTGATGATCTAGGTGTTGCTGAGGCGGTGATGCCAGTGCTGGGGAGGGGCTGCAAAAACAGATGAAGCTTTGCTCTCATTTGCCCACTGCTCACCTCCTGCTGTGTGGCCTGGTTCCTAACAGGCCACAGACCAGTACTAGTCAGTGGCCTGGGGTTGGGGACCCATGTCCTACAACATAGAAGTAGTCTGTTCCAATACTGAATCTCTAATAATAAAATGATATATTGGGCAGTCCTGAAGCATTAAATATTTAAATATTTAAGACACCTATTCTTAATTTTTTTGATATCTATTTGTTTCAACATACGATATAGAGGCTACAAATTCCATAGGACAACAATATGACTACTACTGATTTACTGATGTGTTTTGACAGTTAGTGATGGTTCCTTTCAAGCTTTTAGGATTGGAAAAGTAATTGAGTGATCTAAAGGGAGAAGAGGAACATAAGGAGGCTATCCATTTAAAATCTATTGTTAAGAACCAAATACTGACCTCACCATTAGGTTTGCACAGGATTGTTGTACAATTGGGGCTTGTTCTAAACTTATTTTCTTCCTTCCAAAGAAAATCTGATGGTGGCTGATGCTTTGCTTCAGATGCTGCTGCCCAGACCTGTAAGAAGATAGTTTGTTAATGACACAGGTCATTGGAGTTCAACATAATTTTGTACATGTCAAAGGGTTATTACAAGGTTCTCTTTCTGAACATATGAGATTTTAAAATATGACTGTATAATATATATTGTCAAGTTGTATAACACTAAACACTATGGTATATGGCTTAAAGAAAAGCACAAGAAAAAGGAAAAACTCTCTAGCATCAACTAATTACCTATTGTCTAGGCAAACAATCTCTTTGTTTTTCTTTTAAAGATTATGTTTGTTTAATTTTAGGAACTTAGGTATTTAATTTTAAAAGTTATATCATAAAATAAAAGATTTGTACAACAAATTGAAAAAAGCTATTGAAATTTAATTATGGGTATTAATTTACATACAGAGATGGACAATGTGGCACAGTTAGCCACCACCAACATAACATCACATTTTACATAGAGATTGAGTGATGAAGTAACCACTGGTGCTGAGCCACAGTCTAACTCAGTAAATTAGAATTTCCTGTGCAATTCTAATTTATAGTATTTATATCTTATACTTACTGTTACTGTGGAATTGGCCTGCATTATGATACTTGGAAGGAATTGGTACAAAGAGATTCTTTGTCCATTCACATTTTGCTGAAGAATATGATTTCCAATCTCCACTTCTTTGTCATGGGAAGAGTTAATGAGTTTCACAAATAAACCCATGGCGTTCACTTCAGCTATTTTAATGTCTCCAATAGCACTAGAAAAACAAAATATAAGGTGTCTTCAGATGAACATGTCTTTAGTTCACTTTAAGAACTGAGTAGCAAATATGCTTTAGAAATTGTTCCTAAACTGTTTGTTCTATTGGATATATTCTATGTAGAAACAGCGTATTTTGTAATCTAAGACAAATGCTTTGATCTCAGTTCTGTTTATCTGTGCAATGAAATCATCTCTTTCACAAAAAATAAAGAAAACTTAAAAAGTACTTTAGATATTAACATATAAATGCCATAGGAATATGAGATTATCATTGTTTAAACCCTGCTTTTCATCGTAAAACTACTGAGACATGAAACTTTCAAACAGATCAAGAGGAAAGTTAAACCATTTAGTTTATTTCTGATAAAGTTCCTGTGAAGATTAGTAGCAATTATTAACTTAAAGAATTCTGCAAACAAAATATTACACAAAGATAAGATGGTATTTTTTTCTGCTAAGGTGTTAAGAGCTTAGTATGTACCAGGGGCCAGGCTAAACATTTATATATTAGCATTTTTCAGGGTGTGAGTCAAAATTTATTAGTATGTCATGAAATTCCTTTAGTGGGTTAGGGATATCATTTTAAAAATGAAATATAACCTTACTAATATTAACCAATTTTATTATGTGCCAGGCACTTTTTAAAGATTATGTCTTTGATTATGTCTATATCTACAATTTTATATTCACAATTTCAAAATCCAAAAAGCTCTGAAAATCCAAAAATTTATAAAAAACACACATTTGAAACAAAATCTGACCTGAATTCTTTTGGTGGTAAAACCTGACCTGAGACTGAGGTGAGGCTATTTACAGTCATTTTTCATGGTTTGTATGAATGTTCATATGTTTGGCTGTGTAAAGATTAATGTTCGATTTTAGATTATTTGCCAAGCCTTAATGGGTGTTACATAATATGTGTCTAGTCATCATATTACTTTCCTCCATATTCTAAATTTGGAAACACATAACTCCCCAAATATTTTGGTGAAGGCATTATAGACTCATAATTATACATTCAATTCTCACAATAAAGCTATATGTTGTGTATTGAAGGTCACAGTCAAAATATTTGAGGAATATCGTATTATCTCATTTAATTCTCATGACTCGGTAAGACAAGTACTATTTTTAGTCTCATTTTACAAATAAGGAAACAGGTTTAGAGAGATTAATTGCCATGTTCAAGGTCACTCAGTAAATGTTAGTGCTTGTTCTTCTGTTTCACTCAATTAGTAAAGTTTCAAAGAAGTATAATCCAACAATTCAAATTATTAAAATTCTGTGTACAACACATCAAGATTGCAGCTAAACTATAGAACCACAATCATTGAGAATCGCCTTAAGTCTGGCTGAACAGAAATCCTGTAACTAAGGATATACAGAAGAAGCCACTTTGAGACTGGTAGGAGGAGCAGAGATGCAGAACAGGCTGGTTCTCATATCCATGTGTGGTGGTTAAAAATCAGGAGAGTACCCAGCCCCATACCAGGCTCCCCAGCCCAGGGTTCCAGTGCCAGGAAGAGGAATCTCCATTACTTCTGGATGTGAAAAACAGCAAAAATTACGGCTGAGTAAGATGGAAGCCTTCTGGAGACCCAGGCATTCCTCTTAAAGGGCCTGTACAGACTTACTTGCTGATGGTCTTTCTCACTCTGAGCTCCAGCAGTGGGACAGCAGCTCGAAAGGTGCCATGGATATACTGGGAGAACTGAATTTTCTGGATTCAGGGCAAGGGCTGAAAGGGCATCTTACTGCCAGAAGAAGTGCTGGCAGAAGCCAGTGTTCCTTTGTTGAGCCCTCCCCTAACACAGCCTGCATGAGCAGAGTGCCATGTCTGACTCTCCATCAACCTAGCTAACATTTTTTACTCCACTCTGGTGATTCCCTGAGACCCTTCCCCACCCAACTTGTAGGCTCACTCAAGTCACTTCCAGTGTGTTTTTTTCCATCTACAGATTACTTTGTAACCCATATCAAGTGGCCCCGGAAAGGTCACAAGCAGTGGCTGAACTTGGCCTGAATCAGAGCTCCTCCCCAGAGGTCCCAGAACAAACACACCCAGTGACCAGCTTCAGACCACACCAGAGTACCACCCAGCTACTCCACAGATGACATATCCAAAAGGCAGACTTTGCAGGCATCAGAGTCAGTCTGTAGGGTCTGTTCCTGCACAACAGCTCCTCCATTGTATTCACGATTAGTCCTCAGAGCCAACCAGGCTGAGAGTCAATCCTTCTCATTGATGTGTCAACAGCAATCAAAGCTCAACTACAACAGGAGGGCACACACAACCCATACAAGGGAAACACCTGGAGCACCCAGCTCAGGTGACCAAGGAGACTGTTCTACTGGGCCACACAGGATACCTATTGCATTAGATAACTCTACCACATTTGGCAGACATAGCAGTTCTACCTCATACACAGAAACAAACACAGGAAGGCAGCTAATATGTAGAGATAAAGGAACATGTTCCAAATGAAAGAACATAACAAAGCTCCAGAAAAAGAACAAAACAAAATAAAGATAAGCAATCTTGCAGATGCAGAGTTTAAACACTAGTTATAAGGATGCTCAATGACATAAGTCAGAACTTCAGCAAAGAGATAGAAAACATAATAATGGAGATAGAAAAAATAAAAAAGAACCAGTCAGAAATGAAGAATACATTAAAAGGAATCAACAGTAGATTAGATGAAGCAGAGAATCAAATCAGCAATTTGGAAAATAAGGTAGCAGAAAACACTAAAAAGAAAAAAAACAGCAAAAAGAAAAAGATTCCAAAAAATAATGAATATAGTTTAAGGGGCCTCTAGGACCCTTAAATATCAAGTGTACCAACATTCATATCATAGGGGTACCAAAAGGAGAAGAGAGAGGAATTGAAAACATTTGAAAAAATAATGGTAGAAACTCCACTAACCTGGTGAAGGATATAGACATACAAGCTCAGGTAGTTCAGAGAGTCACAAACAAGATGAACCCAAACAGGCCCACACAAAGACATATCATAATTAAAGTGCCAAAGGTTGAAGACAAAGAGAAAATCTTAAAAGCAGCAAGAAAAAAAGCAATTAGTTACAGACAAGGAAACTCCCATAAGACCATCAGCTGATTTCTCAACAGAAGCTTTGTAGGCCAGAAGGGTTGGCAAGAAATATTCAAAGTGATTAAAAGAAAGGACTTACAACCAAGATTACCCAGCAAAGCTATCATTTAGAATCAAAGGATAGAAAAAGAGCTTCCCAGACGAGAAAAAGCTAAAGGAGTTCATCACCACCAAACCAGTATTACAGGAAATGTTAAAGAAACATTTTTAAGAAGAAGAAAAAAAATATGCATAATAAAATGGCAATAACTACATATCTTTCAATAATTACTTTAAATTAAATGGATTAAATGCTCCAATCAAAAGACAATGAGTGGCTGAATGGATAAGAAAACAAGACCCTTACATAGGCTGCCTATAAGAGACTCACTTCAGATTGAAAAATACACACAGATTGAAAGTAAAGGTATGGAAAAAGATATTTTGTGAAAATGGAAATTTAAAAAAAGAAAAAAAGCTAGAGTAATGATACTTATACCAGACAAAATAGATTTAAATCAAAGGGTATAATAAGAGACAAGACCTAGTAAATTCACTTCTGGGTATTTGAAGAAATCCAAAACACTAATTCAAAAAGACATATGCATCCATATGTTCATTGTAGCATTATTTACAATAGTCAAGATATGGAAGCAACCTGAGTCTATTAATAGATAAATGAGTAAAGAAGAAGTGGTGCATATGTATAATGGAATATTCCTGGGCCGTAAAAAAAGAATACAATTTTGCCATCTGCGGCAACATGAATAGACATAGACGGTATTATGCTAAGTGAAAAAAGTCAGACAGAGAAAGACAAGTACCATAGATTTCACTCTATGTGAAATCTAAGAAACAAAATGAATGAATGAAAAAAACAAAAACAAACTCATAGATACAGAGAAGATAGATAATTGCCAGATGGGTGGAGGGTTGGGGGATGTGCAAAAAAGTGGAAGGGATTAAGTACAAATTGGTAATTACAAAATAGTCATAGGGATGTAAAGTACAGCACAGGGAATATAGTCAATAATATTGTAATAACTATATATGGCGTCAGATAGGTTTTAGATTTATCAGAGTGGTCATTTGTACTTTATATAAATGTCTAATCACCATGTCGTATATCTGAAACTAATATGACATCGTATGTCAACTATAATTAAAAAATAAAAAAAATTTAAAAAATAAATAAAATAAAACCAATAAAAAAATAAATTCTGTATACACCCTGGTTATTAAGCACTGCTAGAAGACACACACTACACACACACATGTATAGATTGCTGCTATCAAATAAATGAGTGGTCTCCAACCACATCTGGCCTTTTAGTGATTCCCTTAGTGATTGGCAGGAAGTTGTGTTCTTGATGAAATGAGCCAGCGCCCTCTGCCATTCCCTCAACAATGTTCAAATTCCTGCCTCACATTTCCTCCATTCTTATTCTTAGCTAATGATCTCAGTTAGAACATAGGGCAATCAGAGAGAAGTTTGTTTTCTTGCATTCCACTCAGAAACAGGTTCACCTATTCACACATTTATCTCTTCTCTGTTCAGCCCACCTTGCATCAGTGGAAAAGGGACTCGTCTCCCAACTAAAGTGAAACTCTCTGGTTACCACCTCCTTGTGCTACCTCAATATCTCAGTCTATTCATTATTCTCCTTTTCTCCTTTAACACCAACTTCTCCCTCTAGACCACCTCTTCCCCACAACTATGTGCAAACCCTCAAAGTACTAGCACCTTAAAAAAGGAAAAAACAATCCTCCTCCAGCTTCCACTTCATAATGCTGTCACAACTAAGCTTTTGGAAAGACAGTGCCACTAATTCTTCACCTCTTATTCACTCCTCTACCCACTAGCATTTGCTTCTGCCTTAGATCAAGATTACCAATGCCCTCTCAGTTGGTGAATTGAGTGGTAACTTTTCAGTCGTTGTCTTTTTAAAAACTGAAGTATAATTAACATATACATATTAGTTTCAGGTGTACAGCATAATCATTCAATATTTGTATACATGGTAAAATTTACACCACAATAAATATAGTTAATGTCCATCATCATACATAATTACAAAAAAAATTTTTTTCTTATGATGAAAATCTTTAAGATATACCCTTTTAGCAACTTTCAAATATACAATACAGTATTATTAGCTATAGTCACCATGCTATACGTTACATCCCCATGACTTATTTTATAACTAAAGTTTGTACCTTTTGACCCATTTTGCCTACCCCCAACCTCCCATCTTTGGCAATCACCAATCTGTTCTCTGTATCTATGAGTTCAGTTTTGTGGTGTTTTTTTTTTTTTAATATTTCACGTATAAGTGATACCATATAGTATTTGTCTTTCTCTTTCTGACATTTCATTTAGCATAATGCTCTTGAGGTCCCTCATGTTGCAAAAGACAAGATTTCATTACTTTTATGGCTGAATAATATTCCATTGTGTATACATATGTATATAAATACCATATATATACAAACATGTATGTATATATGCCACAAATACGTGTGTGTGTGTATATATATATATATATATACACACACACACACATATATATCACATTTTCTTTATCCACTTATCCATCAGTGGATACTTAGGTTGCTTCCATATCTTGCTTCTTGTAAATATGTTGCAATAAACATAAAGGTGCATAACTTTTCGAGTTAGTGTTTTTGATTTGCTTAGTGTTTTGTTTTGTTATCTGGAAGTGGAATTGCTGTATCATCTGATAGTTCTATTTTTAATTTTTTGAGGAATCTCTAATCTGTTTTCCAGAGTGGCTGCACCAATTTACACTCCTACCATCTCAGTCTTTGTCTGAATGTCTTTGTGATATTCACTTCTGCCAGATATGTCCTCTTTTTTGGAACTCCTACCCTTGTTTCTCCAAGTCCACTATTTTCCTTCTGTTAGTCTGGCTGCTCCTTTTCAGTTTCTTTTTCAGATTTCTGCTTTTTTCCTTCATCTAACTCTTAAATGTTGATTGCTGGGATTCAATCCTTAACCTTTTTTATTCTAATCACACTCTAAATATATGATATCATCTATAAACAGGACTTTAGTAACCATTAATACATTGATGACTGCTAAATTTAAGTCTTTTCTCTAGATTGTTCTGCTGAGCTTCAGACCCATAAGAAACAATTGACACCAAGACCAAAAATGTACCTCTAAATCAACACGACCCAAACTAAATTCATCATTTTTGGAAAAGTGAGAAACCTATTCCAGTGAATTGTGTCATTTATTCTGTTGGCCATACCTAAAACTTTCATTATTTTCCCACTCTCTTATCCTTCTTGTCTTATCTGTGACCAAATTCTATTGACTCTACCTCTTTAGTATCTTCTACATACATCTCCTCCTCTCCATCCCAATTGCTGCTGTCTTCATAGGCTCTCATCATCTCTAAGTGATACTGTAACAGTGTCCTGACTGGTTTCTCCAGTTTTGCCTCCTTCCAACCATTCTCCATTTTGCTTCCAGAGCAATTTTGTACAAGGATAAATATTTTAATGTCTGACCATTTTCTTCCGGAGAAAATAACAACTTTACAGCAAGGAAACAAGGCTCCAACATAATCCGTCAGTCTCTTTAATTTTCTTTTTTTTTTCTACTTCTTACCTTTGCTTAAAATGTTACAAGAAAATTCTCAAAAGACTTGTGATAATTCATTCTATTATATGCTTTACCTACTGCCTGCACATGATATGCTATTTCCTCTTCTTCTTCTCTACATCTTTAACAACACAGGAAATTTTCAGACTTCTTAATACTTTCAGTATCACAGGTGAAAAATAGTATCTAAGTGTTATTTTAATTTTGTTTTTTTCCTGATTATAGTGAAATTGAATAACCTACTTATTGACCATTCAGTTTTCTTCTTCTGTGAATTGCATAGTCTGTTCATATTATTTGGTCTACTTCTAAAGGGTTATTTTAGTGCAAGGTAGGTACTAGATTAATTGGAGGAGCCACTTCATAAATTATATAAATGTCTAACCACTATGCTGTACACCTGAAACTAATATAAAATAATACTGAATGCCAACTCTAATTGAAAAATAAAAACCAAAAAAAGAATGTTCTTAAACTGCCAATCTTTATAACTCTAGGAACTAAAAAAAGAAGAACTAAACCCAAAGTGAAAGGAAGGAAGGAAATAATAAAGATTAGAGCAGAAACAAATAAAACAGACAATAGAAGAATGATAAATCAATGAAACTAAGAGCTGTTTTTTATAAAATATAAACAAAATTGACAAACCCTTAGCTAGACAAATGAAAAAAAAGGATGCAAAAAAAAAAAAATGAAATCAGAAAGAAAAAAGGAGACACTACAATGAATGATACAGAAATAAAAAAGATTATAAAGAATAATTATAAACAATTATATGTGGAAAAATCGAGTAATCTAGAAGAAATTGATAATTTTCTAGAAATATACAAACTATAAAGACTAAATCAAGAAGAAATAGCAAGTTTGAATGGACGAACAATAAGCAAGGAAATTGAATTAGTAATCAAGAATCTTCCAACAAAGAAAAGCCCGGAACCAGATGGCTTCATGAATGAAGTCTACAAAGCATGCACAGAAGAACTAATACCAACCCTTCTTAAACTCTTCCAAAAAAGAGAAAGAGAGGCAACCCTTTCAAACTCATTTTATGATGACAACACCTCTCTGATTCCAAAGCCAGAAAAGAAAACACAACAAAACTACATGCCAACATCCCTGAAAAACAGATGCAAAATCCTCAATAAAATACTAGCAAATTGAATTAACAATACATTAAAAGAATAATACATTATGACCAAGTGGGATTTATCCTTAGGATGCAAGTATGGGTCAAAATATAAAAACCAATGTGATATGCCTGATAACACAATGGACAATAAATATTATATGATCGCATTTTCTGCATCAGATGCAGCGAAAGCATTCAACAAAATTCAACATTCTTTTATGATAAAAACTCTCAATAAAATAGGTAAATAAGGAAAACGCCTCAGCACAATAAAGGCCATATATGAAAAACCCATAGCAAACATCATAGTCAGCGGGAAAAAAAACTAAAAACTTTTCTTCTAAGATCAGAACCAGGCAAAGATGCCCATTCTCGCCACTGCTTTCCAACACAGTAGTGGAAGTCCTAGCCAGAACGACCAGGCAAGAAAAATAAATAAAAGATGCAAAAATCAGAAGGGAAGAAGTAAATTATCTCTTTTTACTTGCAGATGACATGATCATATATGTAGAAAACACCATAGGCATAACAAAAAACTGTTAGAACTAATACATAAATTTAATAAAGTTGTAGGATACAAAATCAACATACGAAAGTCAGTGGGATTTCTATATACTAGCTAACCAGTTAGTTTATTAAATGACCAAAAGGGAAATTAAAAAACTATCCCATTTACATTAGCAATGAAAAGAATAATACTTAGGTATTAACTTAACCAAAAACGTAAAGGAATTGTACACTGAAAACTATAAAACACTGATGAAGAAAATTTTAAGAGGCACAAATAAATTGAAAAATAGTCAATGTTCATGGATTAGAACTATTGTTGTCAAATGTTCGTACTACTTAAAGTAATCTACACATTTAATGCAGTCTCTATCAAAATCTCAATGATAATTCTTTTTTAAAAAACAATCCTAAAATTCATATGGAACCATGAAAGATTTTAAATAACCAAAGCAATCTTGAGTAAGAAGTCATACTTCCTGACTTTAAATTATATCACAAGGTTAAAATAATTAAAACATATAGTACTGGCATAAAAACAGACATACAGACCAAAGGAACAGAATAGAGAACCCAGAAAGAAACCCAATGTTTAGGGTAAACTGATCTTCAACAAAGGAGCCAAGAACACACAATGGGGAATGGATAGCCTCTTTAATAAATGCTGGAATACTAGATATCTGTATATAAAAGAATGAAATTAGAACCCTACCTCACACCATACACAAAAATTAACTCAAAATAGGTTAAAGACTTAAACCTTAAGATTTAAAACCATGAAACTTCTAGAAGAAAACATAGAGAAAAACCTTCTTGACATTGATCTTGAAATAATTTCTTAGATATGACACCTAAAGCAAGGCAACAAAAGCAAATATAGGCAAATAGGATTACATCAAACTAAAAAGCTTTTGCACAGTAAAGGAAGCAATGAACAAAATTAAAAGGCAACCTACAGAATGGAAAAAAAAATTGGAAACCAGTTATCTTATACGGGTTAATAGCCAAAATATATAAGAAACTTATGTAACTTGATAGCAATAAAAGCAAATAATCTGATTTAAAAATGGGCAAAGGACCTACATAAATACCTAAGAAGAAAGTCAAGTCACTAACAGGTATGTGAAAATGTGTTCAGCATCATAAATTGTCAGGAAAATGTAAATCAAAACCACAATGGAATATCACCTTACACTTGCTAGGATGGCTAACAAAAATAAAAGATAAGTGCTGGCAAGGACATGAAGAAAAGGGAACTCTAGTACACTGTTGGTAAGATTGTAATTAGTAAAGCCATTATGGGAAACAGTATGGAGGCTCCTCAAAAAATTAAAACAAAACTACCATATTACCCAGCAATTCCACCTCTGGGTATGTATCCAAATGAAAGAAAATTAGGATGGAAAAAAGATATATGCACTCTCATATTTATTGCAGTTTTATTCACAGTAGCCAAGATATGGAAACAACTTAAATGTCCTTCAATGAATGAGTGGATTAAGAAATTGTAATACATATGCATACATATATATATATATACATATATATACATACATATATATACATATATATATACATACATATATATATAATACACACACACACAATAGAATATTATTCAGCCTATAAAAAAAAGAAATCCTGCTTTTAACATGGATTTTGACAACATGCGTGTTTGACAACGTGGGTGGAGGTGGAGGACATAAGGCTAAGCAAAATAAACATGATACAAAGAGAGAAATATTGCATAATCTCACTTATGTGGAATTTAGTTGAAAATAGGCAAATTCATAGAATCAGAGAGTAGAATAGGATGGTAGCTGCCAGAGGCTAGGGGAAAGGAAAAATGAGATAATGTGGTTCAAAGGGTACAACGTCTCAATTATGCAAAACAAATAAGTCCTAGAGATCTAATGTATAACATAGTGATGATAGTTAATAATACTGCATTGTATACTTGATAGATTTAAAATGTTCTCAATGCACATACACACACAAGTGATAACTATGTAGAGATGATAGAAACATTAATTAGCTGGAAAGTGGTGATCATTTCACAATATATATGTATATTAAAACATTAAGTTGTATGAGATCAAGAGCCCAGAAATAAACCTATGCATATGCAATCAACTAATTTTGACGAGGGAGCCAAAAATACTCAAAGGGGAAAGCATAGTTTTTTTAATAAATGATGCTGGGGAAACTGGATATTTACATGCAAAAAAGAAAAAAAAATGAAATTGGACCCCTATCTTATACTACTCACAAAAATTAACTCAAAATGGATTAAAGACTTAAATGTAAGATTTGTAACCATAAACTCCTAGAAGAAAATATAGGGGGAAAGCTCCTTGACATTAGCCTTGGTAAGCAGTTTTTGGATATAACACCAAAAACACCAGCAACAAAAACAAAAATCAAGAAGTAGAACTACATCAAACTAAAGAAGTTCTGCACAGCAAAATAAACAATCAATAAAATGAAAATGCAACTAACAAAATGGAAAGAAATATTTGCAAACTATATATTTGATAACTAAAATATATAAAATAGTAGCAGGAAGAAAA
The DNA here is from genome assembly GCF_000325575.1 of Pteropus alecto. Taxonomy (NCBI): domain Eukaryota; kingdom Metazoa; phylum Chordata; class Mammalia; order Chiroptera; family Pteropodidae; genus Pteropus; species Pteropus alecto. The sequence goes on from NW_006436288.1 coordinate 9,669,614, forward strand.
CCTCACAAATAATCCAATTAAAAATGGAAAAAAGAATTCGAATAGACATTTTTTATAGAAGACATATAAATGGCCAACAGGTACATAAAAAGGTGCTCAACATCACTAATCGTCAGGGAAACCCAAGTCAAAACACAATGAGAAAACATCTCACACCTATTAGAATGGTTATTGTCAAAAAGACAAAAAATAACAAATGTTGGCAAGGATGTGAGGCAAAGGGAACCCTTAAGGCACTGTTGATGGGAATGTAAATTGGAACAGCCAATATGGAAAAAGATTAAAAATAGAACTACCATATGATCCAGCAATCCAATTTCTGGGTATTTTTCCAAAGGAAATGAAATTACTATCTTGTACAGCTATCTGCACCATCATGTTCATTATAGCATTATTCACAATGGCCAAGAAATAGAAACCAACTAAGTATCTACTGACACATGAAAAAGAAAGCATGGTATACATTTTATATAAATATATAAACTGGAAGATTATGCAGCCATAAAAATGAAGAAAATCCATTTGTAATAATGTGGGTAGGCCTTGAGGGTATTATGCTAAATGAAATAAACCGGACAGATAAAGACGAATACTGTATGGTTGTCTCGCTTACATGTGGAATCTAAAAAAGCTGAATTCATAGAACCAAAGATTAGAATGGTGTTTAACAGGGATGGGAAGGAGGGTAAAGGAAATGGGAGAGATGTTGGTCAAAGAATACAAACTTTCAGTTGTAAGATAAATAAGTTTTGAGGATCTAATGTACAGCATGCTGATTATAGTTAACAATACTGTATTATATATTTAAAAATTGCTAAAAGAATAGGTCTTAAATGTTCTTATAACACACAAAAAAGAGTAATTATGTGAGGTAATGGATGTGTTAACTAATCTTACTATGGCAATCACTTCATAATACATATGCATATCGAATCATCATGTTGTACACTTTAAACTTACACAATGTTATATGACAATTATATCTCTAAAAAAATAAAAAAGAAAAAATCAAGTTGTACATCTTAAGTATATACAATTTTATATCAATGATATCTCAATAAAACTGTTAAAAAAAAAACTGAATAATTCCTCACAAGCAAATCCATACTACAAGAAATGTTAAAGAAGGAAAACATGAGTTATAGACAAAAAAACAAAATAAAACAAAACAAAACAAAAACACTAAAAAAGTACTGCAAAGCAGTGAAAATATAAGGGTAAATATAAAAGATATTTTTCTTATCCTTCAAATTTCTTTTGAAAGTTGATTAAACAAAAACAACTATGGATTATGGGGTTTATAACATATGTACAAGTAAAATATGTGATGCAAAAGCTGGGAAGAAAGAAATAAAAGTATAGTATTATAAGGCTCTTATACTATATGTGAAGTGGTATAATATCATTTGAAGGTAGTCTGTGATAGACTTAAGATGTATCCTATAAACCTGAAAGGAACCACTAAAATATCAGAATTAAAGCTAATGAGCCAGCAATGAAGATAAAATAAAATTAATAAGAATTAATTCAAAAGACAGAAAAAGGGGGAAAAGAAAACAGAGCAGTTGGAACAAACAGAAAACAAGATAGTAAGATAGTAGACTTAACCCTAACCATATTAAATTACTTTAAATGTAAATGGTTTAAATGCTCAAATTAAAAGACAGATTTTTAGATTGGATAAAAGAGCAAGTTCCAACTAAATGCTATATACAAAACATGCACTCTGAATATAAAGACACAAATAGGTTGAAAGTAAAAGAATAGAAAAAGACTCACCATGCTAACACCAGTAAAAAGAAAGCTGGAGCGGCTATACTAATGTCAGATATAGTAGATTTACAAGCAAAGAGTAATACCAGGGATAAAAAAGACCATTTCATAATGATATAGAGATTAATTCATCAAGAGGATATAACAATCTTAAATGTCTGTGCACCTAAATAACAGAGCTTACAAAGCAAAAACCGATAGAACTGTAAGGAAAAATCAACAACACAATAGCAGTCAGAGATTTTAACAATGCTTTCTCAATAATTGATAGAAATAATAGACATAAAATCAGCAAAAAGACAATAGATTTAATACCATCAACTAATTTGAACTGATTGACATTTATGAAACACTCTACTCAACAACAACAACAGAATATATATTTTTTGTAAGTATACCCAGAACATTTACTAGAATAGACAATATCCTGGTTATAAAACAAGTCTCGATACATTTAAAAGGACTTAAGTCATACAAACTATGTTCTTTGACCACTATGGAATTTAATTAGAGACTAATAAGAAAAAGATATCTGGAGAATTATTGAAAATAATTCTGGGAAATCTATAAAATATTTGGTAACTAAATAATACACTTTTTATTACTTGAGGATTAAAGAAATAAAAATGAAAATTAGAAAGTATTTGAACTGAATGAAAATGAAAATACAACATATCAAAATTTGAGGGATGCCACTAAGACTTTACTTAGAGGAAAATTTATAGTACTAAATGCTTATAGGAGAAGAGAAAAAGGTACGAAATCAATGAGCTCAGCTTTCACCTTGAGAAACTAGAGAAAGAAAAGCAAATGAAACCTAAAGTAGGCAAAAGGGAATACAGATCAGAATAGAAATCAATGAAATAGAAAACAAAACCAAACAAAACAAAAATAGAGAAAAATGAATGAAACCAAACACTGGTTGTTTGAGAAGCTCAAGAAGACTGATAACTTTTATGCAAGATTGATCAGGAAAAGGAGGAGACACATATAATCAGTACCAGCAATAAGAAATGTGACATCACCACAGATTCTGTAGATACTAAAGGATAACAAGGAAATATTATGAATGATTTCATGACAATATTTCTGACAACTTAGATAAAATGAACAAATTCCTTGAAAGACACAAATTATCCAAGTTCACTCAAGAGGAAATAAATAACCAAAATATCCTGATATCTATTTTGAAGAAATAGAACTTGTAGGTAAAAACCTTCCCACAAAGAAACCCCAGGCCCAGATGGCTTTACTGATAAATTCTATAAAAACATTTAAGGAAAAAAAATATTATTTCTAAACAAACTCTTCTAGAAAATAAAAGAGGAGGGAATATATCCAATTCATTCTATGAAGCAAACATTACCTTATACCAAAGCAGACAAAGACATTACAGGAAAAGAAGACTACAGACCAATATTCTTCACAGACATAGATGTAAAAGTCTGAATTCAACTATATATTAAAAGGATAAACATTATGACCAAATGGGGTTGATTCCAAGAGTGTAGGTTTGTTTTAACATTAAAAAACAAACATATGATCATCTTAATAGATGTGTAAAAAGCATTTGACAAAATCCGACAATTATTTATAATATTCATTGCCACAGATTAAATATTTTAAATCACAATCCTGTCACATCTCTGTTTGAAACTTTCCCATTGCTTCCCATAGTGAAGTCCAAATTCCTCAGTCTGATATTAAAGGCTGACTATGATCTGTCCCCAGCTCTGGCCCTAACCTTATTATATCTCTTTGGGCACTGTTCAGTGTAGCCATGCTTTAAAATGCCTTGTACCTGACCTTAGCTTTTCTGCCTCCTTCACTTGGTTTACGTGCTCTTTGCTCTAGGCTAGTGGTTCCAAGCCCATGCTGTACATTAGAATTACCGTGGGATTAAAAAGACACATACACAATTAGTTCCCAATTCTACCACTAGAAATTCTGACTCAAAGTCTGGGGTAGGGCCAGGAGATTAACAGCTCCCCAGGTGATTTATGTAAGTAGAATTGAGAACTAATATGCTAGAATGCTCTCACAGACTATATATTTTCATATTCAAAATTAACTTATCCCTTCACAATATTCTAAGCAATAACTCCTTCACAAAATCTTTCCAGATCATCTGCTCAAAGAAAGTTCTCCTTTGAATGCCTTGATACTTTATTTGCCTCTCTCTTGATCCTTACCTGCAAGTCATCCCTGATCTCAATGGAAGTTCTTAAAATCACATTCATAAGTTTTGTGTTTTTTTTGAAATTTTGTCCCCCCAAATTCATCATATTTAACATGGTAGGTACTGAATAAATAATTTAAGAGTTTTCAGATGGTTGAAAGAATGCTTAGGTATTCACTACAGTTAGATGGTAATAGTGATTGATTTTTAAAAATCTGACCTAAGGCAGAAAAAGTTTCTTTTATGTCTGATTTTCAAGTCTGGCTAACAATTTCTTGTAACCCTATATGTCAACAGGTATTCATTACTAACAATTTACAATTCTATCTGTTGTTCATACAACAAAAAAAGCAGGATAACATAAATGTATAGATGAGTCAGCTTTTTAGTTCTAATATCAACTCTCTTCCTGAACAATTATTTTTTCCATAGATACTAATACCATGAAAATGAATCGAGTTAAAAGTCCAACCTTTCTCCTTCTATCTTGAACTTCAGATCCTAGTAGGAGGAAAAAAGATACTAAGTCTGTCTGATAATTTGCCAATAATAAAAAAGGTCCTTGAATAATTGGGTTGACTTTATTTATAGGGATTATGTAGTGCTGTTTTCTCTGGCATCTGTGAAGAATTAACATTCCTTGTGTGGTTTCTTAGAAAGTTATCTCGATTCCTTTTAACTCTCAGAACATGAAACAGTTATATTTCAATAATTGCTTAAGATTTTAGATGAAATCATGGATCTCACAACAGCTTAGAACTGTTTCCTACTGATTTATTGCTCCTAACCCAATAGAAGATATTAAATAATTCAAATAGAATATGTACCTGGATCTAGATTGGCTCACTTCTTTAAGAATCATAGAAAAGTGCTTCCAGCCTTTCTCGGTTTGGAATGACTGTGCAAGAAATTTCTTTGGATCACCAAACAAAGATTGGAAATAATCCTCCCCTTCTCCAGTCACAGCTGGCTCAAAAGCATGAACCGACAGAGTCTTTTCACTTACGAATCTGCTGACTCCTTTCAAAGAAATCAAAGAGGAAAGCAACGGAAAGAGAAGTAAATAAGAGGACATTAAAAGAACTCAAAGCCACTATTGTTATTCTTTGCCTCTACAAAACTATATTCTTTATATAGTTTACTGTCATTGCCAAACTGAAGAAGATAGTTAAAAGCTTTAAACCAAAGTCTATAAAATAACCAGTAATTGATTATTTTTAGTGATAACTCAATTCCTAGAAATTATTTCAGTTACCTTAAACTATCAATTATATTATCAGTGTAATGACTACTTAACTGGTTATATAGTTGTACTAGAAGCATACACATTTTTGAATAGGTAGAACATTTGAGTCATTCAAATTTCAATTTGTTATATATAAATACAGCTTTATTCTATTTCATATTAGCTATTCTCTCCAAATTACTACCCATAAATTAAAGCTTCAAATGAGTCCTTTACTATCAATGGTTAATACTTTTGCCAGGTAAAGACTTAAATTTCCTCTCATCAACTAAAATACTTTATTAGAAAGATAAAGTAATGCTTAAACAGATTCTAGTATTTTTTTGGAAATCTGCTCCTTTAAAATTCTCACTATTAAGATTCAAACACAAAATAGATTTAATTATTTTTCACAGAAAGAACCTTGCTGGATAAATATAATAATGTATCTGCAAAGAGAGAGTAACACTACAAAGAGGCATCATGATGAAGTGGATAGAGTAATATGTCTTAGGTTTAGACAGTCACTTACTAAACCAACTGATTGAAACTTGCCTATCCTCAGTTTTCCTGAACATAAAATAAGGATAATACTACTTTGATAAGGTGATATAAAGGTTGAAGCTAATGTAGGTAAGTGTCTAGCAGTGTCTGGTATTTAGCAGGTATTCAATAAATGATGGCTATTGTTGTAGTATAGGTGCTTTGGTTGATGTGACCCTGGGTCCAAAACCATCAGAGATTAACACAATCTAGAGTTTGCCTTATATTCTTGTAACTTTAATAAAACCAAAGGGAGGTGAAAGATAAAAAGAATAAACTCAGAGTTCCTAAAGAGGATTCCTCAAAATATTTTGCTTAGAAGAAATGTTTGGAATTAAATTAGTGTATTCCCAGTTAAGTATTTACTTAATTCTTAAATTACTTTGGGGAAGGAGAATGTATAGTGCAGCTCTTTTAATAGATCATTCTGAGGGATGAAAACCTTTGTATCCTAAAAGGAAAGTAGACACATCAATTTTAGTCCCAGTTGTTATTTCATCTAGAGGAAAAGATGGAAATAAACACAGCAAACTCAGATATCTTTCTACAGAAGCAGAATCTACAGTAACTGAAGGAGAAGTCTACATCCTAGCTGAACTCTCATCTTGCAAGGGGAAGCCATTCTATTTTTTTTTTTTTCACTAATACTAGAAGCTTTCAGTTTAACCCAAATATAGAACATGTGCCATAATAACACAGTGCCAAAGGATGGAAAATATCCCCTCTCTAGATGTAAAATCTGTATTTTCACTTTTAAGCATATAGATTTGGTCATTGCTAAATGTCGGCATGAACTTAGGAGGTTTCTTTGAAAAGAGTGTCTTAGGCATGCAAACAATAATGCACAGGGAAAATGACAATAATAGCAGTAGGTCAAAATCCTATATAACATTGTGTCAAAGGCTTCGGGAACAAAATCAAATAGAAATAAGAAGCAGCCAGGCTGTATAAGTCCACAGGATGGTAGAGGAAAATGGAGGTATCAAATGGTAAAGAGTGTGTTTGTGCTACCGGTTTTGAGACTTGATAGTTGACTGGTAATTGAAATATAAATCCAAATGTAGCCTATTCTATGAGAAAGTGCTTACAGATATGTTCAGATTCATAACTAATTTTTATTGAGTATTTACTATGTGCTAGGTGATTTTCATAAATGTTTAATCTTTAGAATAGCCCTGTGAAATTGGTATTTTAATCCCCATTTTGCACTTACAGAAAATGGGACTCAGAGATGCTAAAATACCTTACCTAACATCTCATATTGCAGGGAGCAGAAAGGTAGTTTGGACCCAGGTTCTTTGTTTCCAAGGACAGTATTCATTTCAGTAAACTATAACATACCCTCAAAGTTTCCTAAACTTTAGTTGATAGATGAGGAATAAAAACTCAGCAGCATGGGTGTTGCTGAGAGCATTGTTGGCAACTGCCAAAACTTTACTTCTTCCTACTATACTACTGCTTTTGTTTTCCTCTCCTTCAAATTTTTTATTGTTTCTCTCTTTTCTCTCAGCCATTTTACCCGCTCCATTTTTCTTCTTTTATCTATTTGTCTTTCCCTCACCAAAGCCCTAAATCTCCTAAAGGCACAAACTACACAAGACATTGCTTGACCTTTCTGTTAGCATTCAGAGGAAGGGAAGTTACTGTCATACATTAGAACTTTAAGTTATCTAGTAATTCCAGAACATCTAAGCAGTCAACCCATGAACCATTATGAAAACTCAAGATTTTTTAATCACGAGGATGATATATTTGGCCACATATATTTTTATGACTGGAATATGACTCCAGTGCAAGGACCAATAGTGAGCGTAGTCATGTTACTCTGCATAGGACATTAAGAAATTATTACTATTAGAGACAAATAATAAAACATTATTCTGGCATCTAAACACATATACACTTTAAAAATAGTCTAAAAAATTTGGTGCGTGTTTTGCTTACCTAAGTTGCTTTCTAACTGGCAATGGTTCACTATAGTTGATTTTGGAGACTTTAACGCAGTTGTTGATGTAAGTACACTTACTCCACTAATCTGAGGGCTAGACAGATTGTAACTGAGAGGAGTTTCATAGGATAAAAACCGTGACAATGGCAGTATTGTGATATTTGAATCTGCTTCAGTTGGAAAAAAATGTACTAAAGATGTCTGTGTCCTTTGGAGGTCGACATGTGTACCTTCTCTTCTGTGTACGAAAAAATTAATAAATTTTAATAAATTAGAGAAAGTCAAAATGAATAGACTATGACATGAAGCATGAACTATCATTATTATCCAGAGTTCTGCTTTTCAAAGATACTATGCATCTGACATAAGCACAAAAACATTTTATATTTCTAGTTTTAATAATCTAAACACTTTAGTATCAAGTCAAGACATGCTTTATTCCTATTTTCTACTTAAAAATCAGTAAATTCCTACTGTAGATGGTTTTGAAAAAGTATAAAAGTAGAAAGAAGAAAATAAAAATCAACCAAAATATCACCATTTTCTTTCAGGCTTTTAAATGCATTTTTTTTTATGCAAAACTGAGACTCTATAAACCATTTATACCTTACTTTTATCATTCATTATATCATATTTCTTCTTTCAATTAACATAAAATTGGAATTTCTATTATAATTTCCTTTAACTCCTGCTGCTGAACTAATTTTCCTATATTTATAAAGATTCTAGTGTTAATGTCTACTTTTAAATAGACTCTGCAAATTAATAACTATAAACAGTACACATGTATACATATGTGTGTATGTGTGTGTGTGTGAATGTTGAAGAGAATGGCAGAAATGAGGGAGAAAAAAGACTTAATTTCCAGGTACTATTTTTATAAGTAAATCTTCCTATGAACAAAGATTTCTCTTTCTTTTTTTATAAATATAGAAGCATTTGTTAACTAGTGCACAGTCATTTAAACAAAGTCTCTAAACTACAGTATAATTATTTTACAAGTAAAACAATATTCTCATGGCATGGCTCATGAAAAGCCTTATGACAACTATGTTTTATGAGTCACACTCTTCTCAGTAAATGAAAAGCAATCAGCATGCCTGTGTGTGCGAGCGTGCATGTGAATGTTTAATGCTTGAATTGTGAACAAAGTTCTGAGGTCCAAAACTTTTTAGCTTTCTGAAAAACTGAATGAACGGCCAGCAGTTCAAGCACCTCCTTTCTGGGGGACACATATCCACTGCAATTCAAGAGCTAAGTTTTTTACCTCCATGGGTCGTCTCTATTTTGATCTCTTTGTTTTCCAGAGTTCCTAGAAAGTTATTTTAGCCAGTCTTGTGTTTTTTTTTTTTGTTTTTTTGTTTTGTTTTGTTTTTTTTTTCTCAAACATTCCCACAAGGGAACAGCGTCTGGAGCTTCCTAATCTGCCATGTTGCTGATGTCAGTTTCACTCTCTCTGTTTACCAAGAGGTAGTCACAATCATTTTGTTCTACATTTTATAAGTTCCTTCATCAGCTTTGTACTCAAAATCAGACTTCTCTAAATGTACCTTGCAGAAGGCATAGAAATCTCAGGCAAATTATTTTTTTATAATTAAATGGCATAGGCTTTGAAAATTGCATTATTAGCCCAGTACTTATTATTAAGCCTGAGCACTTGCCATGCTGCTGATACCCCAAGCACTCATCTTTGTCAGAAAAGCTCTAACTCATGAAGATACACTTGAGGATGACTGTTGTGGTAGTGGGAAGGAGACTACAGAGATCGATTGGCAAATTACAAATATTTCATCTCTGTTCAACCTGAGACAGGCTCACATGACATGATTTCTCCTCAATACTGGCTAGAATAAGCAGGAAAGTACTTTTTTTCGTTCAAAGTTCCTTACATCTGGGTTTCATTACAAATAAACTGGTTATATCTTTCCAGCATGTTCATTTCATAAGCCCTAATTTTTTTTTCTTCCTCCAGTAAAACAATAGCGTTTCCAAATAAACTTAATTCCACAAAAAATTCCCAATAAGCCTTTGCAAATGTAGCAATCAAAGAAGTCTGGCCTAGGGCCGTGGGGTGTTCTTATTTTTGTATTTGAATAAGAAACTTCTAATGGCTGCATGCACCTTTGGAAGAGCTGAAATATTTCAGGAAGAGATGTGTGTGAGGCAGCCCATTGTCTGAAAACCCTGCACTCACAAACCTATTAGATTCCTTTTGGAAGATGAGAGGTTTGACCTAGTGCTTGGTTAGCTTTCCCGTTAGCATATGGTATTTTCCAAGCTCCTTCTTGGTATTTTGCTCCCTCTGTAATTGATTAGCACTAAACCAGAGGCAGTTATAAAAGGGCAATTCCAGCATTTCAGTGTTATTTTGGAAGATGCTGAATTGGTAATAATGACAACGATCATCTCTCAGATGACCTCTAAAACAAATATTTTAAAAAATGGACAAACTGAACAGTAAATGCAGGACATCTAAGTTCAGAGTAACATTAGCTTTAAGTTGTGTAAATTCAATACTATAGGTCATTTTTTCTTTTTAGAAAACATTGGAAAACCAATGCTACTTCTTTAGTTGATAGATGGTTTACATTAGTAGTATAAACAGGGAGTTGTAGCTTTTATTTAACATACTCACAGACATTTCCAAAACAAAAATTCTCTAGCAATTCTCTGTCCTGAGCTCAGTAAAGTAGTTCTAAAGAAATTATCTGCCAATTGCCTTAACATGTTAGACATTAGCTTTGGACTCTCAACCAGAGATGAAGATCTGTCTAGGAACATTTTTATATTACTAAAGGACTGAACCTTATAAAACAGTGGTTGGTGAAATAGTTGTATGTTATAATTAATTAATTTTAGAAAATGTGTGGAATCAATTGTTGTTCTAACTACTTCATTAGATGTTTTGAAACAAGAAGTCAAGTACTCCATCATTATCTTCTAAAACACAAATGTCCTCTCATTTGAGCCATTCTTACTGTGCTTGTTTCTTCATTTTATCTTTCTGCTCATGGACTTCACTCTGAAGGGTCCCTGAAGTTTCCAGAATGGCTTATGTGTCTTTCATCTTGGCTAGAAGAGAAGTCTCTTTTCTTTCCTGGTAAAACAGATCATGACATTAGGCAATGAATATAGCTGAGGTTCAAGCGAGATTTTCTTTTTCAAGTGACCTCACCTGTTAATCTAATTACCTTAAAGCACCTTTCAGATTTAATGATTTCTTTACCAAGCTGGTGTCGGGACCAGGATTCTAATGGGAATATGAGAGGCCTGACATAGCCAATACTGATACTGGCTAAGGATATTAGACAAATGAAGGTGAAGGGGTGACACATTCACTGGAAGCAACTCAAGAGGAAGGGCGGTAACCCATAATAGCTATCTTTACTACTACAGTTTTTACATCAGGGCAACACTGCCCAATAGAACACTGTGAGATAATGTCTCCATAGTTACAAAGTTCCAGTCTCTGAACAGTTATTATGTTGGTGCTGCACCTGCTTTGCAGTAAGCAGACATTATATAAGATAACTTGATTTTAGGAGAGCTGTATCTCCCAGCACACAAACTTTGTCACCAAAATGTTGGTCCTATTTTGGATTTCTCAGGGTCAAGGCTAGTATGTAATAAATACTGAGGAGTTAATCACTGTTTTAAAATGTTTATTTTAAAAACCTTTGTATTTTTTTGTTTTGTTTTGACAAATATTCTTTGAATACATGGAGCAGGAACAGAAAACATTATTACTTGTAAAGGCAAAAAGAAACCTACTGGTAGAAATATTGAAATCAAAGCCAAGAGACCTAAATTTTTCTCTTATCTATGACAGCAGTATGATTTAGAAGAAATCAATTCAGATTCTACCTCCCCCCTCCCTCGCCCCTTTGATTCCGCCCCCTCCTCCACCTTCCACCCCTGACTTATGGATGTTGCTATTTCCCCTTAAGAACTGAATCTCTGATGGTGGGCATCTCCTTTGACATGTGCTCTCGGGGCCTGCTCCCCCCGACCCCCCAGGCCTGGCACCCCCTGCACATTCAGGGGGCCTGGCACATCCGGGGCCTGGTCTGTGGCTCCACCTGTGGTGAGAACCCAGGACCTTCTGCCTGTAAACCAGACGTGCTAACCACTATACTATGGAGCCACCCCCAGATTCTACTTTGAGTAAAAAGATCCACACTTAATGTTTCATGATAATAAGGGTATAAGAATAAAATTAACACATATGAAAGTACATGATTATATACAATGATACGATATATTAATGAGAATTACTGTATAAGTTAATTTTTAAAATATTTAAATGAACATCTACTATGTACCTGAAAACGACAAGGTACTATGATTAAACGATTTTCACTTCAAGTAATAGTGATAAAACATCTTCCAATTTAGATTTAAAAAAATGACTTCCATATTAGAATTATGAATAGTATTTGAAAAAAAGGATGTTGAACAAAGTAAGTGTAAGTAAGGCCAGTAAGCCAGAAGATGGTAAACATTTGACTATTTTCTCCGTCTCAGAGATGAAGCACAATTTCCTATGAGTGTTATGGGCCAATTATACAAATGCAACATAAGGAGATTTATAAATTTATACTTTTGCTTAAAAAAGAATGAAAAATGGCTTTATTATTTCTTGCCACTTTGCCAGTTTCTTTAACTTTGCCTGTATAAATGATTTGCTAGATATTAAAATTTCTGTACTCGAACTACATGTATTAGCAAGAAATCATTATGACCATACTTGTTTTATCATAGAGCCTGTTCACATTTTCCAACATAGTTTGGAGAAACAAAATTCTGTCAACTGAGAAAAACTCTAGAAAGCTTTAAATTTGCAAATGTTTCAATAGCCATTGCTCATACAGGATATTTTCCTTATTCCTTTTCACAAAATTATAGCATATAAGCAACTAAAACCAATTTCCTCTTTTCCTATTGCTTGAACTTAGCCAGTGGTTTTCAACAGGGGGATGAAGTGAACCATAGGAGGAGTTTTCTAAATACGAGGTGACAATAATAGTAGTCGTAAGGATTTGCTGGGGGGCTACTGGCATTTAGTGGACAGGAGCCGGAGGCTAGATTTCTGCGATGTGGCAAATAATTTTACTTTGCAAAGAATTTCCCCATGTGTCACATGATTTGCCAGAGATTCATGCAGACGAGAAATAGTTTATAATTACCTGGAGCTAAAACCTAACTCTAGATTACATATAAATACAAAATATTTTTGCACACTTTTGACATATACTAAAATTTCCAGGAGGTAACTACTTACCGTTTACGTTGTTTACAAGATTATATATTGGTTTGTTCAAGTCTTTTCCAAGAGTCGTTCATCAGTTTGGAAAAATTACATTGTCAATGACAATACCACTTGGTGTATTCATGTGGTTGATATAACTTACATAACAGATAATAATAGTAACAACAACAACAACAACAACAACAACAACGACAACAAAACCCGGATCTGATAAATCCTCTAATTTACATATATGCAGAGAACAGAATAGCACGTTAGCTAATAGACTAAGAGATTTAAAAGACACCCTTTGTAATTTGTGGATATACTCTAATTCAAGTAAACTGTAAAAAATTTATGACAGAAATTTAAGCACACTCAATATTTTAGGAACAGCTGTTATATATTTTAGGTGTCTTATGGCATTTTATTTAGAGATACACACTGAAACATTTATAGATAAAATAATATGATGTATGGATTTGCTTCAAAATAATACAGAGGGTAGGGAGTGAATATAGATGAAAAAAGATGGGCTGTGACTTGTAATTGTTGAAGCCAAGTAATGGGTACATGGAGGTTTATAATACATGATGTCTATTTTTCTCTGTAGATGTTTGAAATTCTCCATAGTAAAAAGCTAAGAAAGGGAGAATCATTTGGGGATGTTTACATTTCAAACATTGATAACATCATTATTACAGTTGTCTCTAGCTCAGGAAAGATAGGGTCAAGCAAGAGCTGATAGGGAAAGGCAGAAACAGTGCTTTTGGGTTGCAATAGTCTTTACACAAATTGTTTCAGCGTGGCTCTGGAACATGGGAATTTCCTGATTTTCTCAGATGAGGAAGTGTAATTTCACAGGGATAAATACCTCTTCTAAGGTTATGTGGCCAGTAGAGCCAGGATTTGGTCTAACATTCATACAAAAACCTCTTCACTGTCCTCTGTTTCTCTGCTGTAATACCTGTCCAGTAGCTTCCTAATTCCTTCTATGGTAACCACTTAACCACTTATCTATTACTGAACCAGCTTTGTCCTGATATTTCCCTTTACTCTGGTCTCAAATCACTCTCTCCCCCAGCTTCTGAACCCTGTGTTAATTTTCTGTTTGGACTTATCCTCTGTTGGGAAAACACCAAAATTTTGTATGAGAAATTAAAGCCCATCAGCGTAGACATAGGGTAAAACAGGATTATGAAAACTGAGCTTTATATTGTGATCCTTTACTTTGATTAAGAAAAAAATATAAGTGGCAAAATATCATATTTAGCAATTTATTAAAAAGCAGGTAAAACATTATGATTACATAATTTTTAAAGAGCTAAAAAACACAAAGAACTCGCTTTTTGTATTCTAGTCCTCTGTTTCCACATATAGAGAACATTTGCACACTAGTGGATTTTATTAAATCGGTAACATAAATAAAATGTCTTGTGTGAATGAAGGCTGTATATATAGAGTTTTCTTTCCCTCTCAGGCCATGGGTGGGAATTCTTGAATTGAGTAACATGTAGTTGAGGATTACAACTTAAAACATGACATGTTCTACTATCTAAGGTTCGAAGAGTTTATACTCATAGGATATAGTTTCGCATTTGCACTCACATAAATATAGTATAAATTCCTATTGTAAAGCATCTTGTTAGTATAAAAATGTACTGGGTGACTCATTTCCTTCACACAGATCCATATGTAAATAACACAGCCTCGAACATAGAAGTTCTTATTTTACTTTGAATTCAGAGTCTCATTAAGGTCCTACTGGAGGTGTTCACAAAGAGAAAAAAAAGACCATTTATTGGGAGGTTCAAGTTTCAGATAGTTTGTCCAAATATCTTCATGGGACTTTCCAATCAAAAATTCTATTATGACACAAAACTAAGACCTTAGATCTGCATATGTGATACTAAGTGTCAAACATGGTTTGAAACTTCAGACATGTGATCTTATTTGCGGAATACCAGAACATGTGATCTTATTTGCGGAATACCATGTTCTTTGTAAAACATTTTAAAAATACAAATCAATATATTTTTATTTCATTTATACACTATTTTTCTATATTTTTACTAGCAAAAAGAAACCTATCTTATATTATTTGTACATCATATAAACTCACAATCAACAGCTCACATGTCTTAAAACAAAATAAAACACCCAACAAACTGTTGAACAAAGAACAAATAATTGGTTTTGAATTTTCTTATTGATTTGAATTTCCAATTTCATTTTCTTCCGTCATCTTCTGGCAACCTTTAGCAGAAACGTGGTGTCTGGAGCCAAAGACTTGTAAAAAATTACTGGAGAACAATTTGAATTGAGAAAATGTTATCCACCAACTTTTTTTCCCTCTGCAAACAGGGTAAAGGCAATTATTATTCAACATTACAGTTGGATGTTCTCTCTCCACAACTCATGAAAACTTGAGCCCCATAGGAACACTGAGTGAGAAGCACTGGGCATGAAGGAGTTATTGGAAGCCTGAACATGAATCTTACCCATGACTGCAGGCACAAATGTAAGACATTATAGAGGCCAGCCAAGCTCAGTGGAAGCACAACAAGCAAGGAGGTGACCAAATCCTGCCTTACCCTCGTTTCTGGTTACCACACACAGAACAAATTTGATCACGGGTAGTTACTGTTATCATTATTCAGTATTGTTTATGGTAATAGGTGGCAAGAATAAGTGAGGGGTATAGCTCACTTATTCTTGAGAAATTCCATGAAACTATGTAAATGAACTCGCTTTCATTAGTCTCTTGACAATCTGAAATATAAGCAAATTTAAGTTGGTAAATTAAATTAAAGTTGGTTAGCAGCTTTTTTCCTCATGTGTAAATGAGAGTATAGAAGAAGTTGGGAGGCTTCTAATATTAAGAACTCTGGGATTCAAGATGTGTTTTGCAAGAGAACACCTCTAATCTTCACTAGGAACAGAAAAGAAACCACTGGGGTGGATAATAACTGTGTCGGAAATAACACTGTGCCATTTGTTTTAGACTCTGAATATTAGGAAGAAGAAAAACCAGACATCTGAGATGGAATGAGAAAATTCATGCAGTGTTAGGAAACAGAACTCTCTGAAAGACCCTTGGTCACACGTAGATTAGTGGAAGAAAGACAAGCTGGACATTTTTATGTGCTTGAAATTTCCTCTAGCTGTTCTATTATTCTTAGTTTCATTCATTCATTCATTCATTTAGTTCTGTTTGTATTTGTTTCTCCCTTATTTTTCTGGGTAAATGCTTTTACTCTTCAGAGTCAGCCATAAGCAACAGTGAATACTACTACCATTGCTACTATTAGCTGTCATTTATTACATTTCCTATTTGTGTTAAGTACTCTATGTGTATTATCTCGTTTTATCCTTTTAAGGATGTATTATCTGCCTTTCGCAGATGAGAAAATTGACACCCACAGCAGTCAGATAATTGCCCAGAGTCACACAGCTATGAAGGGGCAGAACCAGGACCAGAGTTTATGTCTGTCTAATGTTAGAGATTGCATTTGTTACCATTACACTACACCAGTCCCTGAAGCACCACTGTTCACAAGGCAATTGGGCAGATACTCTGTAATAAGATAAAAAAGTGTCAGGCATGTTCCTTGCTCCTCTAGAATTTATTCTTTTGATGGGACAGTAGTATCTGTGAGTATGAAAAAGATAATGCACAATAGAAGGTGATGAGAATCAAAGGAATAGTTCTATTAAGAGCTAGAAGAACTCAGAGAAGAATTATTTTTGCTGTTGTGGTTAGGAAAGACTTCATAGAAAAAGTGAGATATGGGTGGATCTCATAGGATGGATAGGATTTCAAAAGGCAGAGAACAGGAAAGGAGGCATTTATTAACTTATTCTTTCATGCATGCATTCATTCAATAAATGCATATTAATTGCCTGTTGTGACTAGACAGTATTGAATGTACTTTTCTGGTAAACATCAAAATCCAGGGTAGACCTGGCGCAGGCATATTAATGGCTGAAGTAGAGAGATGGCCTGGGTGTGCAGTCTGAGGCAGAGCCAGAGAGATGGAGGAGATCAGACTGTGGCCTGGATCCCAGGCCAAAGAGTAAAGTGTATTTTCGGTATGTCTTACATAACCATTTATTTGATCCTAATGCAATCTAATTAATTACAGGACTCTTCTGGAGTTTCTTGCTTCTATTTGCATGTGTGTGTGTGTATGAGTATGTATGTGTGTGTGTGGGGGGGTGCTTTTTAAAAAAATTTTATAGGAGTTCTTTATGTAGTACAGATCAAAGTTCTTCGCTGGATTATATTTTCTCCTAGACTGTGATTTGTCTTTTCACTCTCTGGATGCATTTTATGAGTAGAGGTTCTTAATTTTAATGAAGCCCAATTTATCAATCTTTTTTCTTAATGATTTTATGTACTGTTTAAAAAATGTTTATCTCGAGGTCATGAAAATTTAGACTATATTTTCTCCCAGAAGTTTTATTTTTTTAACCTTTCACATTTATGATTCACCTTCTTTTATATATGGTACATAGAAAGATTGAAAGTTTAGGGTTGTTTTTTTTTCCCCCCACATGGTTATCTAATCGTTCTTGCACTATTTACTAAAAAGACAGCATTTCCATCATTGAAAGACAGTGGTGCCTCAGTTGTAAATCATGTGATCATATATGTTTGGGTCTCTATTCTGTTCTATTAGTCTGTTTCTCTATCTTTGCGCCATTACCACGCTCTCTTAATTAGTATAACTATATACTATAAGTCTTCCAAATGTATTCTTTTTCAATATTATCACGACTATTCTAGGTCATTTGATCTCCATATAAATTTAGAATCATCTTGTCAATTAAAATATACCAGCTTAGATTTTGATTGGAATTGCACTGAATCTACAGAACAATATGGAGAGACTGGATTATCTGTAATCTTCCTTTCTGGTAATATCCTTGTCAGGTTATGATAGAAACATTATGCTGGCCTCATTAAACAAGTTGGTAAGTATTTTCTCTTTTTTCCATTATCTGGAACAATTTGTGAATGATGGCATTATTACTTCCTTATATCCCAGGTAGAATTTACTGGTGAAACATTCTGGTTCTGGACTTTACTTTCTGGGATATTTTAAAATGCAATTTCTTTTGTAGTTACAGAACTGATCATATTTTCTATTCCATTTTTGGTGGTTTTTGGTAAACTGTGTTTTAACCCCAAAAGTTTCAAAATAACCTCTTAATGCTTTCAATGTTGTTGGAATCTATCGTGTCATCTCCCTTTTCACTACGGATATTGGTTATTTGTCTCTTTTTTATTAATTTTATCAATCTTTTTAAAGAACCAACTATGGATTTTGATCCTTTTTATGATATGATTACTTGTATATTTTCTCTTTATTATACATTATTGTTTATTTTCTTTAGGTTCACTTTGTAGTCCTTTTTGTGAATACTTGAGATAGATACTTAGATAATTGCTTTGTAGCTTATTTTTATTTTCTAATATAGGCAGTTAAGGCTATACATTTCCAACTAGACATGGCTTTAGCTTTATTACATAAAATTTAATATACAGTATTTTTATTATCATTTATTTCACTGCAAAGTTTACATAGATTTTTTTTTTTTTTAAGATAGCCATTGGTTAATTTCCAAACATTTAAGATTTTCTAATTATTTTGTTGTTGTTGTTAGTGATTTTTAGCTAAATTCCTCTGTGGTCAGAGAACATATTCTGAATAATTTATGTTCTTTAAAATTTATTGAGTTTACCTTACGGCCAGCATATGGTCCATTTTGTATAATTTTCATGTGGTTTTGAACAGAGTGCATAGTCTTTGTTGAATATGTTTTATATGTCTCAGAGTAACTATAAAAAAATGTGTTATTTGAGGCATTTGTATTCTTACTGAATTTTTCCTATGTATTATAAAAATTACAGAGAGAAGTATATAAAAATTCATCATTTTGATTGCAGTTTCGACTATATTTTACATTCCCACCAACGATGTAGAGGGTTTTCTTTTGTTGTCAACAATTACAATATCCACATCCTCACCAACACTTATTTCTTGTCTTTTGTGATAAAAGCCATCCTAACAGGTGTGAGATGATATTGTGATTTTGATTTTGATTTCTCTGATGATTAATGATGTTGAGCACCTATCTTTTCATGTACCTCTTGTATGTCTTTTTTGGAAAAAGCTCTATTCAAGTCCTTTGCCCATTTTTAACTAGATTATTTGAGTTTGTTTGTTTTGTTATTGAGTTGAATAAGTTCATGATATCTGTTATTTCTGTTTGTGTTCAGGCACCTGTCTCATTTTCTCATGTTTCTGGGTATTCTTGATTGAGTACAAACATACTTTATGAAAAAATTATAGATATAATTTAGGACTAATGTGATGTAATATTACTTCAGAAAATATATATGAGGTAGGTAGGGTCGCTAGAGAGTCCATATGAATTTAATTAATTCAATCAGGATTAAGAAAATTTGAAGTTGGGTTTTAGTCTCTGTGAAGGCCAATGTTTTCTTGATTTATCCTTACTCCTAGGAGGTATGACTTTCAAGGTTCCAATGTGAAGTCTGGAGAGGAATGTTACTAGGGATTCTTTCTTTGTTGGGCCTTGAACTCCAACTTTTGTCCTTTTTAAATCTATAAATCTGTAGAATTTCTATTCATCCTTTCAACCAACCCTTCCTAAAATAATCTGACAATGATAGGGTAAATCTGGCAGTAAAAATGGGTTGTCCTTCTGGGTCTTTTGTTCTTCTGAATATTGGAATCATGATATTGGGCTAACTTGATAGCTTTCTGGTGTCTTTAGTTCTGTTGCATTTTTCCAGCTTTTCTAGTTGTTTTTAGTAGGAGAGTTAGTCCAAGTTACCTAGGTAGCCATTACTAAAACTTTATCTTCATATTTTTTAAGCAAAATATTTGTATGCCATTTGACTCCACTGTTTACTACACGGCTGTCTTCAGTCAATAAAAGAAATACTCTTTTTAGCATTGTACTTAGACAAAAGAGTTGGTCCTATAGCCTATAGGTTGCATGACAACCTTAAGGTGAGGTTCAAATTTATTTGGCTTCTTGGCAACTTTCATTTGGCCTCATTATCATTTTTTTTATAGCTACTTCATTCTTCTCTTCCTGCTTTCACAGAGTGTTACACAAATTAAATGAGAAAATGCCTGTGAAAGGTCTTTGTAATTGTTTAAAAAATGATACAAGTATAAAGTAGTATTACTAATTTAGACTCAATTGTTTATCTTATAAAAACCTTATACACATAGAATAGTGCCTCTGATGGCCATTCTGCAAAAGAGGTGTTCTGCACTAAATGATAATGACTAACCTAATCAGACCTTCTCCTGGTTAAAAGGATCACAAAGTCAACAAAGAGAAATGGATCGTCTGCATACGAAACACATATAATTAAGTAACTCATCAAAATCGTACAGCTTGTGCTTAATGGAAAAGGTTAAGCTAGTATATAGTAGCCGAGACTGAATCTGGGACCCTATGGATCCAAATCCCATGGTATGAAGCAGTAAGATAATGAAAAATTAGAGGTTGCAGACTTACTTTTAAAGACAAATTTTTAGAGATTTGAAAATTAAAAAGAAATACTTCTCTCAGTTTTGAGCAGCTGTGCTAGTATATTCTTTCTTCTTTCCCTTCCTTTCTTCCTTTCTTCTTTCATTCCACAGCAAAATATCTTTGCGGGGCGGTGGCGGCGGCGGCGGCGG
>NW_006436288.1:9690338-9695808 GCF_000325575.1 Pteropus alecto
GTGGGGGAGGAGGGACGGAGTGCAAGTGGGAAGGGCTATACTGCTTTCATTTCCTTACTGCTCATTCACACTAAATCTATTGTGATATGATTTGTTTACTCATGGATAAATTATGCCTGCCCTTAGGGCTTGCAATGACCTACTAGGTCCATCTAATTAATGGCTTTAATCCTTTATCTTTTTGGGGAACATTTGACATGATTGACCACTCTTCTATTTGAAATGCCTTTCTCTGTTTCTGTATGATATCATTCTCTCCTAACCTCCTTCCCTCTAAATTATTGTCCAACTCCCCTTCCTCCTCTTTTTCTCCAAACTCAGAGGATCCCCTTGTGTTAGTCCTTGGCTCTTTGTTTTTCTCCTTTCCTATTACCTTCAACAATTTTACTCTTTTTTCATATCTGCAACCATTATATATTTATGACTCTAAAATCTCTAGCTTATGCTTTCCTTTTAAACTCTAGCAATTGCAACTTGTACTACAAGTCTCAGATTTTTCCACCCCTACTCAGATGCCCCTAATTGTTAATGAACCTCCCTGATGGAAATAGAGTTCAGACTAGTCCTCGAATTAATGAGAATTCAGGCTAGCAGGAGCTCTCAACTACCTTTCCTGTGAACAGAGTCTAGAAATATTGTAATCTTTTGACTCTCCATGCCTGAGGTCAGAGTGCTTTGACATGAACAGAGCCCTAAATAGGCTGATAATGTAACATTTCAGTCTTTCACTGAAAGAACACAAAGCCCCACCTAGAAGGCTCTTTAGCTGATTTTTCTACTGAAGTCTGTGGTACCCAATTTTTCTAGCAGAGGGTGGAATGGGAAGTATCCTTGTTAAAGGTCAACATTACACCTTAGGAAATTGCTAACTAGCATTAGGACAGAACTGGCTTAAATCAATTCTTTTAGCCTAACGTAATCCTTTTCCTTATGGATTTCTTTTTCTTTCAATTTCTCTCATTGTTCCCTGAAAGATCTTCCCTCAGGATAGTTAGTCATCACCTACTTCATGAGTCACCAAGAGCCAAGCTATGATGATCACCTTTGGTATATCATGGTATCTCCCTGAACTGAATCTGAGTTTGAAGTATTTTAAATGGTAATCATTGTTATTTTTATTAGTAATATTATAACCCATATCTTCCGTAAAGTATTTTTTGATTCTCTCCGAATTACAAATGATTTCTTTCTCTCCTGAATATGGGGAATGTTTTCTATTTCTTTCCTCCGGCATCATCACTTTCTACATTACATTACATGACAGTTATTTTGCACGTGACATCCAATCATAATAGACGCCAAGCTCCCTGAGGTCAGCAAACATTTCTTGGGCATCTTGTTCCTTCCCCAGTGCAGGGCAAGTACTTATAAGGTATCTAAGAATAGATACCTTATAAGTACTTGCAAAAGCAATGGACAAAATCACCAGAGTGGTAATTATAACTCTATCACAATCTTTACTCACAAATTACATCTTGATGAAATTACAAATTAGTAAATCCCATTATACCTACAAATGGCACAGTGAATCATTCACCTGGAAGATGATCACCTGGCTCTTTTTAAAAGGTGTTGGCAGGCTCTGAAAGACAAGCAAAGACCTGAAGAAGGCAGGGTTGCTGCTCAGAAGTAGGCAACTAGGAAGAATTTTTCTTCCTGAACAGTTCCAGTACCAAATTTCTTAAATCCTTTCGTCTATAAGATGCACCTTGATTTTATCAACTACTAAGAAAAAAAAGTTCAAAGTGGGGAATCTGAGGAGAGATCCTGGCGTAAAGCTGGGCTCCCCAAGAGACAATGTATATTTGTCAACCTTAACACTGAGGTTTTGAACCACAGACATTACTCACACTTGTATAATGTCTCAATTCACACCACCACTGTGTTGCAAAATCCTCAGGAAGAGAATTTAATTTAAAGTGGTCTTAGGTCAGTAGTGGCCCCAGGTAACTGTTAGAAATAAATTCTTACATAGGAAATTCATCCAGGCAACATCAATGCCATAGGATGCCATCGATCATACAATTCATCCCACTTTTAGAGGTGTTAAGTTTTGAAAAAATATTATCTTAGAATTAAGGTAATATGTTGTTGCCATTAAGTATGGAGAAAGTCTGCAAATAACTCAATGAGGGAGATAGAAAGTAAAAACAAACCTCTCTTTCCTTGACATTTTGACCAGGGCCAATAGTGCCTCTCTTTCAGAGACCAACCAGGAAGTAACCTCTGTTTTCAGAAAATATATTCTGAGAGGGTGGGGCATTTCAGGGTCTCTGCTGGTAACATTGTCTTGTCTTATCAAGGTCATGGTGGGAGAATATCTGGGTTTGGAGAGGAGATGGTAAGAACCCATTTCTCTAGTCCTGATGTACTGACTCCTACCTACTAGTGCCTCTACTTCACTCTGAGAGGCTTCTAGCTTTGTTCCCCTGCCTAGTTGTCCACTTGCTTGGTTGTCTGCCTTTTCCCCATCACACAGAGCACAATAGAATCAGGTCATTCATGCAAGCAGACATTTCACATTATGGGGCGCATATGGGTGCATGTGTGCATTTGCATGCACACACACAGACACAGACACACACACCCCTTGGAAAGATTGGTTGATCATTTTTAAACTACTGCAAATAAACCTAAATCCCTAAAATGTGGTGCTGCCTTAAATGACACCGGAGAGAAGGTGGAAAGGTGATCTGGGCACATATAAAAGGCAGGACTGAGTGAAATACTACAGTTGTGGCCTTTGGGCAAGCAGAGGACTTAGAGTGAGGACTTAGATGCCTGAAGGTTGGGACAGCAGTGACACAGGTAAGTGAGAATATGCCCAAAACAAACTACTCACTGTAGTTTTTTTTCCACACCCCCCCTCTCATCCACCCCCCCGGGGACCCTGGTGAGGGTAGGTAACCAAATAGAAATAGAATATGCCTTCCGTGTTACTTGAAATACTGATCTTACAATATATTACAGGTATGTGTGAATTGATTTAATGCATAACCATGTCAATAAGGGAGGTGTTTAATACTATACTGCTCACTGATATGAAAATTCAGTATCATTAGTGTAAAATAGAGCCGATTCAGACTGTGCACCAATACTGAGCAATTCCCCCAGTTGTCATTTGCTCAGTCAGTGCTGAAGTTTTATATGCAATCTATTACTCTACAACAGCATGCAATGTTAGAATTCAGTAAAGGAAAATAATAAAAATACTTTTCAAAGAGCTGTCTCAGGAATATCTGCAAATCAAACTCACCTACAAGGCAATCATGATCTAACCTTGGACTTACAAGCACAATGAAATATCCAAATAAGCCAACCTCAGATTTTGAACACATTTTGATATTTATAAATTATGATATGTGATCTATAAATTGACTCAAACCATAAAACTAGATATGTTCTCCTAAATGAGGAGTAATTACGTATTTTAGTTTCAAAGTGTTTCCTCCTTAGGCTCTGAGTTGTCTGTCAAATGTGTGTATGTGTATGTGTATTTCCATATCCATGTCTATATGGCATAGAATAGGTACTGTCAGGTATCTATATTTCCAATGCTTATTTGACTTCTCTGGCTTGGTGTTATGCATGACATAATATGTAAAAAACTAAGATCATTATCTTGCTCACTTTCCAGACATACTGGAGATGTTATTTTCATTTGCCCATACTATCTCAAGTAAAACCAATAAAGTTGCTTTCAATCCAAGTGCTTAGAACTCATTCTTGATTCTTTCTTCCCTATCTCAATATGTTCGATCGGCCATTACATATAGTCAAAATGCCTCTGGTATCCACTCCTTTCTCTTTGCACCAGTACCAGTATAGACTCTCATCATCTCTCTCCTATACTATTGAAATATAATAGCCTCCAAATGGTCTTCTCTCACTAGTATATTCTCTATAATACCACCAAAATAATCTCAAGTATAGATGTAATTGTTTAGGTTATCTGGTGTGCAGGGAAGAAAGAGAAGACTCCTTAGCTTAGCTCCAAGATCTGGTCTAAAATAACTTTTCACCACCATTTCTAGCCATTATTCCCTCTGAGCCCCATAATCTAACCATAACAGGCTGCTAAATATTTCTCAATGCCGCCCAGCATTGGTTTGTTTTCTTGTTTACATATTTATATTTTATTTTATTTTATTGTGGTAAGAACACTTAACATGGGATCTACTCTCTTAACAAACTGTACAGACAGAATTGTTGACTATAAATACAATGTTGTTCAGCAGATCTCTAGAACTTCCTCATCCTGCTTAACTAAAATTTTATGCTTATTGATTAGTAACTCCCCATTTCCTCTCTCCCCAGACCCTGGCAACCACTATTCTTCTCTGATTCTACAAATTTTACTGTTTTAGATATCTCACATGCAGTCTTTG
Organism: Pteropus alecto; assembly: GCF_000325575.1. Taxonomy (NCBI): domain Eukaryota; kingdom Metazoa; phylum Chordata; class Mammalia; order Chiroptera; family Pteropodidae; genus Pteropus; species Pteropus alecto. The sequence continues at coordinate 9,694,727 of NW_006436288.1, forward strand.
TTTGGTTGTTTTCTTTGCCTGAAATGCTCCGTCCTCTTTTGTCCAGTGGAAGACTCTCAGTCTGTAGTTCTTTGTGACCACTTTCTTCCCTTCCATTCACCCCTCAACAGCTGTGCTCCCACATATCTCTATTTGACTGTTGATTACATTATTAAAGGCCTAAGACAGCTCTTTAGTTATTTAAACAACAACAAGAACAACAACAACAAAAACTACTGTTGTTTTATCCCTAAAGCATCTGGTTTTAAAACATCTGAATTCACTTTCAATGAAGGCATCTCTTTTGCAAGAGATGAAATATGAGGAGTAAGTACATAATGCTATTGGTAAGTCAACTGTCAAAATTGGTACTATAATCATGGTAATTTTATTTCTCTGACTCTCTGAACCTATTACGACTAGGAAAGATGATTCTGAGACAAAAAAGTAGTTGAATACTTCTAAGTTACAAAATGTAGTAATAAAGCTAAGAAAACAATATTGTTCCAAATATATCACTCTTTTGATTAAATTTTGTTATCCTAGGCATCTAATTCTAATGTAGAAAATTTACAGATAAGAATAATTGATATTATAAAGGGCTAAGTCTGTGTTAGAAGATGTGTTTACTTTTATTTCTTCCTGACTTCTCTCTTCTACTTCTATTCATGTGAAAGGATTAAAACCTGGCATCATGTGGCCCATAGCCAACAAGTATTAAGTGTTTCCTTACTGAGGAACAAGATTATATGGTAGCTCCCTATGGATTTTCAGGATCTAACAAGAATGCTATAATGGCAACAGCTTGGTGTGGTTTCCTCCCTTCACCATTAAGTACTGTCTGCTTCACATTTTTTGCAGATCTAAATAGCCCAGTCCAGAGGGTGGTCAAGTTGAAGTGCAAAGTTTACTTCCAAACTTATTATTCCATAATTTAGCAATTAAATTAAATAAGCTATTATTTTCATAGCATTCATTAGTAAAATGCATACAAAGACATAGCTCACCTTACAGATTCTGTCTCTAAATGACAGTCTTGCTCAGAAACCTATAAAGAATCACATCAAACACTTGCTTAGAAGATTTTGTATTAAGAATAATCT
>NW_006436288.1:9695902-9747946 GCF_000325575.1 Pteropus alecto
AACAGGTATGAACCAAAGGAAAATCTGCATAATTCTAAAAGATTTCTTGGCACCCTTGGTCCTGTTCCCTGCCCCAAACTGGATCCTGTAAATTAAAAATTTTGGCCAAAGAAGTGGATATTGTTGGTACAGAGGCTTCAGGTTTCTTGCCCTCCTTGTGCTTTGAATGTAGCTTCCTCAACTTTGAGGTTTATCTCTTGAAAATCTACACAGACTTTGGAATTTCTCCAAATTCAGAGCTGAAATAGATGCTGTATGTAGATGTAGCATTACCTGAAGACTAAAAATGAGTCTTAGAAAGTATGGAAGAGTCTTGAATAAGGATTAAATTATATACAGTCCCCCCTCGTTCAAGAGATACACAAACCAAAGTAGCTCCAGAAGGCACCAATTGGAGAGCCTTTCTGTTATGACCTTTAAAAGCTAAAACTTACTACCTGAGCAGAATTCTATTAGTCACATCCCTTTCGAAGGTAAGGGGCTGCTGAGAGTCTCTGGTAATTATTCTTTAAATGATCCAATTATAAATTAGTTCCAACTAGGTAGGACAGGTCAATGGGAATACTTAGAATGTCGAGTAATTTAACAAATGACTTCTTAAGAAACTCTTGGCTAATCAGTTTGGTGGTATCCCGTTATTTAAAAAGTCCTTACAGTAACACAGGGGAAGGATGGAAAGAAGGGTATGTTGGAGTTACCTGGGATAATTTATAGTGGTGGAAAGGCACTCTAGAATATGATTCTCCTAAGTTTCTCTAATTGGAACTAGAAGAAGCAATATCCCTCTTTTTAAAATGTCTGTTTCCCAAGGGGGCTCCTTGCTTATGTCAGCTTTCTAGAATTTGTTCCTGTGGCAGGCACTGTTTGAAGTACTTTCCATATATTAATTTGTGTGATCCTCGCAACAGTCACATGAAGTATAAACTATAATTATTCCAATTTACAGATGAAGAAATGAAGGCCTAGAAAGTAGGGAGATATGATATTGTGTTTATAATAAGAAATATTTATTTGGTCTTTATCCTTGGTTCTGGCACAAACTCCTAAAAATCTTGGAATTTCCTAAATGATGAGAGTCATAAAGGTGTCTTTTGTTATGTTAATAGGTGACTTTTGGAAAATTCCTAAGTAACCAACCAAAGGATGGGGGCTGGTTAGCAGAGGAGCCAACCATGTCAACAGCAGGGTAGAACTTTCAGTCCCCCTCTCCTCAATCCTTGGGAAGGAGAGAGGGGCTGGAGATCGAGTTTAATCACCAGTGGCCAACGATTTAATCAATCATACCAAGAAATGAAGCCTCTATAAAAACTCAAAATTACAGGCTACAGAGAGCTTCCATGCTGATGAACATGTGGAGATTTGGGGATAGTCTCACACTCAGGTCATGGAAGCTCTGTGCCCTTTCCCATAACAAAGTCTTGGGGTGATAGGTTGTGGGAAATATGTTGGCTTTACTTTGAGAAAGAAATTCATCTGAGGCCCTTGAGCTAAGGCATGACAGGATCTGAATTCTGTTTTAAGAAGACCGCATTAGCTTTTGTATTGAAAATAGCCTGAAATTGAGCAAGAGAGGAAGACTTTGTCATCATCCAGGGAGAGCTGATGGTGCTGGGCACCACCATGGGTAGCAATGGAGATGATGAGGCACTCTCATATTCTGGATATATTCAGAAAGAAATGCTGGCAGAATTCACTGATAAATTAGACTTGAGGTGTGAGAAAAGGAGAGGAGACAAGATGCCTTCAGGGATTTCTGCCCGAGCAATTATAGGAATTAAACTGCCAGTTGATAGATAGATAGATAGATAGATAGACAGACAGACAGACAGATAAATGATAGACAGACAGACAGATAATAGAGATAGGTATCTATTAATATACACGACATACTCATGATTTTTCTCATTTAAAGCATGATTGGAACAGTCAAAAATTGTGAGAGAAAGGCTAATTGCTTTATCTAATGTTACCTTGCTAAGAAGGGACAAGTTTGGCCTTGAATATTGTTCAGCATAACCACTGAGCCAATCTCTTTGCCCTGTAGCACAGTGGCTCCTGCACACATCTCAAGATTTTGGTCATCAAAGGTGCTATAAATTGTTAGGGATTTTGAGAATCCACAGTTTTTCAAAAATCAAAGATATTTTATAGACCTGCAGTGTTCCAGTGGTATCAGCTGTAATCCAGAACTCCAGGTTTCACAGACTGCAAATGTGCCTAAATGTAATGCTTTAGGGAGAAAAGACATTTCCATTGTAAGATGTTTGTCAAATGCAAAGATCAATTAATTAAAAAATAACACCTACGGGGTTGAAGATTATTTGGAATCTTGGGAAACATAAAATTGTGGCTTCAAAGTTGGTTATAACATTATAATTTTATTTGTATTTGTTTTCTTTTGGCCACCTAGAAAATCCATATTTTCATCATAGACTGGGATTGAATACGTATTCAGTAAAGAATATTTTTCTTTCACTGAGAAATATAAATTTGGCACTATTTATGAGTTCTAAAATATTAGTTATATGAGATTTCCAAACTTTTGTTTGTATTAAAAGTAATAATAGTTGAAATGCTTACTAAGTAAAATGAATTATACCTGCTGAAAGCATTACTGATTCTCATTTAAGTTGCTGATTATTTTTTAAAAAGTTTGACCTTGAAGACAGCTGCCAGTTGGCACAGAACACAATGGAGATGAGAAGAGAGACACGGGCCAAAGCAAACACCTGAGTCTACCAATTGTGTCCTGTGGACTCTTTCATGTCTCCATAAGGCATTCGAGGTCTTGGATTTCAACATTCCTTCCAAAAAGCTCACCCTCAGCAAAACTTCCTGCGAATCTAAATTCATTGGCATTTTATGAAATCCAGCAGTGTCATTCGGTCCTACTTGTTAAGACTTGCAAAGTACTATGGTCTCAGGCTGCAATCTTCAGCTGAATTCGGAAATAAGAAATTAGCAATTACAAAGTATTCTTTCTGCCAAAAATCACATGCTGCCGTCATTACTTTGCTCTGTGATGAAACAGGTCATTTTAATCCTTTGTAGAAGGTAGAACAATGTGTACTTGACCAACCGAAAGGGAAAACACTTTTTAACTCGAGGGAGATATTTTCAGCTACCACATGTAGGCTTATGTACATAATAGGAAAAGTAATCTTTTTTTCTCCAAGTAAAACCTTTTAAAGTGATCTTGAAATGCAAATGGCAAAACCCTCTCCACTATAATAAGAAACTTTATAAATTCATCAGAGTTTAATACCTCAGATCACACTAAAACAAGTTTTCAACCGGTAAGTGAAAAGAGATGTAAAGCAATTAGGTGAGAAATTGTGTTTACTTGAACTTTAAGATATTGCCTCAAACACTTTTTCCATTGCCAGGGAATGTATGACTGGAGTGACACGGATTGTTCACTTTGTGCTGTTGATTAGCACAAGTAATTGGTCTGATGAGTGAATCAAATAATTCTATAGCTGATGATGAGAACTTAGATCTTATCTAGTGGGAGTTTCTTATTTTACGGATGCAGAAACTAAGGCCCAGAGATTAAACTCGCTTGCTCTCTGTTGCTCCTCTGGTTGGTGATAGTCAGGTCTGGAAGTTTTCCTATCTTACCATCTTGAATAGAAGGAAAAGGTCCAGCATCCTGTTAGTTGGATAATTGTTATCGCTCCTTCTGCTTTTAAGTAAAATTTAAACATTTGAAGGAAGCTCTGGGGAAAGGATAGTGTCACAGGCAAAAAGTTTAGACAGTAAAAATACCATTTTGACTTTTTCCTTGTTTTTTTGTTTGTTTCCTTCTACCTGTTTTATGATGGTGAAAATTCCACATGGTGATACCTCTACTCAGTCACTTTAGAAAGAAATGAAGAAGCATCGCCCCATCCACTAGATTTTGAACTCTTAAGCCATTTTGCTTCCCAAACAGCTCTCAGATCTTGCCTTCACTCTCCATCCTCATGCATACTGCCTTAACACAGTCCTTATCATCTTACTGCAATACTGCAGTAGTCTTTCTACTGGCCTCCCTTGCTTCCAATGTCTTATTTCTCAGTGGCAAAAAATTGCTAGTTATCCTCCATTTTTATGTTTTTTGTTTTTTTTCCTGCTATACTTCCCTGTTTGCCTTGTATCTGGGTGTGACCATGTGACTAAGTTCTGGCCTATGGGTGGCAGCCTCTGGGGAGCTTCTTAAAAAGACAGTTGATAGGCACACTTTGACCTCTTTTACTGTGTCCTTACCTGACTTCGCTACCTGGAATGTGGATATTGCCATCTTAAACATTAGATTGGGCCACACATGAGAGGAACAATATAGGAAGAGACTGAGTATTTGACACCATCGAGGCTCTATATCAGTCCTGAATTGGACCTTTGGACTAGCTTTTGAAAGCAGTGTTATTTTGTGTTGCTCTCAATCAGCCCATCATAATACTTACCACACAGCTGATCACTTAATTCCGTAAAGTTTTGAAGGTAATATTCCTGAAACATAGATTTGATCATGTCCCCATTTAAATGACTTCCTATTGCTTATAGAATAAAGTACAAACTCCTTAACAAACCATACAGTGCCCTTTGTAATCTGACCTTAGACATTCTTTGGAGCCTCATCACTCCTCGTGCTTCCCCTCTGGGCTTACAGCCCCAGAAATACTGAATCACATGTAGTTCACTGAACTCATTGTAAACTCCAGCCTTTTGGCCATCTGTTTCTCCTGGCTGCAAATTTTCTATTTATCCTTTTTAAACCAATTTGGTTGTTTCCTTCTTCTGTAATATCTTCCCCTAACACCCTGAAATCTCTGAGAGTTCATCACTCTCTCCTTGATGTGACTTTCACCTTGTTCTTGCTTCCACTATTGCCCTTCTACCATATGGTAATTATTTTTCTATATGTACATCTTCTCACCTAAACTATGAATAAAAAAAATCATTTTTTTTCTTTTTTTATGGTTGGAAGAGGGATATTGCTTAGGCCCTCAGTAATCGTTTGTTGAACTAAACTAATCTGAATTGAACTCTGCAAGTGTTTTAGGAAAGAGTCAGAGAACAAGAAAACTAGGTAAAAACCAGGAAAGTATTTTTTAATTAGTTTATCTGTATAAAAATATAGTAATATGCTTGGGTTCTAATCATTAGTGTTTACTAAGCACTATGGCTTTTATAGAAAATTTGAATATTTATAGTTTGTCTGGCTGTTTCACATGACATTTCCATGAACTCAGATCTTCTAAGGTATTCAGTTAGGCTACTGGTATTGAAGAGAAAAGAATATGAAAGAACTGCCATGCCTCCAGGATAATAGATATGAAGTGTGGGTATATTAAAGACAACTCATGATTATACCAAACAAAATGTTCAGAAATAAGGTAGTAATAAAATAAAAATAAATCTGCTACCATAGCAACTAATTAGCAATTTTGTGCAATCTTCTGACTTATCTGGAATTAACATAGAGAAATTTGTAAATTGGGGTAAAATGGAAGACATTAATGAATGGGAAGGAGTTTTATGTTTATTTAAATTTCAATTGATAATCCAATGTAAATTTGAATTATAAGCAAAGTAGTAGGACTAAAGTAAGATGGACCTGAAATTTTGGCCTCTTCAAGATAAGGTATAAGATCAGGCAAAGTCACAAACGGTGTTGAGCTAAAGAAGCAAAACCTAAAAGAATATGTACAGTATAAAGTTCTAAATAGACTCATTAAACTATTTTGTTTAAGCATGTATACTTAGATGGTAAAACTATCAAAAAGCAAGGAAATAAATCAGGATAGTGGTTCTCTCTGGAGCAAAAGATGGGGTTGAATTATAGAGACACATATGGGATTTCTGGGGTCCTAAAAATGTCTATTTCTTGACATGGGTTGTACTTACACAAATATTTCCTCAAAATTATTAAATTTTACATAAATGTTTTATGTAGTTTTTTTTGTATACCATATTTCACAATTAAAAGTGGAGGATAGCCTGTATATCAATAAGTAAAATGAAGCACCCCAATAGGAAAATGGGCAAAACACCAGAACTGAGTAGTCTTTAAACAAAAAACACGATCAACATCATTAGTAATTGGGTGAATATAAATTAAAAATACAATGAGATACCACTTACAACCCACCAAATGTGCTTTAAAAATATGACAATATCAAGTCTTGGTGAAGGTATGGACAGAAATTCCTATATACTGCTAGAAACCAAATAAAAAACAACCAGAGTATTATCTAGTAGAGCTAAGACATATATAACCCAGCAATTACTGTCCAGGACACATTTGCAAGGATGTTCATAGCAACCTCATTTATAATAGCAAAATTCTGGAAACAACCCAAATGTTGATCAATAGGAAAAAGAATAACATTTCCATTTATATAACAGTTAGAAATAGATTAAACAGAGCAACACACATCTACATGTAATAATCTCATAAACATCTTAAGAACTGGTCACTGGGGAAAAAAGTATGATGTCCTTTATATAAAATTAAAAACTCACAAAATTATACACACACATACAGACATATTAAAAATACATATATAATTGTAAAATGCAAAGCAAAGCAAGGAACTTATAAACACAAAACTCAGGGGCTGGGATTGGGACAAGTGTTCATGTGACTCTGAGACATTATTCATGTTCTATTTGTTCTACTTCTTAAGCTGGGTGGTAGGTATGTTTGTTCATTTTACTTATTTTTAAATTAGATATACTTCACATATACTTTTTGGAATATGTTACTATTTTGTTTTATAAATATTTTACATTAAAAATAGAGAATCTGATTATTGTTTTGACGTTGCCAGCTAAGTTTCCAGGAAGAGATTATGAGGTTTCAAATATTTATGGCAGGAATATTCCATATGGAATAATTATAAAAATGCTTTCTAGTCTAAAACTTAAACTTAAAAGAGTGTAGAAAGCATAAAGCAATTAGTCAGTGTGCACATACCCCACATCTTCTAACTCTGAGTTCTGGCTCAGTCTGCAAGAGCCACCATTTATATTACCCACATTACTACAGAGAGCTGGTAACTTGAATAAGATTAAAACTCTAGAGAAGATTCAATTCTCCTGCAAAAAAGTTAATGCCTTTGGAACATTAGATACACATTTATAAGAAAAGAAAACTAATACTTAATCATCAGTCCTCATGCTGCACTCTTTCTGAAAACCAAGTTAATTTTTTTCTGAGTGGTCTGTCAACATCTTAATGCTTAGTCCATAATTTTAGAAAGCATGCTTTAGGTAATAATGTCAGATTATTTTAATTAATTAAATAATGTTTATTTCAAATCATTTTCCTTTTATATCTAGAAATTTATTTTAATGAATAATACCAGAAAGAAGGGGAATACGACCATATTAAGTTTTAGTATCTGTTTGTCTCTTCATCAACCTATCAGAAAAGTATGAAATCAGACTTGTAATCAGGCAGAATGATTCTGTTGCAACTCGTTAACTCTGAAGTTTTTCGTTCTTTAGACAGGGTATGCATCCGGCTAAGAAAGAGAATACCCGCACCCTTCCTGCTAACCATTTTTGAACTGTGTCATTCTGACTTTCCCCTGTTTAGGCCAAGAGAAAGGGAAAGTCAGAGAATAGAAGGGCAAGGAAGTAGAGTCACAGGATTTTGTCTTCTTGGAACCATCACACTTGACTCAAACCCACATGGAAGGACTTTCTTTTAGTCTTTTTCTAAGAGGCTTTTAATGGCTAACAGTCAAAAAATTCAGAAGACTGTTTCCTAAGAAGTAAAAAAAGTAAAAAAGACTTCTGAACTGATCAGACTGCCTCATCAGATTCTCATATATTTGGAGTTTCTTGGAGGTCAAATCATACCTTTCAACTCATAATTTGGGCTTTAGTCCCCCTTAATTTGAGTTATTTGAAAACTGAATGCAGATGCGGGAAGGGGAAGAAGAAGTATGGGGTGGGCAGTTGAAACAAAGAATTCGAGCTTCATTTTTAACGTAAATTGCTCTGTTTTTTTCTTGTTTATTTCTTGTTTTATCTAACCTAGGCTAACAGCCCTTCTGAAACTTGAACAACATAAATTTCGATTAATTCACACTGAGAAACATCTGGACTCTTGGCAGCAATTTGCCAAACAGAAATGTTCTGTATTGTTAAAAAGAACAAAAAGAAATGATAGAGAAAAAGGAGTAAACTTTTGATATATCACAATAAGATGTTCCCTTTCTTAAGTCTTGCCAGAGTTCACTGTTTACCTTCCTGAAGATCCTAATTATACAACCTTTAACTTTCTAGAGCTCTGATTTAGCAGCACTTAATTTCATAAAAATACAACCAGATGTACAATTCTTTTAATGTTCAAAATTCTATCAGGAACATGTGTCGAATATCTCAATAGGAATGTTACAAAAGTTCTTAAAACTAACATTACCTACTTTTCAAAATCAGATTTTAAAAACTTTCTTACAAAAGTAGTTTGACATCAGTATATCCAACTCCTTGTACTCGTAGTCAATATGGGGACAAGGAGGTCTTTTGTTCATTCATTATTAAATAAGTTCTAAAACAAGATTCATAGGCTCTTAAGTTGGAAGGCTTCTTAGAGATGATTTAGTCTAGTCTTTTAATTCTAAGGAAAAAGAAATATGGGTTGAATGAATAAAGAAAGGAATTTCATTGTACTAGTTTCTATAGAGTTTATAACAATATAAAGGTAATTCCTGCCTCATGAAGTTAACATCCTATTAGGTAAAAGGAGAAACGCACACAAATAACATTAGCAAGAATATTACGTGCCTTAAAATGAAAAAATGAAGTACTGAAGTTTTGAAGTAAAACAACTCATCTATTCTTGGTGCTGTCTGAGGTGCAAGGAGGGACATTTTCCTAGAAAAGATAACATTTGATCTGACCATTGAAGATAGATAAAATTTTGACGGGAAAAACTCTAAGTCAAAGAAATTACAGATAGAGAATAGCATGGACATGTACAGAAATTCAGAGGGAAAGCTGGAAAAGTGGGTTGATATTGTATGCTAGGCTAAGAAAGAGCTACACGAACAACCTCATGGCTGAAGAAAAGTTATATTTTTGAATCAACTCCATAACTTTCTTACAAATGCTTCCAGTTTGAATAAAAATCTCTGATAACAGAGAATCTGCTACCTCTTGGGAGTTCCTGTCCCTACTTTATTTTGTTCGATTTTCTCTTTATGTGGAGATAAATATCATTTTTCTTACAGCTTTCACTTATTTATTCAAGTTCTACCTCTTATGATCACATGGAAAAAAAACAAGAAGTCTTTTTCCAAAGGGCAATTATTCAAATATTGAAGTTCTTTTTTTATTGTGCTTCTTATGGCCAAAATATCTCCATTTCTTTAACCACTGGTTATATAACATGGTCATGGATCTTTCCCCATCCTGCTCACTGTGCTCTGAACTTTGTGTTTCTTATATGCCTTTAAGTGAAACACCTTCATAGGACACAATTCTGAAAATACTAATGTGCAGTGGAGCAGTCTACTACCCCTCTTATTCTTATTCTAGGTATCATAGTGTAACTGATGCAGTTTAAAGTCACCTTCATTTCGATTTACAAGAGTAGGCAATGCAAGGCCATTGAAGGCTTTTGAACATGGGCTTAGAGCTGGCAGTGCTTGAGGCTGAATTAAAGAAAATGGTAGGTAGTGGCGGGGAATTTTTAGAAAACTTATCAGGGTAATAGTTCAGGAAAAAGGCAATGTGAGCCTGATTTAAAGTGGTGATAGTGCAAATGGAATGGTAAGTGGTGAGAGGGTTTAGGGAAGTAAACACCAGGAGACTTGGCATCTCATTACATGGAAGAGGGAGAAGCCACCAAAATTTTCAAGGCTTTTGATTTGGGCTGGGAATATGATGGTCTCATTATTAATCAGATATCACTACAATGTCTCAAGGCACAGCTGGTTTCAGGGAAGGATGTCCCAACATCCTGTTTGGTTTTAGACATAAGACGTTTGAGGTAGCAGCAGAGGCTAAGACTGAAGGAAAATTGGGATGCCATCTTCTTTTAAAAGTCAAAACAGTGGTTGTGGGTAAGATCCTCACAGTAAAAAATGTCTTTAAAGAAAGATGAAAACCTTGAGAAACATCTACTTTTAAGGGCTTGCAAGAGTCAGAAGAAGCAGGGGAGAGTGAAGAGAATCAGTATAATGCAGGATAGGGATGTCAAGGGAGGGATAAATTTTTTTTTAATTTATTTATTTAAATTAGTTTCAAGTACACAGTATCTTGGTTAGACATCTATATAGTTTAAAAAAATGATCCCCCCATCTGCTCCCTCCCTCCCCTGGCCCTCCACCTAGCCATCATATTAATGCTAACTGCATTCCCTATGCCGTGCTCCTCATCCCTGTGACTGACTACCAACTACTAATTTGTACTTCTTTAACCCTTCACCATATTCTCCCAGGCCCTCAAACCCCCTCCCTTCTCTCTGTCACCAAATTGCTCTCAAGGGAAGGATAAAATCTTATCATCAAATGCCAGGGAAGTCAAGGAGATTAAAAACTGAGGCAAAGCACAAATCACAATTGGTAATTAAAAGTACATATTATTAAAGGGAAATTTTAGTGGGATATCAGAAACAAAAAAATATATATAAAATATTAGGATGTGAGTAGGTCATAAGAAAGGGGAGATCACAAAGTTATGAGTTAAAAAAAATTGTCAATCAAGTTAAGGAGAAGATTAACAAGATCAAAGGAAGTTGTTTGATTTTTTTGATGGTGGTAGGAGGGGAATGCTTTGTTTTGTTTAGGATGGGGCGACCTAAGCTAAGGTAGTGAAAGATACAGGGAAGAGGAAGGAAATGAGTACATTTGGAATCCTTGACTATGTTGACGAGTTAAGATAGTTAAGTATAATTCCATCTATAGTCTCACTCAAACATGATGGTTTAGCACTAGTATTCATGAATTCCATTTAAGAACATTTATAATATACCACCTCAAAGGATGAAAATTTAATGAAAAAAACTCCCAAAATATGATTGAGAAATAAAAGACTGGATCTCCTGCCTTCTTTCCCCCCCTCTCCCGCCACCCCCACATACACCCATGACATTATTTCACATGTTGCCCATGACATTATTTCACATGGGCAGGCAAATTAAGTAAAATGCAAGCATTTTCAGTACTGAAGCCTGATCCTAGATCCTGAGAGAGCAAGAGCTTGGCATTAAAAAATTAGATTAGAATGGGACTCATTTTATGCCAATCTGATTTCTTATGTAAATGGTTCTATGTAAATCTGAATTTCCTTTGCTCATCATGTTGGCTGCTTCCCCTTTACTATGTGTGGTATAATTAAAGAATAAATGTCTATCAGTGGAAGATACTTTTCCTTGAAACAGCAAAACTTCAGTTCAGGGATAGAGAGTGCTTATTAAGCTTGTTTTACCATTTTAGCCTTGAACATAATTGGACCTATTAAGAGGTTTTTGTTCAGTGTATTCAGTGAGGTAGAGCTTTTCTTTCCACTGCTAAGTGCAGAAATAAGGAAAATACTGTGGCATTTGATAGAGATATAGGAAACTAAGAATTTTTCAGAGACCACTTAAATGTTTCTTGTTAAAATAAATGGATAAACTGCCTAAAAAAATCCTATGCCATTCTCTATAATAACCATCTCTCTCTGAGGTCTGTGAGGTCCCTGACACACACATACATGCACGTGCGTGCACACACACACTTTCTCAACCATACTAAACAACTACTTACAGTTACTGGAAGACAATCTGGAGTTCATACTTCTCAGTTTTGTTAGTTTCTGTCCCTTTACTTAAATGCTTTCTAGCTGGTATTTGCCCAACAAACTCTTACTGCTATTCAAGACTGAGCTCAAGCAATTCTGGGAAACCGTTGAATAACTCAGGCAAAACAAGTTCTAATCATATCTTATGCTTTCCTTCACTACCACTGTCGCTTGTTGTATGCCTAATATCTCACTTGGCACCTAACACACGTAGGAGCTCCATAATGTTTGTGGGCTGAGTGAATGAAGCACTAATGAACCTATCTGGATGCAGGGAAATGGAAAAAGGAGTCCGGGGTCTGGAGTGACTTTTTGTTAAAAAGCAGTAGTCCCTTAAAGGTACAGTTTAAAGGATATCATGTATGGTGGGTTGAATATTGGCCCCTAAAGATATCCAGGTCCTAATCTCTGCAGCTGGTGAAACTTAATTTGTATGGCAAAAGCGATATTACAGATATGATCAAATTGAAGATTTGGAGATGGTGTGATTATCCTGGATTATCTGAGTGGGCCCGATGATATAAAAAAGAACTAAAGGGAGATTTGATAGATATGAAAGAAGGTGATGTAATGAAGGAAGCAATGGTAGAAAAGGCAATGTGATGAGGGACATGAGCCAAGGAATAAGGGCAGCCTCCAGAAGCTGAGAAAGCAAGGAAACAGATCCTCTCTCTACCCGGAGGCTCTGGAGGTCATCAGTCCTCAAGATACCTTGATTTCAGCCCAGTGAGACTCATTTTGGACTTCTAACCTCCAGAACTGTAAGAGAATACATGTATATTGTTTTAAGTCACAACATTTGTGGCAATTTGTTATAGCAGCAATAGGAAAACAATACATCATGAAAACCCCATTCTCCCTCTAGGTTCGAAGCACCATTACAGCTAGCTCTCGGATAGCACCTGGAGTGGAAAGGAATCAGTATTAGCTCAGGAGCCAAAAGACCTGTGTTCAAGTCTTGGCTCTGCCAATTTCTATCAAGACATTTTTGTCAAAATCACTGAGCTTGAATTTCCTGAGGTTAAAATGATACTTTCTCAATTTATTTTGTGGAGTTGTTACAAACATCACATGGTATAATAGATGGATAGATAGATGATAGATAGATAGATAGATAGATAGATAGATAGATAGATAGATAAATGATAGAGGCATTATGTAGACTATGATAAAAGTATAAACTACTATTATCACTACTTACTTCTTTGGATTTAGGAATTGAAGGTTTCTGGTAAAATGTAAATGAATCTCATCTGGTCATTAACATCGTAGTTCAGTGCTTTGAATAGTGCCTGTCATATAACACTTTGAACATAGTTGTTGAGGGATAAATGAATAAATTAATGCATAAATGAAATTAGATTATTAGAGAACCATATCAGTTATCAATAGAATCTTGTTGAGAATGAGTCACAGAAAAAGGAAATATTGGGAAGAGACAAAGTATTTGAAAAAGTTTAGGGCACAAGGTACCACCTGTAATGAAGATGGAGAGTCATAGGAGTGGTTGATGTGAGAGAGGTGCTTTGAGTGAGAAATGGAGTGAAGGCAGATTCCTAAATAAAGCTAACATTTGAAGAGTAACTAAAGGAGAAGGAAATTGAAAAACAGTGGGAGAAAAACCAGAGAACAGGAGTAAAACCAGAAAAGAATATTGCGACAAAAGAAAAGAATGTTTCAAAAAAGAAGGAAATGATTTGTCTATGTCAAGTGCTGCCAGATAGTTAAAATAAAAAAGACAGGGTCTACAGAAAACATCTGTTGGGTTTATTGAGGTAAGTGGCCAATAGTGGTAGTATGCTGACAGATGCGGGTGGAGGAGAGTGGGAGCGACCCTCCTTTTCTCTCCCTGTCTTTTGATTGTTAAACCACTTAAGCATTTTCCTGGTTCTTGTCCTGTCTCATCAGCTGCCTTTGCTGGTTCCATTTCTGACTTCTCTTGCTCTTCCTTCCACCAGCCCTGATTTTTCCTACAACTCAGTCTTTGATTTTACTGCTCTGCACAGAAGCATTCTTTTGATAAACTTGTTTCATCCCAATGCTCAATTATAGGGTATCAGTGACACAGGTGAGTAATGTTGATCTCCAGCACAACTAAGTGCTCCTAGGTGCTTTCCCAGAAATCCTTCAGAGTAGTCAATCATGAATTGGAAATAAGACCGGAGTTTAATTTACCTTCCATGATATCACCATGGAAGGTAAACTTGGTGCTCATTCTCTTTAGTGTGCTCTTCTTGTAGAATTAACTTCATAACCCCAGAAGAGAATGGTGCCAGAGGTAACTGCAGTAGAAGGTAACTGCAGTAGAATAGCAGATTGCATTTTGCAAGCAGAGTCTAGCACCTGGGGAGACAGGATCAGAATTCAATACGCTTGGTACATAGGAAAAGTGGCTATACTAGTTTACTAAGACTGCCATAACGAAGTACCGCAGAATGGGTGACTCAAGCAACACAATAATTTTCTTATAGTTCTGGAGGCTAGAAGTGTGAGATAAAGGTGTTGGCAGGATTGTTTTCTTCTGAGAACTCTCAGCTTGACTTGTGGATGACTGTCTTCTCCTGTCTTCACATGATTTTCCTTCTGAGTCTCTGTTCTAATTTCCTCTTCTTACAAGCATACCAGCCATATTGGATTAGGGCCCACCCTAGTGACCTCATTTTAATTACCTCTTTAAAGGCCTTATCTCTAAAACCAGTCACATTCTGAGGTAGAGGGGGTTAGGACTTCAACACATAAATTTTTTTTGACAGAGGGGACACAATTTATAATAGTGGCCAAAGACAGAATGTAGCTCAATTGAAAGGGAAAAACTTAAGTACTAAAATAAACTCCTTGTTCACTTGATGAGGATGGGCTGCTATGTGCAAGTTGGGCAGGAAAAGTTCCTGGAGTCATTGTGCGTAATGTGCTGACCACAAGTCAGCGAAGTAGCTCAGTAAAATGTAAAAGCACAATTCTCATGCGTATATTTATTTAGGAGCACCTCAGTAGGACCAGTGAGGTAAGTCTGCAATTACGTTTTGCATGGTCAGTAATACAATACACTTTTGGATTCTGAACTCCAAATCAAAGAGAAATGCGAAGATTTTGACTAAGATTCAGAAGAGAATCGTATAGAACTAAATATTTTTAATCACTAGGAAGTAAAGATACTAAGATTTTTCATCTCAGGAACTAGGAGACTGAGGAGGGATTTATTAATGCTTTTTAATTTGAAAAAGGTCACTTGGAAGATAGTGGTCAGTGGTTCTCCAATCCATAAATTAAAGAGTAAAGGGAAAGGAAGGATTTATATTTTTCATAAATTATTTCTTAGTGCTTGGAATTTTGTTGTCAAAAGAAAGTATTTTTTAACAGTGTGAGTTGTTAAAAACTGGAATGGTTTGCTGACTCTAAAAATAAGATGTCTTTTATTTCAGTGGATTTTAGCATGATTTGGACTAAAGTTATGTGCATGTGGAATATTATCATCCATTTATTTATCCAACAAATACTTATTAAGTGCCTTCCATGTGCTAGGCACTATTCCTAGCAATGAACCAACAAAGCTCTTATCCCTATAAAATTTACTTCCAGTAGGGAACATACTACACACACACACACACACACACACACACACACACACACACACACACACAATATTAGATTAGTGATAAGATCTATAAAGAAAATAAATAAGGCAGGATAAAATAGTGACATGACTAACTGTTTTAGACAGTAGAATCAGAAAGGGCTATCTAAGGAAGAAATATTTAAGGAAAAACTTGGATAAATCTATAATAATAGTCAATATTTATTGAGCACTTACTATATGCCGGACAGGATACTAAGCTTTGTATCATTTGATCCTTAAAATAGTTTATTTTAAGAAAGAGGAAATTGAGGCTCAGGGAGGTTAAATAACTTGTCCATTAACCTACACAGATAGCAAGACTCACAAGTTCTGGCCATCTTGCTTTCTATAGCTGCCATTGATATTAATTTTAATATTAATATTAAAGTTAGGCTCCTGTTGAGTATAGGGATTTTACAGAACTCCAGTGTCCCTGTGCCATCTCTAATGTCATCTGCCTCTAGGTTCCAAGGCACCACCAACCAAGACTAGAGACTTCACTGATACCGATTAAGCCCAGAAGGAAGGTGTCTCAGTAGAGGAGAAGAGATGAGACCTTGTGGACCCGTGGAGGGGCTGTCCTTTACTAGTTCTAAGTTTGCCTTTTGTAGTCCGGTCATAATATGGCTGAGAGAGACCAAGGCCCCCACCCCTTCTTTTGTGTCTGTTTTTGCCCTGAGAAATTATTTAGGAAACTATTCACATCTCCAGACAGTTCTTTCGGATAGACTGGCTGGTGATGGTAGTCAGGCTGAGATCCAGGAAAGAATGATCTGAGATTGCAGGTGTTCATTCTGCCACTTTTCCAAAGAGAGTTTTCAGCCCTTAGCATGCAAGGCAGCATGAAGAGCAGCCTGGTGCCCCTCTTTGACATATGCCTTTTTTCTCCCTGCTCATTCCCCAGGGATGGACTAGTTTTGCAATAAGGATGGTCAAGTTGTCTTGGGCATAACTAACGCAAGGCAATTGTCACCAAGGCTGATCATAGATTTGCTAATTCCTCCTTTTTTTAAACATTTGCTATACGATTTTTGTCCTACATGTAAATCAAATAACTTCAATCAAATAACTCAGAGTTAGAGTAGACGTGTCTGACCCTCTTTAGGGAACCCTTCGAACTCTGTATCTTCAAAAACTTCATCTTTTTTATTTAAGAGATGCGAAATATATACATAGATGACCTTATGTGTTTTGTGATTTAGACTCTCCTTTAACTCTGCTGGAAATTTGAGTGTATTATGCTAAGAAGAAAAAAACTTAACTATGGCAATGGTTTACTTCCAATTAGGACAGAGCTGCTCTTTCCAGAGGAAACCATGTGTTTCTATGTGACTGTTTCAATGGGATGGCAATGCTATGGCAATTTGCTGTACAATGTTTTAAAAGGGATGGGGAGCAAGGCATAGGGAATGCAATTAGCATTAATGTAATGGCTA
Source organism: Pteropus alecto (assembly GCF_000325575.1). Lineage (NCBI taxonomy): Eukaryota > Metazoa > Chordata > Mammalia > Chiroptera > Pteropodidae > Pteropus > Pteropus alecto. The sequence continues at coordinate 9,712,736 of NW_006436288.1, forward strand.
GGTGTAGGGCCGGAAGAGAGAAAGAGCAATCAGGAGTATCATTTTATAAACTATGTAAATGTCTAACTAATGTAATGTATACTTGAAACTAATAATAAAAAAGGCATTTCAGAAAAAATAAAACAAAAATAAAACAGGCCTTTTTAAAATGTTAACAGGAACTCCAATATCTTTTCGTTTATTAAATTAACTCCACTTAATTCTATGTTCTCAATTTTAATTTTCATAGTAGCAAAATAAATTTTATGGATCTGTCTTCTTTTTTGTTTCTTTGAATGATAGGAAAGTGATAAAATGTACTTTTCCAATGCAAATATTTCTTTTTCAACAAAATAGGAGTAAATTTACTAGCTTTTTCTGCCACAGCAAAACAAAAACTCTGCTGCCACTACTATGTGACTTCCATCCGTCTGTGCTCCAGGTACACACTAGTTTCTTACAGGGAGAGTCATTCAGCTTGACTTTATGTGCCTTTTTCTGAATTGGCTTCTTCTTGTGCTGAACATAAAAGTACTAAACTCTGCACCACAGCTTCAGGAACCAGGTCACCTCAGTTCTCTCTTAAGATCTTGTATAGATTGTATTCAGCTCTAAAGCCATTATTCTTTGGCTTTCATGTCTTTATTTGCTTTAATGATAGTCAATATTTAGTGAATTCTTGTCATGTGTCAAATGCTTTATGTGTACTGTTATATGATCCCCCAACACTATGCAACAGATAAATCACTGCAACTTTACAGATAAAGAGAAACCAAAGCATCAAAAGTTTAGGAAACTTATTCAAGAGAGTCAGGTAAGTGGCAGGGAGGAGACTCAGATCCAGGTGAGTTGACATCAGAGCTCTTAACCACTGTGCTAGGCCTGTCTGCTCTCTTCATCTCTATTCATTGCCATACTCGACCTCCCCAAGAACAGATTTCTTCTGGTTTGTTCACTGGAGTGTTCTCAGGACTAGAACAGTGCCTGACATGTAGTTAGCACACAAGAAATGTTTCCTGCATGAATAAATCTCTTTGCACACTTTCTCTTTCACTTATTCATTTTTTTTTCATTAAACAAATTGTTGATTGAGCCCATAAAACCAGGCCTTATTCTACACACTCAAGACACAATAGTGAGCAGAGTCCCTCCCCTCTGGAAAATTACATTCTTGAAGGAGGAGAGACAGACTAATAAATATTTAATGTCAGGTAATGAAATGTTGCAAAGAAAATAAAGCAGGGCAAAGGGGCTAGAATAGGATGTGGTAGTGCTGTTTTAGGTTGTGTAGTTGTGGAAGGCTCGTCTGAAATGGAGACATCTGGGCAGACCACTGAAGGTTGAATCTATGGGAATAAGTCATCTGGTTATCAAATGGGAGAGAGTGCAAATGGAAGGAAGAGCAAGTGCAAGGTCATGAGGTGGGAGCGTGCTGGGCATGTTTCAGGAACAATAGGATCTCGTGTAGATGGTTCACAGAGAATAAGGAGGAGGGTGGTAAGAAAGATGGTCAGAGAAGTGGATCTCCTGGTGGGGAGAACTGTAAGAGAACACACATAGAAGCTGATAGATCAATCAGGAGCTAGTACCATAATTTGGGTAATGGTAGTTTGGACCAGGGTAGTAGCAATGGGGGTGATAAATACTTAAATTTTAAATATCTTTCAAAGGTGATATGATTTGCTGATAGAGTGAACACAGCATTTAAACAAAAGAGAGGAACACCCCTACAGTTTTTGGCATTTGAAGGGGGACGTTTATTGAGTTGGGGAAGACTGAGGGAAAATTAGGCTGGGGATTGGAGGGAAATCAAGATTTTGGGTTTTTGAACATATTTCTCAGCATCTAATACTGCCTTGTATGGTGAGAATATTCAAAAGCGATTACATAAGACAGCGACTCAACTTTCAGGGACCTAAAAATCCAAACACCTTCAGGGCCTACCTAGCAGGGGACCCAACTGTATGACTTGGTCAAGTGTAAAACAAAAAGCAGTGGCGAAGCCAGTGAGCTGGAGAGTTCGTGCATAATCCACAGGCACTGACATAAAACAAAAAGTTGTTCTGACCAGGGTTGCCTTTGACCTTGAGCTTGTGACCCCTGCAAAATGGTATCAGCATGGCTGGCTTTCATCCATGTCATTCTTAGTTAATACTTACATGTACCTTCTGCCAAAACTGAGCACGTAGCTGAATTTTGTAAGACAGAAACCGCACATCCTGCCTGATGAATATATTCATTAATATATTATTCATACAATAAATATTTGTTAAGCCCTTACTCTGTGCCAGTCACAGTTCCAGAAGAGACATAACAGCAAATGTATGGTGCCAAATAACATTTCAGATTGTGTTAAATACACTATACATTCAGAGATAACACCTGATGATCTCAACTATAAAAACAAACAGAACAAAACATAAAAACAGCAAAAAAGACTGTGAGTAGTTTAAATAAATGTTTGAAATTTGATGTCCATACACTAAAGTTTATATGCTTAATTCATAAGATATTTTTTAGGACCCCCTCTCTTATTTTACATAATTTTAACAAATCTGAACATGTTTTTGTAGCCCAAAACAGATAAATCAGAAATAAGCTGGCAGAAGAGAAGAGTACTAATAAAGAAGGGTTAGATGTGATAAGAAACACCATCACACTGCTAGAGGAAAAAATGTACCCTCCAAAAAAAATCCAAAAGGTTTTATTTTGTTTTGTTTTGTTTTTAATGTGGAAGTATGGGGAGATTTCATGTTTCCTGTATGGACAAGAAGTGAGTCAGAGATTAATAAATCTGAAGACATCACTGATTTAAAGCACAGCAGAGTCAGGAACAGCCATCTAGTAAGGTTTGTATGAAACTCATAAACTTTGCTTTTAAAGGTCAGGAAACATACAATCCAAAAGGTTTCCCTGGAAATGATGAATGTACACATTTCAAAGGGTTTGTTTCAGGTATTTGGAAATTCACTAAGGCAAAATACTTCATTCTCCAATAATACTGGGTATCTGCTCTGTTTCTGTACTGCGGCCTGTGTGCCACATACATGGCCAACAGACACTAAAAACAAACCCTCAGACATGCTTTCCTGTTGATAGCAACTGCCTCAGGCCCTCTCACATCACTTGCCCCCTTTCTCTCTCCCATTTCCATTTCAAGGTCCAACCAGCTTCTGCCCCAACTGCTGTGTCATGCCATCTGCTGCCTGCACTCATATGCTGGATCCGATGACAGAATTCAGCTTCCCTGTGTCTGACCTTTGGTGTTCCCCAGGATGTGGCTGCCTGTGTGCATATCAGGTACCTCATCAGGTATATCTGTGCACCCTTTAAACTGTGCTTGTGCATCTCAGAGTTCACCCTAGTTTTGGCCCAAACTTGGCTTGACCCACCAGAGCTCCTTATGACTGTTCTTATATTCGGTATGCAGTAAAAATACTTTTAACATTAAAAAGACACAGACATCACACCATCAACAGGAATGCAATTTGTTGGTCTTGAGTAAGTGATTTTTCTTTTACAGAAGTGGTTAACTCAGGGAATCATATATCTTAGGCTTAACAGCATCTTAAAGTTTGCCATCAGTATTAACCTGAATATAGTCTTAATCTGTCTACAAAGCTCCCAAACTCTCCCAATTTTCATTGGTTCCCCCTTATTTTCAGAAACATTTGTTTGCAAAATAGAAAACTAGGAAGAGATACTCAGTCCATAGCTGTGACATAGACCAAAGCTAAGGAGTTAATATAAAGATTAAACCAATGACCTTGGCTTGTTTAAAGTAGAAAAAAGAGCTAGCCAGCCACAGCTAAAAAGCCTGACAGTGTGACACTAATTGAACAGCCTTAACCTATCTGCCAAATTTTACAAGATTCTAGTACTGTTTATGTTTGTCCAAGGTAAAGGAGGATCCAACCACCATTTGCATTTTTCGTATGTGTGTTCTTTAGCTTAAAACTAATTACATTTAACTAATTACATTTAACTAATTACATTAAAACGCATGTGACCTGGGTTTCAAAACACACCCAGACTATAAACTCACTTTCGTAAAACAAGTTACCTGTATCCTCTGTCTAAAGGCAAATAAAATGGCAAGCATCCCAGCCTCCACACATTTCCCTTGCAACAGAAACTTTGTATTATTTTTAGTTGCTATATGGAAAAACTGAATCCTGTAGGCAAAAGTAAATAATAGCATTATGATAGCTCTAGAGCATATTCAAGAGTGTTGGGCACACACAGAAACACACGTACCAAACACACGTGCACACACACCAGAGCAGGGTGTTAATGGGCACATCTCTGAAGCTAGATCCTTTCCATTCACACTTACTCCTTATTTTTTCCTAGCCAACTAAGAATAAATTTGGCACTGTTTGAACAATAATGTGACTGCATTCACAGCAACCCTACCAAACTCGCTCAACCAACAGTTGTCAAAACTGGTCCTAAGTTTTTAACTTGTGTTTTGCAGGCTCCTAAACTATAACATCTTTCTGACAAAATTCGGTAATGCAAAGTAGTAAAATGATCTGATTCGAGTAATAATAAAAACCAGAATGAGCTCTGGAAGCTGGGAGAGGGATGTTCTGGTCCCCTTGGTGTTCTTCACCATTTATATCCCTGCAACAGAGAATATCCTCAGGCCTCTGTTTCAGGATCCATAATGTTAGAGAAGTAGCTGAACAGCTTCTGTGAAATGGAGCCTCTGCCCCCACAGTCTGGTATACCATCTCTGAGGGGTTCTAGAACCTTCTTGCCTCCTCCAGTCGGGCCCCCAGCTCAGGTCCTTTCAGGTCTCACCTAACCTGTTCTTTTTCATACCCCTCTGCTTCCTCCTTACTTCCTGTCTTCCTGTGAGCAGTGCACTTTGTTCAGGAAGTCTTTTTTGGCCTGGTGATTACCAGAGCCCTGCCTGGGCCTTGGCCTCGCCACCACCAACACAGGTCCAAGTGGCAGTCCCAGAGACAGCCTGAGAGCCTGGGTGACACCTCTGCCTCCCTCTAGTATGGCCTAAGGTAGCCTGGGCTATACACAGGACCTGTTCCCTAAAGTCAGTCTTTAATATAATAATTCAGTTCTCTTCAGAAAATTGGTTATTTCCCTTGTGGTCTTCTAGAAATGCTCCCTCCTTTGCTGAATGGAAAAGGAAGGTTATACTAATTTCTTCTCCCCTTTTACTGTACTTTTTCACCTGTCTAAAAGTGCATGACAAAGACTTTTGGGTCCTTCTAAATTGCCTAATGAAAAAAAGTGTCAGAAAAATGACTATTCAATTAAGATTTCAAACTTCTTAACAAGCAATATCAAATCCTTTTTTAAAAGATTAAAAAAGAATTTGGCATGCTGTCTCTAGATCGGGAAGCTGGTTACACAGGTGGGTTAAGTTTGTTAAAATTAATAGACTTGAATATTCATCATATCTATATTTTTTGTATATACTAAATTATAATAAAGATTTTTTAAAACTGAACTGACGATTATTTTAAAATGCTGCCATATTAATGATCTTTTCCCCTATGTAAACAATAGGTATAACTTCTACAGAAGTAGGAATTGTTATGAAATTCATGTTTTATGAACGTGTATTAAGTATAACCTGATTAATATGTCTAGTGATTGTCTAGGCTAAATTTCCTGATAGCAATAACTACAGCTTGAAAGGTTCATTCTTTCATGGTGAAAAGCAGTACACATATTACTTAAAGGATAGAGTACAATGAAGATTGGAAAGCTTGTTATATAATTTTTTTTTAGCATGTGTTACCCTCTATGTCACTATTTCTCCATGGTTATCTCCAGGACAAAGAGTTCTATGAAGCTGACAGAACTTTCAACAGAATAATCATAAACTATTCCTCCCACCCAACCCGTAACCTCAAAAACATTCTCAATGAGCTTGAACATCACTTGAGAATACATCAAACTATGGCTTTTCATGATTAAAAAGATTTGCTTTATGGTTCTTTTAAAGGAGCCCTTTAAATTCAGTCATTTGAGAAAATGTCCGATGTACTCTTGCATTGTATTTATAGGATAGTAGTAAATCACTGTCTAGTAAAGAATATTCTACAATTTAAAAAAAAGGGTCTATTCCACAGAACCAGTTCTGTGCCCAGAAAACATCCCCATGCTATCTTTTTTCCTTTCTCTGAGTCAATACTACAAAGGGAATTTCACATGCTAACAAGAGTATCAGATCAAATCTATTTGGCAGTGTAATCTATCTATGCCTTTCACGGGCCAGATTCTTTCCCTGTAACTACTGCTTATGTCTGACAATAGTTTATTGTTCAAAATTTCATTGAACGATGATGATGATATGCCTGTGAAAGCCATCCGTGGAGGGAGGAAAGGTTATTGTTTTTCTCCTCTACTCCCCTTTCCCCTCTTTCTCCTCCTCCTCTTCGTGAAATAGCTTCTAAAAACTCTAAGTGCAGACGCTGTTGTTAAAAGGAACAGTTTCAACTCTCGTGATGACTTTTCCTTCCAAAGTACTGTGTGCAATCATTAATCAGTTCTTTCCATGGGTAATTTTATGTCACAAGAGAAATGTTAACAGGCCCTGAAAGTCCTTTAGGAGCTGGGGGAGAAAAGCAACCCTATAGAAAAGTGCCGGAGAGATCACACTTTATAAATTTAAATTAGTGAAAATATTTTTTGGAAAGATACCCTCCCACATCACACACAGTTCATTCAGTTAAATTTTGCAGATTCCTTCTGAAATTGTGGATGATTTCTCTCATTTGGAATTACCAAAGGACACGTTATCCATAAATTATCTAAATGTGCATATGTTTATTCCACAGTACATATGGTAATAACCACATTTCACTACATATATTTATGAACATGAATTAAATTAACTTGGGGAAAACATATTGCTTGCAGCCAATCCTTATCTTTAAAGGGCAAAGTATGTTATAAAAGGTGAAATTTGAATATAATGATTGAATTGCATTTATTACTTTTAAATTGACTTCAGATAGCTAGTTTTGATAAAAACCAATTTTGTGCTTCCATAATTCATCAGTTTAAAGTTTATATCTATGGCTTAGCATCCACAATAATATAAATTTTATTTTTGTTTAATCATTCAAACATTATGCTCTCAAACAGGAGTCTGGTAACCTGGTTCTAGCTCTAGCACACCCTAGCTATACAAACTTCAGTGTGATTGTTACCAATCCAAGCTACAGTTTCTTCATCTACAAAGACTAAAGCTCCTTCCAAACACTAAAATTGTACAATTCTGAAAAATTACACCTGTGCTCCCACCCCCAAAATCTTTGCATATTAATCCCTGGAACCTGAGAATGTTACCTTATATGTCAAGAGGAAAATTGCAGATGTGATCAAGTTAAAAATCTTAAAGTAAGGAGATTATCCAGGTGAAACTGATATAATCATCAAGGTCCTTTACAAAGGAATACAGGAGAAGTCAGGGTCAGAGAGAAAGCTTTGTGATAATGAAAGCAAATATTTGAATTAAATGTTCCCAAACTAAGGAATGCCAGCAGCCCCTAGACACTGCAAGAGGCAAGGAATGGACTTTCCCCTTGAGCCTCCAGAAGGAACCAGCCCTGCCAACACCTTGACTTTATTCAGCCAAGTGAAGGTGATTTTGGGCATCTGGTCTCCACATCAGTAGGTAATAAATTTGTATTGTTTTAAGCCATTAAGTTCGTGGTAATTTGTTACAGCAGCTATAAGAAATTAATGCACTATATTAGGGAAAAGCACTTCTCACTTGTGTGAGGAGCTCTATGGACCCAGTCTGCAATGAAAAAAACCATACCTAATGAAAATTATAGAAACAACAACCATGTAAAGCCTCTGAAAATTGTCCTAAGGACATACAGAAAATGGAGATAGGCAGATATAAGGAAATCTAAAGCTCATTAAGAACAGGGAGTCTCTGGCCTTTGAGTCATGTCTTGCTCCCATCCCCCAGTTCAGGGTAATGGAAGCTCTACTCTGAGTGGGGGTGACCAAGAATATGGTCTTTAGCCCAGTTTAGTCAGAGAAGATAAGGCAAGAAAATAAAATAAAAGGCATCCCAATTGGAAAAGAAGTGAAGCTCTATTTGCAGAAGATATAAGCCCGTATATAGAAAATATTAAGAGATTCATTAAAAATTTATTAGAACTAATAAATGAGTTCAGCAAAGCAGCAGGGTATACAATCAATATACATAAATCAATTGTATTTCTATCCATTAGTAATTAACAATTGTTATTCTATCAATTAGTAATGAACAATCCAAAATCAAAATTAAGAAATAATTCCATTTATAATAGTATCATAAAGAATAAAACACTTAGGAATCAATTTAACAAAAACATGCAAAACTTGTACTCTGAAAACTATAATACATTATTGAAAGAAATCAAAGATCTAAATAAATGGACGACATCATATGTTCATGGATTGGATGACAATATTGTGAAGATATACTCCCCCAAATGATCTACAGATTCAATTCAATTATAAAAATTATAGCTGCCTTTTTTTTCAGAAATCAAGAAGTTGACCCAAAATTCATATGGAAATACAATTTATCTCCAGAATGTATAAAGAACTTTTGCAACTCAACATGAAAAGACAAATAATCCAATTTAAAAATGGGCAAAGGATTTGAACAGCCATTTCTCCAAAAGAAATATCATCTCCAATATCATTTTAAAAGTAGCTTAGAATTATTTATACTAAAAAATTGTGAATTTGCAGTCAGAAATTCTAAAACTCGATTCTGCAACCCAAAGGCTTTTGCTCACTGCACAGTCTCCTCATTAATTCAACTACATTAATCCAACTACCAAAACATTAAAAAATATTTCCCCAATGTTAACCAATTTAATTTTATGATTTAGATGCCATTTTAAAAATAATGTATGTTAAAGAATCTAGGGTAATGTTTGTTTTGTTTTGGGCCTTGAGATACAGAAGCATGTTATTCACAATACCCCCTTGTTACAGGCTAAATGTTTGTGCTCTTCTCAAATTCTTATACGAAGCCCTCATCCCCACTATGATGGAATTTGAAAGTGGGGCCTTTGGGAGGTAATTAGGGTTAGATTAGGTCATGGAGTTGGAGCTCCTATGATGGAATTAATGTCCTTACAAGAGATTAATGAGATGATGCTCTCTGTCTCCACCATGTGAGAGAACAGCTAGAAGGCAGCTGTCTGTGAACCAGGAGCAGGGCCCTCACCAAGAGCCCGATCATATTGCCACCATGATCTTAGACTTCTTAGCCTTCAGAACTGTGATAAATAAATGTCTGTCTTTTAAGCCACCAGTCTATGGCATTCTGTTATCACAGCCTGAAAGGACTAAAACACCTCATCTCTCTTTGGCCATCTCTGCTTCAGTAAAAGTGGTGCCAGAGAACACACATTAACTCTATTTTATGAATATTTCTTTTCTTTGCAAAAAATATATAAACAATAAACCTATCTTTTGATCTCCTTTTTCCTCCTTACTTCAGAAAAGAAAAGCATTGGGAACTATTTTTAATTTTTATTTTGAGTTAAAGCTACCCTAGCTGACACCTAGTAGATTAATTTCATTCTGGTGCCACATCACCAATCTGAGCTCGATTATAGCCAATTGGAATAATACATATACTGTCTGCTAATCAAATCTCTCAGGACTGTATTTTCAAATGTATAATTTGGTCATGTTATGTCATGGCTGTCATATATTTTCAATATCAGAAGTCAGTATATATTTAATGACTCAGCAAATACGATGTGCCAAGCACTTTTCCAGGCATTAGATATATTACACAAGATCATAGCCTTGAAGGAAAATTAATATTCCCATAAGAATAAGCTTCTCAGGGATCTTATATTTTACTGGGTGAGACAGAAAATAAACAAACAAGAAAATACACATAAAAATAGCAATTTTAGATTGTGATAAGAGTTAAACAGTAAATAACTCATAGTGGAATGAGCCAGGGAAGTCCCAAAACAGAATTTAAGTCCTGCATGATGAGGAGAAGCAAGCCATGCAAGGAACTGACAAAAAAGAATTTTAGGCAGAGGGACCAGAGAGGGCAAAGACCCTGAAATCTTGGGGTATTGGAAAAATAGAGAAGAGGTCAGTATGGTGAGTAAGGAAAGGAAATGAAAGAATTTCAAGAAATAAAGAAGATAAGCAAGGGCCTGATTGTGGAAGGCCTTACAGATAATAGGGCATGAAGCAAACAGGGAAAAGTTAGGATCTGATTTACATATTTCTTTTAATAGCAGGGAAAATGTCCCCAGAGGCTCTGCAGCAGATTTTCCTTTCAATTCATTGGCCAGAATTGTGTCGCATGAACATTTTTATTTTTAAACCAATCACTGACAATAGGTATTGAACTACCATGTTTCGGCCAAGTTAATCAAGTTTCACCTGGATGTCTAATCGCTCCTAGTATGGCCCCCAGTAATTACATAAAATGGAAGTTTCTGTCCCCAAGGATGAAGGGAGGAAAGGTTTTTGGATAGGCTTCTAAGGAAAAGTGGACTTTTTTTTTCTGTTACTAAAATCCTTTTCTTCTGAGGCTGTTGCCATTCCTATCTCTTTTGTTCTTTCTATTTTATCTGTTTCCTTAAGCTTTTGTTGAAAATGTGAATACGAATCACTGGTATAACATGTCAAAAAAAATGTTCACAGACATATGACAGTGCAGCATTTCTATATGGCTTCCGAAATCATCCCAGTCTTCACCTCCTTCTCAGCTCCCTCTTATCCCTCACAGCCCTCTCCAGTTGCTCTGGCCTCTTATCTTCCCATAATTTGTTTGTTATATCTTCCAGATTCATCTTGAGTTATAGCATCTAATCTCCCTTTCAAATGGTCTTCTGCTTTCCTGTTTGTGGCCTGTCGGTACCAACCTGGCCCCTGGATCTTTTTAAATTGTGATTTTTCTCAAAGCCCCTTAGAGAGGCAGCTGGGTTGGGACTAGTGATGTCTCCCAAATCCATGGTTTTTCAATATTCTCTGGCTTCGATTATTATAGGAGGAGAAAATAGATTGAAAATACGCAGCAAGAATGCATCAGCTATATTTCAGAGAGAGAGAGAGAGATCACCACTAATTGAACAGGTGGCCAAAACAAAATTTCAATAGTAGCAAGCTGCAAATATTTTCAAATATAATGTACTTGTGGCCTTAGAAAATCCCTATAAAGTAGGTGAGGATCTACTGGGGCTCAGAAAGTTTAAATGCAAATCAGCTTTTCTACAGAAAATTTTTCAGAGTATATATTTGCATTTAGTCTTTAAACTTTATAATTCAAATAACATGACAACTTCTACAGAACATGTATCTAGTACATATGAGAGGTGGTTGATATACCTTGTCTATAATTCATCAACCAAAGAAAAACAGAAAAAAAGGGGGCATACTTTTAAAATGCCTTTCCTAGTATTCTGAAATGAGAATAATTTGGACTTTCTTCTGGTAACTTTTCAAACTTTTTAAAATGATAGAATAAGATTTTGATGCCTTTATATCTAAGAGATTGTTTGACCATTCCATACGGGTTTTTTTTTTTTCAAAAAATTACAACTATCTTTAAAAGAATTTCTATAATCTAATACAAACCATTTATACAAGGACTTACAATGTAAATGTATATGTAGTTAAATCTGAGACAGAGAGACTTTGTCCATCTTATTTACTCTTTTATCCCTAGCATGTTGCATAGTTCCTAGCACTCACCAGTATGAATCAATAAATTAATTAGTTTTACCATCTTTTGAATTCCTAGTATTATATACCCAAAAAAACCATTTATTATTATTTTTAAATGAATTTATTTCATTGAAGTCTTGAAACTGAGTAAACCATCTTCAGCTGACCAACAGGGTTCTTCTTAACTCTTAAGAATCTGGTAAAAACAGCCAATTTGATAGCAACTGTCAAATAATTTTGAAAACTGATTAAAGTAGAGTCTTTAGGACAAATTTGAGGATGTTTTTATCTTTCTCTTTTCTTTATTTTTTTATATTTTTTATATTATCATTACCAGAATATTATTTAGTTATTCAAGACAGATAATATACTTTAAAAAATATATGAAGATTTATTTTCATTATAAAAATAATGCTTATATATTGGAGAAAATTTAGAAAACATGGGTAAGCCAAAAGAAACAATAGAAATCACCCAAAAGTCCACTTCTATGAGATATCTTTGTTTACATTTTAATATGTCTTTACTCTCTTTATTCTATACATGCATGTTTATTTCTACAATCCTGGGATCATCCTATATATACCTCTTAAACATTCTTTTTTACTCCATGAAACAAAAATAGCATTTCCATTCATGTCATTTTCATTATCTTAGAAAGTTGATTTCAACATTTATGAAAAAATGTTCTTCTTTTCCTATCAGTGGTGATGACAAATATGGCCATTTTCTAATGTGTCAGTTGTTAATAGTATAGCAAGGAATTGAGGAAAGCCAGTTAATTGCCTGATGGGAAAAATCCAGCATTCTTTCCCATTCAGTAAGATGGAACTGGAAATACCAATGCTGCCTGCTCCTGCTGGCAGTTGAATATAGTTTCCTCCAGCCTTTCTCCTGTTATACTCAGAATCATAGTAACAATGCAGTCAGCCAGGCTTCCTTAGCTACACATTAGTGAAAGGACAGGACGGCTGGCCTCAAGTGCCTGCCACTGTCTCAGTGAAGTCACTTGGAACACACGAGATGAAGTGGGAATGTGTTCCTACTTCATCTACTGGAGCAGTCACCTTAAAAGGAAATCAGCCTGTGAGCTTACTGATCTCATGTCTTGGCCAGGCTCTAACGAGCCTTTACAGGTTTTATGGGATCTTATCTGCTCGGGAACTGAGCTTGATCATAGGGAAAGTTTATTGTTTAAAATTCTACGTAATATAAATTAGCCACAAGCAAAGACGTTTTGATGATTATTTTCCTAAATAAATTTTCTATATTCCATATTAGGTTAATGAGTGGTCATGACAATGATATGTGTATGTGTCATGGGAGATGTTGTCTTCCTATAATATATGCTGCATTTACTGATTTCTTATTTCATTTGACAAACATGTGCCAGACACTGTGCTAAGTACTGAGGTATCTTAGAAGAAACTCAGTAACCTTTCTCAAGAACCTCATTATTCTAGCACTTATGTCTCTGAACCTGTCATATGAGATCCATCCTTCAAAACATTTTAATAACTCTCCCTCGTGGTAGTGTTTTAATTAGAGAAACAAATCTGTAAGGAAGCTTAAAGGGAGATTTAGGAAGACAGTGATGACAAGCATATGCTCACTGTTTAGGCAATTGATCTTTAAACTTTTTATAATTGTGCACTACTATAGTAAATATTTTTGAGCAATAATTCCCAATATAGGCATTTGTATTTATAAAATGTGTTACTTTCGGGTAATACTTCAAAGCACAGTATATACTTAGGTCTCATTAATGATAGTTTATATAAATTCACATTTTAAATAACCCTATTGATAATTTTGAATTTGGAGGCTAACTTCTTGCCATACCTAATTAAATCATCATTGTTTTAATTTCACTATGCAAATGAAAAACAGCTTTTCGCTAAGAGTAGAAGTGTGTCCATTCTGTCAATTTCTTGTTCATTGGTGTTTGCATATCATCTTCCATCTACCATTTGCAGTACCTTTTATAAGTGACTTGTTCATTTTGTGAGAGTAAGTTTAGTTAATGCTAGATTATGGGATTTGTAAGTCCAATTAAGTGAGCACATATTGGGTGCAACATTTTGCAATAGGCCTTCATCGAAAAACCAGGTGTGCACTGCAGTCAACCGTGAACTCCCACTCTTCCCCTGGCTGTCTCACACTTGACTGCCCTAATATGGACCAAGTGATGGTGTCATTGTCAACATTTAGTAAATATTAGAAAAGCTCGATTACTTTATTTTTATTTTTTTGATAAACAAAAATATAATAAAAACTAATTCTAACATTTTTCCCTCACACCAATCAATCGCCTCATGGAATATAAAATCCTGTTTTGGAGGCCACTCATTTAGATTATAGTAGAATGCTTTCAATCCTGTTATTTAACTTATGAATGGTATTCTACTGGCATAAGCCTTATCTAAAATGATGTTTATTTAATTTACTCCCAATTAAAATTTACAGAAGCTTACAAAAGTTTATACAATATCAAAAGATTTTTAAATGCAAAAAAGTGTGCCTGAGATCCTGTATACTTGGGCTACAAACTTGGTTATTAGCTTTCTAGCAGCCAGTGTAAACCAAGAAATATGAACCTCAATAGAGTGATCTATTTACACATGGGCAAATGTCAGCTTAGGAAAGTTTAAACAATTTTTCCAAAATTTTATGGCTAGTTAGTGGCTGGATAATTCAATTCTAATTCAGAACATGAATTCAATTCTATTTAATATCAAAGTTATTTCTTTTTGAGTAAGGCAAGTTATAAATCTAGTTTTTAAGAGGAGCTAACATTACTTACCATGTAAATTCTTATAAGAACTTAATTAGATGGTATATTAGTTTCTGAGTATGGCTGTAACAAAGTACCACAAACTGGGTGCCTGATAACAAATATTCACAGTCTCAAGGTCGGGAAACTAGAAGTGCAAAATCAAGATGTCAGCAGGGAGTTGAGAGAGAAATTGTTCCTTGCCTTTCTTAGCTTTTGGTTACAGCCAGCAATCTTTGGCATTTTTGACTTAGGGTTGCATCCATCCAATCTCTGCCTCTGTGTTGATATCATGTTCTTCCTGTATCTGTGTCTCTTCTCCTATTCCTATAAGAACACCAATCATATTGATGTTCCAGTATGACCTCACCTTAACTAATGACATGTGCAACAACCCTCTTTCCAAATAGGGTCACATTCTGAGGTACTAGGGGTTAGGACTTCAGCATATGTATTTATATATATCACAAATACATATGTATTTATGTATATCGCAATTAACAGATAGTGTACATAAAATACCTTCCACCGTGTCTGGCACATGGTAGGTTTTCAATATATATGAGTTTCCTTTGTGATCTACTATATCGAACTTAAGAACAATCACTTTGTCGTATTCTTTTTTTGTGGTCTTAACACCTTGTACACATATAATAGATGTTTATTAATGTTTTTAATAAATAGTGAACCCCATACTAGGAGACATGGCGGTCGTTAAGATGGTATGGGCTGGCAGACCTATATCAGCCTAGCGAGAGCAAGCCTGTTGTTAATAGACATCATATGATGTTTCTAAATGGGTACTGAAATTGTCCCAGTGATTTACTTCCCTCTTAGCTCCTTCTGATCTCTCACAGGTCTCCCCAATGGCTTTGGCCTCTCATCTGCTCCTAGTTTGTCATTTGATTGTTCTATCTTCCCAGATTCATCTTGGTTTATTGCATCTAATCTCTCTTTTAGGTGGTTTGTTTTTCTGTTGATAGACTGTCAGTACCATACCTGGCCCCAAGATCTTTTCTTATGATTTTCTCAAACCCAATGAAGGGGCAGCTGGGTTGAGAGTAGTGGTTGTCTGCCACCAACATGTGTTAATCCAAAGTCCCAGGTTTTTCTATACTCCCTGGCTTTGGTTATTATAGGAAGAAAGAGTAGATTGGAAATATGCAGCAAGGAAACATTATATTCCAGAGAAATATCACCATAAGCAAAACCTCTGAGTTTTTATACTATAAAACAATGTGCGCTGTAATACAGACTAATGTGAGTGGAAAATTAGAATGAAAAAACAGTCTACATCCAACTCTACCATTTTCATTATTTTCAGTTATAAGTAACCACCAAAGTTAGGTTAAACTAGAATATAATCTCTTATAATAGATAAGTGTTGTTTGTAATTAACAAAACTAACAATCTACCTTAGTACTGGCTATATTTATATATAAATGGGAGAATGCTTATAAATGATTAGATTATGTAGGTTAATTTCCCATTATAATTTTCATATATCACACTTGTCTAAGAAATTTCTCTTCTATCAATGAAACTAATTAAATAATTTGTGAAACACCAAATGAAAAGAATTACTGAATTACAACAGTCCTCCCCTTATCTGCATGGGATATAATCCAACACTCCCAGTGGAAGCCTGAAAATGAGGATAGTACCAAACCCTATATATACTTTTTCCCCCTATATATACGTACTTATGATAAAGTTTAATTTATAAATTAGGCACAATAAGATATTAACAACAATAACTAATAAAATAGAATAATTATAACAATATCCTCTAAAAAAAAGCATATCTTGTCTCTCTCTCTCTCTCTCTCAAAATATCTGAAAACCTGTTTGAAAGCCCAGCTGGCTACTAAGTGACTGGTAGGCTGGTAATGTATGCAGTGTAGATTTGATGGACAAAGGGATGATTCATGTCAAGGGCAGGATGAGGCAGAACAGTGTGAGATTTCATCATGCTATTCAGAATGGTGCACAATTTAAAACTTACAAATTGTTTATTTTTGGAATTTTCCATTTACTATTTTTGGACTGCAGTTGACTGGGGTAATGAGAACCATAGAAAGCAAAACCAGAGATAAGGAGGGACTGCTATATTCATTTTCACTCAAAAGAAATGTGACAGTGAATACAAAATTCAGTTGGAAAAAGATACTCTACATATACAAAAAACTAAATTATTAGAGTAATAGTTTTCCAAGTTAAATTTGTTTTCTTCTAAGTTATGTTTGCCATGAACTGGATGAAATAATATTTTAATTCTTTAAAAATCTTTTCATAAGAGTGTATGTGCCTCACCTCCCCCAAGGAATCGAGTCTCTTATAAACTAAGTTCTTATACTAGTTTGATCCCAATTGGCAGGAAGAAACAGACTTTGGCAAGTCACTTGGTCTCTACTGGGTCTCTCTTTGCTTGCCTATCTAATAATAAGGGCATTAGAATACGTTATTTTTTTAGGTCCTTTCCAGCTTCTGAAACATTCTCACTCTATGAATAGAGAAGTAGTTTTTATGAAAGTTATTTTTAAGCTATATGATGAAGCTGTCTACGGCCATGCTACCCTGATCAAGCCCGATCTTGTCTGATCTCGGAAGCTAAGCAGGGTTGGGTCTGGTTAGTACCTAGATGGGAGAAAATCTAGAAAGACCAGGTACTGTAGGTGTAAAAAATAAAAAAATAAAAAAATAAGGGATTGTAAGCTGACAAGGTCTTTGCAATCTGTGAGGTCAACCAAGGGTTGCCTCGCTTAAAAAAATTAAAAAATTAAAAATAAATAAAAATAATAATAAAAAAGCTATATGAAGCTTACATGTCTATAATTGACCAAAAATCAATTATGTATTTAAATATAAAAGAAAATGCAATCCACAAAACCTACCTCTACAAATAATAATTATAACAGAGAAGTATGCTGGGCATAGATCTCTGATAAGGTTTCTACATGGTGCCTTTATAAATCACACACTGATTTCTTAACTAAATGAGGTCCTTCGGGTTATGCTGTAATTTTCAATATTATGAGTGCAAAGGGCATACTCAGTAAATTTCCATGGTTGATCCTGCACAAGTCATTTTGCATATACAGCAAGTTGAATCTATTTAAAGACAACAATCTATTCACCAAAGTCACCTTCAGAAATTTTAGCAAATGTGTAAATATAAGCAAAGCTTATAGTATACTAGATCGATAAGAATTTTTTAAAAGATACTTTGAAATTGCACTTAATTTTGAACTAAATGTGAACTTACAAAGCAATGTATGGGACTAACCACACTCTTTACATGATGATTATACCAGTTGTTTCAAACAAAGCAGCAGAGGGGGTCATTAGCTCCTAAAAGAGCAATTAGATTAAAGTGCTTTAATTTACCAATCGTTTAATATATGATGTTTCTGGAAAGGTTTCAGTCTATGCAAAACAGATCAAAATAATAATGTTTCTTAAAGGGACACTAACACTATTCAGTACATACTCTGCCTATCCCTTCCTTCCTTCCTCCCTTTCTTCCATCTTTCCTATCATCTAATCTAAAGTTCCTTTCATATAGGATGTTACATTGGGCAATTAGAGGTTAACCTTTCTTCAAAAATACCATTTTTTAGTGCTGATGAAAATATAAGGTTACATAATTTTCAAATTTTATAACCTGAATTTCTCATATCTTCTTTCTATAAGGCAGCCTTTTTAATGCAATAGTTCTAACATATTTAACTCCTTATAGATATGAAAACATTCCTATCATCTAATCAGCATGGAGATACTTCAAAGTCACTAGTAATTCCACCAAGCCAGAAGGACAGCATTCCAGAATCTGGAAATTTCCTTCTAGAGATATTTAAAAATCTCTTAATAATTAAAGAAATGAAATGTGGTAAGAAAATTGTTGGTGAAAACATACCACTCTTTTTAGTATATTGGCTTTGAAAAGAAGATGATTAGAAATTTAAAAAGCAATAGGTAGAAGCTATTTTCCAGAAGGGAATGTGTAAATGCCCCTCGAAGAGTAGATAGAAGGCGCCTGGGGAGAGAGAGATATTATGCATGTTAAAGAGAGGGCAGACGTGAAGGAACCTGTCCTGGGAGGCTAGGGCAATAGGTCAACACAAGAGGTGTGACAGCTTTGGAGACGGGCTCCCCTTCACTGGAGAAAGAACATGAAAAGGGGAGACAAAAGGAACAAGAAACTACTATGTGCCAAACGCCCTGCTAGGCACTTTACATAAATTTTATCATTTGGTCATTACAAACATCTAGTCTACATAGATGGCAGTTCTGACTTTACAGATACTTTTAAACAATTTATTTTATACTTAGATAAGAAATTTATCCATTTATATGCCACTCTGCTAATAAGTGACAAATACAATCTTTGAGGCACCAAACCCAATGTTTCCCATTTTACCATACTGCCTCCAGGAGAGAAAAGCTAAGGAGTTGCTGTAGAGGCACCATGAGGAGAGAAAAAGAAATGGAAGATGAGATTGACAGTGGCTTACTTTTATCCCAGCATTAAGAAGACGTGGAGTTTGAGGTGTAAGGAGAATATAGAAATTTTCATCTGTGAGACACAAATTAATCTCTAATGCAGCTTTCCTTTAATCTAGCTCTTACTGACTAGCTGTGGCTGAATAAAACTTTGGAAATCAAATTCTATTGATTTAAATATACTTTGCCTTTATGTCTGCATAATTTTCAATTAGTAATGTGCTTGACACTTTTCTCTGTCCCTTCATCGCTCTGTTAGTAGTTAAGAAATGCACCAGGGAACTTCTGTATAAAAGAACACTTTGTTGATATTTTTTCATAAATAATTCAATTTTAAAGCCATAAACTATCATCCAATTTGTCTTAGCTCGGTTCATTTTCATTGATAGAGTGCAACTTACAACAAAGCACACCACAATTTGGCAAATCAAATCAACAGTAAAAATATTTATTGAGCACTGATAATCTTAATGCAGCTTAAACAGATTTACCTGGATATGTGAAAATCATGGAGTATACCAGGATACTGGTTGGTAAGCGAAAAACTCACTAAGAATAAGAATGGCCTGAAAGGACTTTCTCTCCTGCCAGGACATAACTAGTTACAGGAGAGGTTCAGCTAGGAGAGTCAGGACTAGGGGGACAGACAAGCAGAAGAGGCCTATAGCCAGCTAGGGACAGCATGAGGTCTGAACAGTGTGTCAGATAATAGCACTGTCAAGTAGGAAAAAAAGGTTTGTATTCTTATCATTGCACACAGTTGCATGAACATGTGCTGGGACCTCAGTGGAAAATGCCAATAAGCAGGAATTGGAAACGGAAACTACAGCTGTGAAAATTCAACTAGCTATGGCTCTGACCTCTCAGAAAGCAGCCAATGGACCAAAAACACAGTCAAAAGTGGGTGTGGCCACATCAAGTTCTAGTCCAGCCTAGGTAGATACCCAAAGGAGCAGCAAAGCAATGAGAAGCACAACTTCTAGGAGGGGGCACCCATGAAATGAGGTGAAAGCATCATCATCAGATCATCGGGCCCAATAATCAGTCTGTTGAAAGACTATGCAACAGTACTGAGCAAAAATGAGGTGGGTTGGCAGGGCCCAGTTAGCCAACCGAGTGGAGGTGTAAGGAAGGACTTCTGGGCACTGATGTGTTCAACAAAAGTCTAAGGCATAAACACAGTTGTACAAAAGGGGCCAGTATGGCACAGGTAGGATAGAATTCATTTCCAGATTTCTGGATCTCTCAATGATATCTGCAAGATGAGTTCCAGACCTCATCTGCTGAGGTTGGGGTGGGAGGAAGAGGAGGGGGCAAAAACTCAGCTTCTCTCTGTCCTGGTATGACTGGCATTGGTACTAAGCCACACTGAACCTTAAGGGGAAATGCTTCCATGGGTACAGTGGAGGAGGGCTGAGGAATGTGGGGGTGGATGAAAGGCAAATAGCTTCTGCCCAATTTTATACTTCCTGTTAGGTGCGGGTCAGCAAAGACAACAGCCTATAGGCAGATCCCAACCAGGACATAGACACCCACAGCTACTAGGATCTGGGAATGTGAAAGCTTCCTCAGCTCAGGGACCTAGGCAGATACGGGAGAGGTCATGCCCGGTCAGTGACCATGGCACCTGAGGGTGAGATCACCTTTCACAGTGACCTTTCAAAACCTGGGGTCGGGAAACCAAATTAGGGTGGAACACTGGAGATGCCATTTCACCAACCAGGCAGTGGCCCCTGACGAACATGCTAAGTAGGATCATTCAGTTTCCTCATTCCAGCCCTTTCTTGGGTTTTGCTGAGCACTGGTTAATGTATCTCTCTGCCTGATTATTGCTTATGGAGCTCTGAAAGCTACTTCAAAATATTTTAGCTTATACCTTTTTTTAAAATATGCCCATGTTTTTATTGGTATATTAGCTTATATCTTTTTTCTGCCCACCAAAAGCTCTTTGGTAAGTAATAAGCAATAAATATTTTTAAATTAACTATTTTCTGTGTCTATTGTGCATAGACCATTCAATGTCAGTGTGCTACCAGTGAAAAAAAAGATCTTGACCTGCTCAGTTCCATACATTTTCAATCAATAACATCTGAACATGTATATAATCCTTCTCTTTGCCCATTTTATCCCTCTTCCCCACACAGAACAGGGTCCTGGGGAGATTAGAAGAATTACCATTTTTACTACCTTGACAATGAAAAACAATCAGCTTGGACAGGTTTGGGGCTTCACCAAAGTAAATATCAATCTCCAGAAACCTCTTTGCTTTTATTTGCCGAAGCAGCCCCAAGACTACCTGAATTTGGAGCGAAACCTAGGCTGGTCTGCACAGCAATTTCCAGGGAACATCCCTATTTTCTGGGACATCTCAATGGGAGAGAGTTTAATCGGTTTCAGAGTCCCTCAGGGGTAGAAAGACAAGGGTGCTGAGGGTATATTTCAAATTCTTCCTTATATTGGGAGAAACTGCTGATACCATAAGCATAAGAAGGTTTTCTCTCCAGCTGCCCTCTTTTTCACCCCTTTCCTTTACCACTAGCCTTTACTACAATCTCTGTGTCTCCATCTCTCTCTGTCTTTCTCTGTCTGTCTGTCTGTCTGTCTCACTCATGCACATACACATAGTACACAAGAACAGTTTTTTGGTCAAATGTGAGGCCAAAATGACTCTGTAACTTATAACTAATCAAATAGAATCACAGGCAAGGATGTAAGAAAACAACTTAAGAAATGATGCAGTATGTCAAGATGACCCAACAAAAATTGTATGAACTGGTAAAGTACTGAAGGCAGACGAGTACTTCAAAAGTCAGAGTAGAAACTTGCTCTTCTGAGAACTGAATGGCAGCTAAAGGAAACAGCTGAGCCTTGATCTGGATTGTGGAAGGCAAATAAATAAAAAAGAAAGGCAAGTGAGCCCATAGCCAGGCTAGGCTGGAAGTTAAGGAAAACAAAGAGACTTTGAAAGAGGCAGATCAATGCTGTAAACCTGTAGCAAGCACAGGGAAATGCTGAGATGATGTAAACTATAATTCGCACCATCTCCATAGTCTGTACCTTTTAAAATAAATTAATTAATGTAGAAAGGAAAGAGAGAATGTGCTAATTCTGCAATTTAAAAAGATCAGTTTCTAAATGTGAAAAAATTAGCTTATTAACATTTTGACTTCAATTTTTCAAGATTTAGAGTGTGAATAGAAATAACCCTTTGGAGAAGACATATCGTAATAACCCTTGTGCACATGTGAGCTCTGCCACTAATTAGCGGACTGACAAGATCTTCCAAAGGGCTGCTGCCTGCCTTGGCACAGACCGTACTGTCTAAAGAAATGGGCAGAAACAGGATGTTCCACTATCGTGAACTCACGTTAATGGTACTCCTCAATTGCCAAGATTCTCTGAATTGCAAAGGACCAAAACTGCCCCAACATGAAAATAATTAATGGGGGTTATTGGATGTTTGGGAGTGGGTAGAAAAGAGAAATCTGAGCACAGGGCCAGAGATAGACAAGCTCATATGTGAATAGTTTTTTTCTAATGTTTCATCAGGTCTCACTTTGTCAACTGTGCAACTTCGTGAGGTTCTCAAGGGCACTTGATACAACAGAGTTGACATCCAGTCCAGGATAGCAAGATCAACCTGAGGGCAATAAGACATGACCCTGATAATCTGAAGATTAACAAGCACTTAAAACAAAACAAAAAGCAAAAAACGAACAGACAAAACCCCTTAGGGGATGGAGAGAGCAGCTTGTAACCTTGGAAATTTATCTGCTCCAGAGTCTAGAATCAGGATTTTCCAAAGTTACATGCAAATGCCCTGTTTTGCTCAATCCTGGCTATTGCTGTAAAACCAAATGTTCCACGTTGCTGCATGCCATATTTATAAAGCACTTTAGAGTCATCTGCAGAATACCATCTTCAATACAGGTAAAAGCAAACAATTCAACTGTAACCCATGCTGAGTGCTGATCATCAGAAAAGCGGTAAGTCTGCTTGCCACAATCACTGAGGATATTTTATGGCAACATAAAAACATAATGCCTACATATTGTTCAGCTAAGGTGCCAAGTCAGTGCTAGGCCCTTCATGAGACAATAAAGAATAAACACAATTGGATAGAAACACAGGAATTGCCACAGTAGGTGGTGCAGTGTTCCTGCAGCTCAGTCATCTGTTGCCAGCACTATCTCAGTAGGGGAGGGGAAGGGAGAGCTTGGTTGTCCTTCCTAATTGTAGGGCCTTTTCCCAATCCTCTTTACCCTATGGTAAGACTTCTGTTTTTGTAGGCTCTTTACCAGAATGCACACTCCAAACCTTTAAGCTTCTCTTAGTTGTTAGGAATGGCTCTACCATTTGCAAATTTGTTCAAATTCTTTTCAAATCCATTTATATTTTCTCCTATTCCTACCTCCCAAAGTCATGAGTTCCATAAAATAACTTGCTATTTAAAATTGTAAGCCAGAGAGTGAAATTTTAAGCCTTTTCTCTGTAAGAAACCATGTTAAAATATCCCAAAGGCATTTTTTAGGGCAATAAAGCATATTTGGAAAACTTTAGGGAATAGATGCAAGAGAGGTACAAAATATAGAGTCCTGAAAAAATTGAAGGTCTCCAATTTAAGGCCTTCATTAGCTATATTAAGGGCCTGCAATATTTTAAGCTCTAGAACTGAGTCAATGTCTCATGATTCCAGTACCTGGCAAATAGAAGCTCCTATTCAGTCTATATTTGTTTTTTAAAATGACTGATGTAGTATATTCACATGTAATCTACATCTATCAGGCCCAGTTACAGGTAAATTAAATGTTATGGTTTTCTTGAAGATTTTAATTTTTCAGTATTTCCCTCCTCTTTCAAAAAATTTCCCATTACTCTTAATATGCTTTATTTTTCTTCATAGCAGTTACTATACTATCTGATACTATGTGTGAGGTTACCTCTTTGGTTTTGGCCTGTGTCTCCAAGAATGTGAGTCCATGATGGCAATGATTTTTGTCCTTTTGTTCAAAAACTGTGTCAGGTGTTGGAATAGTGTGTGGAATGTAGCATGTGCTTAATAAGGACTTGTTTATTGGTGAGGGAATGAATTTTCATCCACACATTATCACTAACCCAGCATTTTCCTTCCACTAGAGAGAGGGCAAAAAGGCCAAGTGAGAGAATTCAGAATCCAGTCAGGCCAACCAAGAAGTCACTGCCCCACCACCATCAGGTCACAGATGGCAAACTCTGTGCCCTGAGGTCTAGCTTCCTTTCTTACTATCCCCATGCTCAACCTCCTTTTGCAATGTGGTTCTTATTACTGAACCTGTATTCCTGTATTCAAGAGCATAAAAAACATTGATTTTTAAAAATTTTTAAATGAAAAATAATAAAGTGTTCTATTTCCTTCTGTTCAGTAATCAGGCTGGCATGAGAAACTCTGGTCACCATACTGACAATCTGTTGCCATAGTAACAATAACATGCTTGAATCCTTAGGAAAGGTGAAAAACCACCTTCAGCTGATTTATTAAGGGACAAGTGTCTTGTTTTCTATTTTTGTATCATGTTCAGGGAAAAAAGTCCATCTTAGCCTTAAAAAACTTAGTGGTCAATCGGATTTGCCTTGATGTTTAATTTTCCCACAAAGACTTCTTTTAAAGAAAGTACTTCTAATCAGCAAGTGGAGGATAGCATCACCTTCATTCTATAGTTCCTTTAAGAAGAGAGTTAATCTACTTTATTTCCATTTTACAGTTGAGTAAAGAGAAGAATCATATTATGAATAATCTATCTCTGCCCCAAATGAAAATGACTGACTCAAATGATCAGAATTGTAATCAAAGCGGATCCAATTAAAATCTAAAAATGATTTTTAAAGCTTCGTACATGTGGCCCTTTTCTCTTTTTCAATGTGGTTTAGTTTTCCATTGACATGTTAAAATAGGGAGATTTAACACAGATAGCCATTAGTGAAGTGAGTAACAAATGAAGAGCATGGAAGCGATAAAAGATAGAGTGAGCATTCATAAATGTTGGAGACAAAGTTGATTATTTTAGACTAACTACTGTTTTGGGAATCGATGCATAAAGTTTTTTGGGGAAGCATTTTCTGGAACATATTTTATATATGAAGGTACAGGCAAACTCTAATACTCATTGATTTTTTAGTATATGTATAAAGTAGTATATGGCACAAAAGAATATTAAAATTATTATTTTAATGAATAAACTTGAATGATAATGGCCTTTATA
This sequence comes from Pteropus alecto, assembly GCF_000325575.1. NCBI lineage: Eukaryota > Metazoa > Chordata > Mammalia > Chiroptera > Pteropodidae > Pteropus > Pteropus alecto. Next base: position 9,737,924 of record NW_006436288.1, read on the forward strand.
ATCACAAAATAAATAACATTGACTTTTATAATTCCCATCTATTATTTATGATTTTCTTTTTTTCAGGTTCGGTCTGACTTTTCTCATATATTTTATACTTTTTGAGGGGATAGATCATGCCTTCTTTATTCGTACCCAATGGTCAAGAAATGCTTATTCATTTATCACTTCCTCTAATAGAAATAGGTAACCAGTGTTTTTTTAAATGTTTATCAATAAATTATTATTTCTACTCTAAAAATAATGAACATTTATTTTAGGGAAATGGGAAATAATAAAAAAATAGAATACAATTTTATTATTTTCAGACCTGGAAAAAATTTACACTAATAACACTCAGTAAATTTATTTCTTTTTTCATACTGTATATAAAATGTGCTCTTTAAAAATATCAAAACCACGATTGCCATCTTGCTTTGTATCCAGCTTCTTTCATTTGACAAAGGTTAATCATTTTCCATTTATGTACAGTTAGCACAATATAAAAGCAAGGAATGGAAATAGGACACCTTATATTTTAAATTAGAATGAATCACAAACATGTGCAATGTTCCTTCTAAAATGTATTTTAAAAACCACTCAGCTATTATTAAATTCTAATGCAATAAACAGAATTGCCTGAAGCCCTGCCTTTAAGTACTGAAAGAGGATAATCTTCAGGTCTTGGTGCACATTTCTAGGGTTCTATCCTCCTATTCTTCTCACTTTAACTGCAACTTGTTCTTCTGTCAAGGAGGCCCCAGGACAAGGAAATGGCAGAGTGGCTTCTTCCATCCCATAATTTCCTTTCAGCAATCCACATATACAGCTATGCTGTATCTCTAAATCCAATGATATCTAGCAGCTTCTTTGTCATTTTTTCTTCAACGTATCTCAGGTGAGAGCCCCAGTCAGAATCACCACTGGCAGCTTTGGCTCATATCACTGTAACTTCTCTTTCACTGTATTAGTTTTCAGGAGTCATTTCGTTTTGTGCTTTTTTTATTTGTTGGTTTATGTGCTTGTTTTATTTTGAAAGCAAAGGACTCGACACCTTTTAAAGTAATGAAATGATCAAAATGAAGTCACTCCTTTGAGCTATGAAAAAATATCTTCAGTTTATACAAAAGGTAATATTTTATTGCATTATTTTATTTATAAAAAAGCAATCATTTTAACTTTTCCAATAAATCTGTAATTTAAAAAATTAAATAGAAGTTTGTGGCTTAAAAATTTAAAAAACAGGTTTTTTTTTTAGCATTTAAAAATTTCATATTAATTTAGCATAGGCTGATGGTTAGCCAGCCCATATGTAACATTCAGTCAAATAAGCTATATTTACCAGGTTACTAATGTTCATGATGCTGGTGGTATTTTCTAGGGAGTTAACGACACTTTAAACAAATCAAACTTTTACCCGCTTTACGGTCTAATTTCTGTCAAGTGTAAACAATAGGCTATTGTGGTCATTCTGGGAGATGTTTTTGGCCCTTACATTTCTTACAAGAATATGTGATCTGAAAAATGTTTGTTAATTGCCGAAAATCTATATCTTGACACATGCATAAAATAACAATTCAATAAAATTGCAAAGGCTTCATTTCATATGGCCCTTTTATTTCTGACTACTGTTAGTTTAGAATTGAACCAAAGCCTAGACAATTCTAAACTTTGCCTTTAAGATATAATTTTTTTCCCAAAAAAGTTTTAGATAAACACTATAATCTTTACTAAAGCTAACATTTTCCTACTAAAGCATCTCTGTACCAAGGCATCCAATGAGAGACATGAGAAAGAGAGCTCTGTTTGGTAATACTGTAATTGAAGAACACCTGCCATCCTTTTGCCTATTAGTAGATAATAACCTACCCCTACAAAGCTCTTTCTCTCTCACTTGTTTTTACAAACTTTGCTAGCAACTTGTCCTCAAGCTGACCTTATTACCTTGTTCGTAATTCTGAAAAATAACACCATCTACCACCATGGAATGTTATAACTCTGTTCTAATTGGAAAGAGCAGAGTCTTTGGGGTCAAGAAGACTTAAGAATGAATCTTGGTACCACCACCTAACTGGCCATGCGACCATACAGAAGGTAAGAAATTTCTCTGAGCCTCTGTCTCTTAAATGGTAAAAACCTGTCTACCGGAGTGATGGGAAGGTTAAATATACTGGTATGACAGAAACACTAATCTACGTTGATCAATATTAGCTTCAGACTCTTGTCTCAAGGATGAACCAGAATGTAATTCTTACAAAGGGTGAAGTCAGGGAATGGAAAGCACATCTAAACACATCCCTTTTCTCTCATTTTTCTAGTAAAACTAATTTAGAGTACCAAATGCATAATTCCTTTATATATTGTATCTCTTTGAACATTGTAGTAACAAATCATTTAAAGGAATATACTATTACTCTTCTGAGTGAGATCATTAAATGCAATCAATATCACAAGTGGAATTACTTTATAATTACCCTTCTAAATTGATGATTCATTTTAATGCCCATTTTCGACTTGTGAAATGTCGTCATAAAGCCATAGTTATTACAGTTGAAAAACTGACCAAATCAAATAGTGAATAATACTTTGTTTTCAGACTGTTTAGACTTTTTTTTCTTAACTTGTCCAAATAGTTTTCAATGTTTTTCGGGTTTCTAATATACAGATATCTGTCTCTTTAAAAGTAACTCTTATTATCTTTTAAGTTCCAATTCACAGTTTATAGTTTTTACTTTTTCTTATTACACACAAAAATAACCGTCTCTGTCTCCCTCTCTCAGACCATTCCCCATACACCCACCCACAATTAATTCAGAACGCTTTCATAAGAAGAAAGTCACTCTAAAACTTATTCAATGAAGAGAATTGCAGTTCACATTTTTATGTGTTTCTTCCATTTTTTTTCCCTATAGATAGATATGTAGATACAGTAGTCCCCTCCTTATCTGCAGGGGACATGTTCAAAGATCCCCAGAGAATGCCTGAAACCGTGGATAGTACTGAACCATATACATATTATGTATTTTCCTATACATACCTACCTATGATAAATTTTAACTTAAAAATTAGGCACAGTAAGAGATTAACAACAATAACTAATAAAAAAATAGAATAATTATAAAAATATACTGTAAGAAAAGTCATATGAATGTGGTCTCTCTCAAAATATTCTATTGTACTGTACTCACCTGTCTTGTGATGATGTGAGATAAGAAATTGCCTTAAGTCGAGAAGTTTCACCTTTTGACTTAAAGGAAGCACTTTGATGCTTCTCTTTGTTGTATCCAAATTACCCTCATCACTACTCGTGTGTTTTGGGGTCATTATTAAGTAAAATAAGAGTCACTTGAACACAGCACTGTGAAACTGCCACGTCATCTGATAACCAAGATGGCTACTAAGTGATTTACAGGGCTGAGAGCTTAAATAGTGTGGAGCTGCTGGAAAAAGAAATGACTTGTGAGATTTCATTACATTACTCAGAACGGTAAGTGATTTAAAACTTGTGAATTGTTTATATCTGGAATTTTCCATTTAATATTTTCTAACAGCAGTTGGCCTTGGGTAACTAAAACCGTGGAAAACAAAACTGTGAATGGCAGGGAGGGCTATTGTTTAATATATGTGTGTATACATACACACATGCATATATAGTATATGTTTGTATTTCTGTATATGTCTTTCACAAAAATGGGGTTATATATTCTATTTTATAAACTGCATTTTCATGTAGTTTTACACACACACACACACACATCACTGTTTTAATTATTTTATTTAATAATTCCATGTATTTTTTTAACTGGTAACTCATTATTGACTATTTAGATTATTTGTCAAATTTCTATTATTCAATCTCTTAAGCAGAACTTCCACTAGCCCAGGATGTATGACTTGCCGGCCAGAGCACCAGCCTGATTTCAGTGCTACTCACCTCCAACTCACCCCTTTGATCGGCTCTTATATATGGTAGTTCTGCTCTTAAATTTCTATCCAAGTACTGGAAATGTTTTAAAAAAATTAGCATAGAATCTTTCTCAGAATAGATGAGTCTTTTTCAAAATTTCCAGCTATTTTGTATTATCAGGAGTTGCCAGAGGGTATGTAAAAGTATCTACATCTTGGTTTATTATCTGCCCTTTCCATGATTTGTCCTTATTGACTGGTTAATCTCTCTGTGAAAGGACATCAAAACTGATTAAAGTACTATAGACTTTACACGTATATATTGCCCCTGTATATAAGGTGCACGTGATTAAAGCACTTAGGTGCTCTTTATTTATTTATTTTCAAAACAAAAAATGAAAAGGCAGCCTATGTTCTGATTCTCTTTTGCTTCAGACCAAAAAAATGACTGATTGTTAAGTCCCCGAAAGAACTAGCAATAATGACTCTTGAAAGCCCTGAATGAAGCCATTGTAGAAAAATGACTGTCTTTATGGGTGAAACGTTTACATTATATATCTCTATATCTCTATATACCTATACCTATATTTTTTACGTACAAGGAATTAAATAGAAGTCTCCATTTGCCTCTACTAAGAGCTCCCTTTGGAGAGACTGGGAGGCCAATTACCCAGGAGCTGGTGGATACTGCCCTCTAGTACTCTCCACCATCCCTGGTCCCAGCCTTCTGTTGTCTCCTCCTGGGCTCTAACTTCAGCTCTTCTAATGAATGTGCTATTGTTGGTTTATTCAGAGAGGAGCTGTTAAAGGAAAGGGAATATTATCTGCAAGTGGATAGGAAAATGTTCCAATGGAAAAAAAAATGAAGTAATTAGCTTCCTTCTATATATATGCACCAGCACTACTGCCAAATCTCAGGCAGTAGTGAATGAGGAAAACAATAACATTCCCAATGCAAGGTAAAGCCACCCACAGCCACTGACCAATCATGAGTAAGGCTACTCACCATGTTGTTCTATGAGCCTGTGGTCTGACAGGAATCTCAAAGCTATGGATAAGGCTACCCTCTTCTTTACCCTGGAGAGGATAGAAGGTGGAGGTGACTGCAAATTTGTTCTAGGATGTTTCTTATCCTATTGAAACCTTTTAAAATGGGGATCACTTATTGAAGAGGAGGACTATGTAAAATAACGAGCCCTAAAGGAACGATTTTTTTTTAACATGATATACATCCTTAAAAACAGAAAGTTGAGAGATTTGTAGGTTGGGGTTAGCCGATTAGTTTTTACTGTATGTAAGAGATATTGCTATGGCTTAGAATAAAGTTCAAGTAAGCCTAGAAACATTACCACCATGTTGTCCGGTGAGCCTGTGGTCTGACAGGAATCTCAAAGCTATGGAGAAAGGCTTCTTAAACCTCATATGTGCTTTATTATTTTGGACAATGAGGAGAGATCATGGTTATCTATTTCTTACAGACAATTTGATATGCAGACAATTGAAAAACATGAACAAATGGACAATTGGAAAATGTATACAGCAGAAGGATAAAGGAACATCTGGGCATGACTCTAGGTAGCTACAAGTTAGCAGATAGCTTTATCCAAGAGATGAATGACGTGGCTGCTCTAAGGGATGAGGTTTCTTCATTTTCACCTTAAGGAGATATTTGAAGAAAGGGAGCTAATGGGTTTGCTGAAGGGCTGAGAGTGCTTGTATGAAAATCGATCCAACCAGTGAAGGAAAAAAATAGTTAACTTCTGGGATACCGTAAGAACCAACCAAAGGGTTTATTTTAAAAATAGAGGTAGTGGGAAATGGAAAAGGACAAGAGTTAAGAAGGGTGAGAATGGGGCAAAAAAAGCAGAAGAGAGAAGAAAAATTCTGAGGTCCTTCTTAAACCCCTTGTATTCTTACCTTTCTACTTTGTCTCAGGTCTAACACTCTAAATAACACTGCCCTTAGGAAGCCTCTCACTCACAGCCTGAATGAGATGCCCTCATCTGGGCTCTTGGAGTTTCTAGTTTCCCAACTCATCACAAGATCTACAATGACCTAAGTTTGCTTATATGTCTGTCCAGTAGACTCTGAACCTCATGAGTTCAGCGATGTGCCCACTTTGTTCTCTACTGTAGTCTAACCACCTGAAACAATGCCTGGTAATAGTAAATGTTCAAAAAATGTGTTGCGTGAATAAATTGTAAGGGGAAAGTGCAGAGGTCACAAGCAGAAAGGAGGGTCTGATCAGAGAGGAGAAGATTCGTGGGGATGGCCAAAGTTCACAGGTAGAGAATTAATGAAGTCTGAGAACTGAAAGCAGTACTACAGAGTGAGAGAGAGTGACAGCACATGGGCCTTGAGGAGTGAGCGGGGTTGATCACAAAAGGGCCCCTTAAACAATGTGACAGACATTAGAATTACTGCTGAAGGCAGTGTGGAGACATTGACAGGAAAGTTGGGAAGTGATGTGATTAAATTTGTATGTTAGAAAGAGGAATTTTACTGCAGCCTGGAAAACAGATTGGAGAGGGGCCAGCATGAAGTCAGGGAGCCCATTTAGAAGATTGTTCCAGAAATCTATGGGAGATGTCATCATGAGCTCAGGTGACAACGGGACTGGAGACATAGAGCTGGCATCATGGGTATAGAGGTGGTACTTAAATGTATGAAAATTGATGAGATTGCTTAGAGGTGTGTGTAGAGGGAGGAGACAAGAAGACTCTTGATTCTGAGGAGCAGATATATTTTTTTTAAAGGCAAAAGGAGCCTAAAAAAGAATAGAATGACAAAGCAGCCATAGAGATAGAGAAGTGTCAAAGAAGCTGAAGGGAGAATTCATTTCAAATAGGAGTGGTCTAAATATCAAAGCCTAGAAGAAATTAGATTGACAACTGAGATATGTCTATTAAATTTAGCACCAAGGCCTCAATGAGAACAGCTTCAGTAAAATTTTGGGGACAAAAGCCATATTAAACTGGGTTGAGAAGAAAATAGGAGGTAACAACATGAATAGTGAGGATAGACAAATATTTCAAGAAGTTTGACTATAAGGGGGCAAATACTCTTACAGTTTTGAAAGCCCTTAAACATCTAGTCTTGATAGGAAGAGATAATTGGCAACTAGTTGTGGCCTCACGAAAAGCAAAGAACAAAACAGATCTCAAGGGCTGTGGATAACTTCAAGACCTTGAAGGTGGTGTTCCTATGGACAGAAAGCAGAAGAATGTCAGTTGGCTGGGAAAGTTCCATTTTAAACTCTGTTAGATGGCATTTTGCCAAGTGAAAATACGCAAAAGCAATTGGAAAGAGAAGAGTGGAACCGACAGAGGCACTTTGGCTGACTTGGCCATTTAAAGAGTTCTGTGCAGTAGTGACAGCTAAGACAGTCCAGGGAAAGACCATGAATGTGAGGAACAGACAAGTAAAAACAGTAATGACACAACAGTCCATTGATATTTGTCACGTTGGACCTAGGTACCTTTCCTAGTACTGATCGGACAACTATGTATACGGTCAAGTTATCCTTCCTAAGCAGACTTTTAAACCTTTACTAACTTATCTTGAGTATAGAGAAATCTAAACTTTCTTTTGATTAAAGACAAGCTAACACTCCCCCACCTCCACCAACAGACTATATATTGTGCAAAACTCATGACTTCACAACTTGACATTTATTCTGCGAAATTTTTTCAGATGTCTTTAGCATTTTATGTAACATATAATTTCTATGAACAAATATATTTCCCACCATAAACTACTATTTTCAATAATGAGTAAAATTATGAAGATGCAAATATAGAGTTCACCCCAGGCTGTCTCTGAGTAAATACTGAAAGGCATCATGTGTTTGGGCCAAAGCTAGGGTATGGGTGACTGAACTCAGGGAATATTGAGTACTGTGTTAGGAAGCTGATGCTAAAAAGGTGGGTGGAAGCCGGATTATTGCTGATCTTTAACATTCTGCTAAGTATTTTTAGCTTTATTTTGTAGACAATGGAGAGTCATTGAGTTATTGTGAGCAAAGGACTAAGAGACTTAAATCTGAGTTTTCAGATTTTGGTCAGTTATTTGCAAAAGTTGTTAAAGCAGAAAATAAAAATATATACGCTTACCTGAGATATTATATTTTAACTCAAGACACATATGGGTATATTCATCAGCAATTGTATAATAGAGTGTCAATGCCCTTCCTTTGAGTACAGACCTGCTAACTGGAGTTTTTTATCATTTTTCTTGCACATGTCACACCCAGGTTTCTGTTTCTGTTTCTTTAAATTGCAGCAAAAGGCAATCAGAGTGCAGAATCTTAAAGAAATTTTTACAGGTTCACCCCAATCATTTCTGGTTCACATTTCCCATACTTATTTGAATCGTCATATTTTCAGCCATTCTCTTTCATCAAGTCTTTCCAAAGTATTCAAATTAGTTTTCATAGGAACAGCTCTTTCACACTCATATTTCATTGGTTTATCTAATGTTTAATTAAATATTGTAACATAATAAGAAATACAACTATATCAACCGGCTTGTGAACAAAATACAACTGTTTCTTGGTAAACATACAACTAAATTGGTGGGACCAGGAAAGTTCAATGAACTAGACAATCTCCTACTAGTCTCCAGTGATGAATACGAAAGAGGATTGAAGAGTGTTGTTAATGATTTGACTAATTGGGGCTTGGCTAACAGAGCTTCTACTATAATGATGGTAGGGCAACAGCAGTGGAAGAAGAGAGAAAAGTACAAATTAAAAAGATATCAACACACTAGCTTTGGAAATAAACAGTCTTGAGTTCAAATTCTGACTTAGGTCCGAACTTCAAAGCCTCTGTTTTCTTATGTGTAAAATAAGGAAAATGCAGAATGAAGTGAGAGATTGATTGAGAAAATGCACCTAAAGTACTTAGCAATGTGCATAACATAAATAAATAATTAACATAATATTAAGTCAATAGAATTTGATGTTGAATTGAGAGAAGTGAAGTCAGAGATGATTCCCTATTGTCTACCTTGGCTGAGTAAGAGATAATGCTACCACTAAATGAAATAGGAAATGCAGGAGGAGAAATAAGTTTGGCAGATAATATACTAAACTTAGTTTTAGAAGTGCTGAGTTTCCTGATGTGACATTCATACTGAGGTAACTAAAAGGCAGTTGGAAATATTATTCTGGCTTTTGGTGAATTGTTTTGTTTAGTGCTATCAACTTGAAGTCATCCATATAGAAACAATAAATGAAGCCATGAGAATAATACATTTGGGCACAAAGAACTGGGGACATGGCAGGTTGGGCAGGGCAATACACAGTCAGATATGAGGCAAAATCCAGGATACGAGAGGAACCAGCTGAGGTAGTGAGGCAACAGTGGCCTGTCCAGGAAACATAGTTATAGGTTTAGATGGTTACATGAGTTCTGCCTGTGTCTTGCCCATTGTCTTGGCTCAGTATCCCAAGCCTGAGGCAACTTTTTTCACTCCAGAGACACCCTAAAGCTCTCCAGATAGGGCTAGGAGAGTAGGTGGCTAGGAAAAAGACCTCATAGTAGTTTGAAAGGGAAGCAAGACTGAGAAATCTTTGTAATAGAGAAGACTTTAAACATGTTTTCAGACTGAGGGAACAAAACCAGTAGAAAGAGAAATTTTAAAATAGAAATCAAAAGGTTTTTTTTCCCCATTTTTTCAGTAATCTGAGATTGTAGGTGATTTTTCTGTTTATCTTTGTTCCTTTCTATATTTTTCAATTTTTCTACATTGAGTGTATACATACTGGACTCAGAAAAAATGTATTATACTATAAATATATTTATATAACATAAAAATATAAACATATTTTTATATTTATGTATAAAAAGGTATAAATATATTTTTACTATAGACTATATTATAAAGCAATGTTCCAGAGAAAGTGGAATGGAGTGATATTGGGAAACAGATAAAGAAAAGGGCTTGGGAAGGGGACAGGGACACTTCTGTTGAGAGAAGAAAGAAAAGAGAACAACTGAAAATTCAGCGAAATTTTAAATTGGAGGTAAAAGAATGAGGAAAATCACATCATTTTGACCTCTATATTTTTAAAGTGAATTAAGAGGCAAGGAGTTTGCTAAAATTGTGGAGAAAAGATAGAACCAGAAATAGGGA
>NW_006436288.1:9747967-9764514 GCF_000325575.1 Pteropus alecto
TTTAAAACTCAGTATCAGGAACAAAATAGGATTTAATTTAAAATAGGTAAAAATATTTCCAAAGAGCTCAGAGGTCCAGCTGAAGTTGGATAATAAATACATGTAGTGCAGTTGATTACTGAACTGTCTCCCATGGCAACAGTTAACTGTCTGGCAATAGTGGCAGCAGTTAAAATTTGCCAGCCAGGTATCAGAGAGTCAATAGGGTGAGCTAGCCCCCACTTCTGCGAAACCTGCTTCTTTGCTTGTTGCCTACCTCAGGCAGCTAGACGTGTTGCTCCTTGAAGAAATCTTGAAGTCATCATAGATTCCTCTCTCTCTTTCCTGAATCCCCATCTAAACAATCCCCAAGTTCTATTTCTTCTCACACTTCTCTCACCTTCACTCCCACATTTGTTGAGACCACTATCATCCTCTTTCCAAAAAATCTAATAGCTCCCTCGCATCCATTCCTGCCTCACTCAATTCCATTCTTTGCATTGTCTTGGTCTCTAAAAAACCACATAAGATATTGTTTCACCCTTTTAAGACTTTTAAAAGGCTCTTAGGATAATGAGCAAAATTGTCAACACAGCTCACCAAATCAAGCCACCTGGATCTGGCATGATCTGGCCTCCGCGACATCACCTGGCAGAGTTCTTCCTCTTGTTTTCTACTCTCTGGGCACATAGGCCTTCTTTTTGCTCCTCAAAAACTTAAGTGGCCAACAGAGACAGAGATAGGGGTATATAATATAATCAGATGCCATGGACTTCAAAAAGAAGAGAAAAAAATAATAAATAATAAAATAAAATATAAAAGATTTAACAATGACACAGAGGGTTGAATAATTTAATTTAAACTAGGTGATGTTTACATATTATTTGGCTTTCCCTTACACCCCCTACCCTGGCTACTCGTTGCTTAGGGATTTATAGGGAAGCTCAGATCTGTTTTGGGGATTAAACTCAGATCTTTCACAGACACCAAACCTCTAAGACAATTGTCTTTGAGTACTTTCCCTGAATATCCCAAAGGCACTTCAATCCCAGCAGCCCCTTCCTCACCATCCATCTCCATAAGCCACCCCTGTGTAGAGCAGTTGTCCTGGCTCCTTCCATGCCTGATCCTACAGATATGGCACTCCAGTCCTGTCTTAGCCAGGCCTTCAGCTTGCTTGGATTTGGCATGTGTCCCCAGTCTAATTCCCTCCTACAGTCTTTCTTCCCATCTGTCCTTCTCTTCCACACTGGGGTGGTTCTTCTAAAACACCAACTTGATCACATCATTCTCAGTTTGAAAAAGAAAAAAGAGAAAGTCCCAGACAAAAGAAAGCTAAAGAATTTCATCACCACTAAACCAATATTAAAACAATATTAAAGGAACTTCTTTAAGAAGAAGGAAAGAAGATCAAAGAAAATGTGAATAATAAAATGGCAATAACTATATATCTGCAACGATTACTTTAAATGTAAATGGATTAAATGCTCCAATCAAAAGACATAGTGGCTTAATGGATATGACAATAAGACCCTTACATATGCTGCCTACAAGAGACTCACTTTAGATTGAAAGACACACAGATTAAAAGTAAAGAAATGAAAATGAAAACAACAACATCAAAAAGCTGGGTAGCAGTACTTACACCAGCCAAAATAGACTTTAAGACAAAGGCTATATCAAGAGACAAAGAAGGACCCAGTAATCCTACTTCTGGGTATATATACAAAGAAATCCAAAACACTAATTCAAAAAGACATATGTATCCATATGTTCACTGCAATATTATTTACAATAGCCAAGATACGGAAGCAATCTAAGTGCCCATCAATAGATGAATGGATAAAAAAGAAGTGGTATATATATACAATGGAATATTACTCAACCATAAAAAAGAGTAAAATTTTGCCATCTGCAACAACAGGAATGGACCTAGAGGGTATTGTACTGAATGGAGTAGGTCAGACAGAGAAAGACAAACGCCATATGATTTCACTCTATGTAGAATCTAAAGAACAAAATAAAATATACACAAATTCATAGATACAGAGAACGTTTTGATGGTTGCCAGATGGGAGAGGGGTTAGGGGTGGGCGAAAAAAGAGAAGGGACTAAGAAGTACAAATTGGTAATTACAAAATAGTCACAGGAATATAAAGTATAGCATAGAGAATATAGGCAATATTGTAATAACCAAGTATGGTGTCAGGTAGGTACTATATGTATCAGGGTGGTCACATTGTAAGACAATATATAATTGTCTAATTACTATGTTGTATACCTGAAACTAATATAACATTGTATTTAACTGTAATTGAAAATTTTTTTTTAATTTTTAAAAAAGAGGAAGTAGTAGAAAGTAATTTAAAAAATACTGACATTGCTTCCTAAACTTATGATCTAAACAAGAAGAAAGAAAAAAAGGAATGACCTCTGAAAGCATTGGCAATTCAAGTAGGGTTATCAGAGGAAAGCCAAATTTTAGTCTGTTGTACTTTCAGTTTTTATTTATTTAATTAGAAAATATCATAAGTCCAATATTTCTCTATATAAGCTGTGAAATGGTTGGGGCACTGAAGATGATGCATACTAGTTAGTACAAAAGGGCAGACCCTCTATCTAAAATGAGGCACAATTTTCTGTAAGCTTAATTTACAGTTCATACAAAAATGTCAGAAAAAATTCTCAGATGCTTTGTTTCATGAGAGTAGTACAACATTTAGAATAGTCATTGAAAAAAAATCCATTGGAAGTTGGTTAAAACTCAGCAATGACTCCAAGCAAGATCCAGACAATATGTATAATTGACATTCTCACATTTCCACTTGATCAAGGACTCAGTGTGGGACTCAGTCCTTGTTCAGTAGGGCCATAGGGACAATATTGCTGCCTCAAGGCCACATTATACAAATTAAGTGTTTGTACTCCTTTTTTTCTAGTACACAGCATGAAAGAACCACATCTCAAATGGCATGCTTGTTTAGCAAAGTCTTATTTCCAGGAATCATGAGAAGGGAGCTTCTTTCTGACTTCCATATGTAGATAACAAAACATTTTTCAAAATATGAGGAGAACATCCATTTGAACTGTTATTATTCAACGAGTGAATAGTGGCTTTCAACCAGCTCCTCATATCCTAGTCCCAAACCTGGTAAACAAAGATGTTCAGGAGTTGTCTAGATCCTCAAGCTGCATATGTCATTTGTCTACATAGATGATCAATAGCCCTGAGCCTACACTGGGTTTAGACAGTCTGGATTTGTACAAAGTGATATTCTGAACATCTTTTGGAGAACTCAGAACAATCTTGATCAAGAAACACACTTATAATTAGAAGATAGGAATGATTCTGAGTGCAGTTTGGTAGCTCTGTCCTCCATGTAGCCTCATGAATCATAACTGGATGAGAGAGAGAGAGAGAAAGAGAGAGAGAGAGAGAAAGAGAGAGAGAGAGAGAAAGAGAGAGAGAGAGAGAAAGAGAGAGAGAGAGAGAAAGAGAGAGAGAGAGAGAAAGAGAGAGAGAGAGAGAAAGAGAGAGAGAGAGAGAAAGAGAGAGAGAGAGAGAAAGAGAGAGAGAGAGAGAAAGAGAGAGAGAGAGAGAAAGAGAGAGAGAGAGAGAAAGAGAGAGAGAGAGAGAAAGAGAGAGAGAAAGAGAGACAGAAAAGGAAGGAAGGAAGGAAGGAAAAGAAAGAAAAGAAAGAAAAGAAAAGAAGAGCTGGGGTATTGCTTTGGTTTCGAAGAAACCATTACCCAGAGGGTTAAGGGGACATCCCTCCTCACCATACTCCAAATCTCCATGCAGTTTTAATGCTGCAAGAGAAGTTAATGGAATCATACAGTGTGAGATGGAGGATCAAGAACTGCACATGGCAGGAGGGCGTCTTTCAGAACCTTCACTGTGGACTGTGAGTAATACTCGTTGTGGAGGGTCATTTTGCAGGAAGAAGAAAGTTTAAGACAATCTACAAGTTTCTGGCCTGGCCACCTGATAGGTAGTTGTGCCATTTCCCGAAATAGACAATAAAATAAAGCTTATGACCAGTTCAGTTTGGGACATGTTGAGTTTGAGATGCCTACGAAACTTCTCGGGGAAGGTGCCAAGAAGGCAGTTGAGAGTTTTAGAGAGAGTTTGGGGTAGAGCTATACATTTTCTGTCATCATTTTTGAGATGTCAGTTGAAGTAATGGCTGTTGAGATGGTCCAGAGAAAGCACATGACGAGAGAGCACAGAAGACTACAAAACCCTAGGATTATCCACAGTAAAAGAAATAGTAAAAAGTGACCTTAATAGAAGACATTTGAATAACAGGGTTAGCCTAGGGGTATAAGAGGGAGGTCTGAAGAAGTTGTTACCCAAAGAAATTACACTTAGAACTTAATCTGCACAGTGTATTTTCGGAAAATTATAGAACTTCTTTGTTTCTAGATCTACCCTTTCAGAGGGACTGAGTATTAAATTTGAAATTAGACTTTTAAATAAAGAAAATAATTGTAAGAATTTTGTTTTAAGGGTATAAATCAGCAAGTAGCTAAGCCAGGGAGCAATGAACAGTCATTAGCTGAAACAGAGCAATGTAAATCCTAGAAACTTTTATTTCTTTTTAAAAATTGATTATCCAGTAAGACACCAATAGCATAAAGAGTCACATTAATTGGTGCTTATAAAATGATTAATCTCTTTATTTCCCCTCCAGTCATTTGAAACATTCTATAAAATGCCCTTGTACAAAAAAGAAAAAAAAGTAGTATTTTAACAGGGACTTTACAAGGGCTTTCATTTTGCAAGGTTTTAGAGTGTGGTGACACAGTTCTTAGCATTATAATTCCACACCAGCCTACCTTAGATGAGACATTTTTATGTAGGTTCAGAAGATATGCAGGACCGTGAACTCTAACACCAAAATTTTAGAAAGCAATTTTTCTATTGCTTTTTAACTGGGAGGGGGAAGACTGCTCTCTCTTTTGTAAAAGAGGTTGTACGTCATAAGGATTGAGGATGATGGTTTTGCCAAGCTCCTTCATTTTCTTTCTTTAGGGATAAACTAACCACTTAACATTTGTCCTCATGTAATATACCTTAGAGCTCTATGCCCAAGTCCCACATTCTCTAACCCCTTGTCCCACTAGGAATCCTATCCACCTCAAGCATCTGTTCTCTAGAACAGCTTAGATGGGATGCTAAAGAGAATGACGCATGCAAACACAGTATTTACGGATGCTCCATATACAGTGGACCCTTGAACAATGCAGGGGGTAGGGGCACTGACCCTCTATGCAGTCAGAAATTTGCGTATAACCTTTGACTCCCCACAAACTTAACTACTAACAGCATACTGTTGACTCGACGCCTTACCAATAGCATAGTCAATTAACATATATTTTGTATGTTATATGTATTACATTCTGTATAAGCTAGAAAAAAGAAAATAAAATCATAAAGAAGAGAAAATATATTTACAGTATGTATTGGAAAAAAATTGTGTATGAAGACACCTGCCAAAAGGCCATGGTGCAGATGTATCATAAATGTCTCACTGTAGTTTCATGAGAGATTAATGCAACAAAGCTAAACCTAAGAGCAGAAAGCCAATTTGAGGGGAGAGTGCTTACATAAAATCATTGATCCCCTTGCCTATCATTTCAGAATTCCTTTCCAGTGATACTTAAATTTTTTATCATCTTAAACTGTTATTAAACGACAACTTAGCAGACGATGGGCGATAGAATAATGGTAGAAAAAATAATTGGGTAGAAACAGAAGAAAACCAATGAATGCTTTATTTCCCAGTTTGGGGGAGGTGGGGCAAAAAACATCATAAAGAAGGTGGAAAGAAGAGGCCAGAAGGAATCACACCCATCTGTGAGCTTTCAAGTTCTGATACCTCCAACTCCTTGATGTATTTCCCAAAGTCTAGTGTGAGAGCTGCTTCCTGCAGTTGCCTGTGGGTTCCTTTTTGCATTTTCAGTCCTCCAATACCCATCTGTTCAATCTCTTCATTAAAATGCCCAGTGTGATTTCTGATTTCCTGGGTGGACCTTAGTAGAATAGTACCAATAATCATCTGTTTCTTTGACACTCTTTATATCCCTCACCTCTCACTTGGTATTTACAGATTTGCATTATTGGTGAGGGTTTTTTTGTTTGTTTGTTTTGTTTTTTAAAGTATATGTTCCTACCACTTAGGTAAAAATTTCTGGAAGCACAGAAAAATACAATGTCCAAATTCAGAAAAAGACATAGATTTAAGATCTGGTTCTTTCATCTCACAAAATAAGTGATTTTGAGTGAACTATTTAACAACTCTGTGTGCCACTTTTTCATCTGAAAATGGTGACAATAATACCTGCCTCATATTAATGTTGAGAGGATATAATAAGTAAAATATATATAAAGTGCCTTAATAAAGGCACTCAATATATAAAGGCACTCAACAAATGGCTTTTTATTTTGGAGGTGACTGTGCATGCTCACTTAGGACACTAGCTTGTATGCAGTAGGCATTCAATATATACTTGGTGGTGATGATGATGATTTAGGGCTTTCGTGTGTGTGTCTGTGTACCATGCCATCAGACACTGGCTTCTACACAGTAGCTCTCAATGAATATTTGTGGGCGATGACAAATGTAAGATTAGACTATAGGCATACCTCAGAGATATTGTAAATTCGGTTCCAGACTATCACAATAAAGCAAATATCTCAATAGAGCGAATCACACAATTCTTTTGTCTTCCCAGCGCATATAAATGTTATGTTTATACTTTACTGTAGACTTTTAAGTGTGCAATAGCACTGTGTCTACAAAACAATGTATATATATACCTTAATTTAAAAATACTTTATTGCTAAAAGAATGCAGCTATCATCTGAGCCTTCAGTGAGTCAAAGTTTTTGCTGATTGAGCATCTTGCCTTGATGTAAGTGGCCACCAACTGTGTAGTGGTTGCTGAAGATCATGGTGGCTGTGGCAATTTCTTACAATAAGTCAACAATGAAATCTGCCACATTGATCAACTCTTCCTTTCATGAACCATTTCTCTGGAGCATGTGATCTGGAGCATGCTACTTGATATCATTTTACACACAGTAGAACTTCTTTCAAAACTGGAGGCAATCCTCTCAAACTCTGCCCCTGCTTGATCAACTAAGTTTATGTAATATTCTAAATCCTTTGTTGTCATTTCAACAATCTTTCCAGCATCTTCACCAGGAGTAGATTCCGTCTCAAGAAACCATGTTCTTTGCTCATTCATAAGAAGCAACTCCTTATCCACTAAAGTTTTATCATGAGATCGCAGCAATTTAGTCACACTTTCAGGTTCTACTTCTGATTCTAGTTCTCTTGCTATTTCCACCACATTTGCAGTTACTTCCTCCACTGAAGTTTTGAACCCCTCAAAGTCATCTATGAAGGTTGGAATCAACTTCTTCTACCTGCTAATGTTAATATTTTCACCTCTTTTCACACATCACAAATGTTCTTAATGTCATCTAGAATCACGAGTCCTTTCCAGAAAGGTTTTCAATTTAGTTTGCCCACATCCCATTAGAGGAATCATTATTTATGGCAGCTATAGCTTTAAGAAATGTATTTCTTAAATAATAAGACTTAAAAAGACTTAAAAGTCAAAGTGACTCCTTGATCCATGGGTTACAGAATGGATACTGTGTTAGCAGGCATGAAGACAACATGAATCTCATTGAACATCTGAGCTCTTGGGTAACCAGATGCATTGTCAATGAGCAGTAATACTTTGATAGAAATCTTTTTTTCTGAGCAGTAAGTCTTAAATATTCAGTAAACTATGTTGTAAACAGATGTCATCAGTCTTTGTTGTTTCATTTATAGAGCACAGGCAGAGTCGATTTAGTATAATTTTTAAGGCCCTGGGATTTTCCGAATGGTAAGTGAGCATTGGCTTTAAGTTAAAGTCACCAGCCGCATTAGCCCCTCAAAAGAGAAGTCAGCTTGTTGTTTAGAGCTTTGAGCCAGGCATTGACTTCTACTCTCCAGCTCTGAAAGCCCTAGATGGCATCTTTTTTCAATAGGAGGCTGTTTTGTCTACATTGAAAATCTGTTGCTCAGTGTAGCCACCTTCATTAATTATCTTAGCTAGATCTTCTGGATAACTTTCTGCAGTTTCTACATTAGCACTTGCTGCTTCACCCTGAACTTTTATATTATAGAGACAACTCCTTTCCTTATACCTCATAAACCAAACCTGATAACTTCAAACTTTTCTTCTGCAGCTTCCTCACCTTTCTCAGCCTTCTCAGATTCAAACAGAGTCAGGGCCTTGCTCTGGATTAGGCTTTGGCTTCAGGGAATGTTGTAGCTGGTTTGATCTTCCATCCAGACCACTTAAAGTTTCTCCATCTCAGCAATAAGGCTGTTTCCCTTTCTTATGATTCATGTGTTCACTGGAGTAGCACTTTTAATTTCCTTCAAGAACTTTTCCTTTACATTCACAGTTTGGCTAACTGCTTGGTGCCACAGGCCTATTTCGGCCCACCTTAGCTTTTGACATACCTGCCTCACTAAGCTTAATCATTTTTAGCTTTTGATTTAAAGTGAGAGACATGCAACTTTTCCTTTCACTTAGAGGCCATTGTAGGGTTATTGATTGCCCTAATTTCAATATTGTTGTGTCTCAGGGAATAGGGAGGTCCAAGGAGATAGAGAAATGGGCAACAGCCAGTGAGTGGATGGAGAAGTCAGAACACACACACATTTATGGATTAAGTTCACCATCTTATATAGGCGTGGTTTGTGGTGCCCCAGAACAATTACAATAGTAACATCAAATATCACCATAACAAATATAATAATAATTTTAAAAGTTTGAAACATTGTAAGAATTAGCAAAATATGACACCCAGACATGAAGTCAGCAAATGCTGTTTGTTGGAAAAGTGGCACTGATAGACTCGCTCAATGCAAACCTTCGGTTTATAAAACTGCAATATCTGTGATGGAAGTAAAGTGAAGTACAATAAAACAAGATATGCCTGTATTTGATTAATAGTCCATAACACATTTTAGTCCATTTGTTGTGTGTGTTTACTGAAAAAATAGACTGCTGCTCTGCCTGCAAAGAATTCCAGAGCATGCTGTTTGGCTGACGGTCTGTCATAACTTCTGTATACACCACGGACTATATACACACCATACTAGTACAATGTGTTTGACACAAAAGGTCTGCTGTCTGTTCAAGTGCCCCTTCTAGAACAGAAATGAAACTAGAGATGATCTTCCCTAAGGCAAAAAAAAAAAAAAAAAAGTCTGTGCCTTTCATTAGCGACTCATAATTTCAATGAAAATGGCAAACATGCACCACCAATAGTTCACAAGAACATCCCTGAGGACAGTGTAAATGTTTTGGTAATAAAATGTCAGAACGTGAATTCCTGTAGCCCCTCTGATTGTCCTTGAAGAGCCTTAAAGCGGAGCTGCATGTTTCATTGTAGAGACGAAATAATAGAGATCAGGGTGCCTGGGGAGGGAGCACTGTACAACTACAGCAGGCTCTGTGAACACAGTGTGGTGTAAAAATGTTTTACACTACAGCTTGCTTGCCTTAGATAAGGTCCATCACATACTAAAAATAAAAGCAATTAGATGCCTTGAAGTATTGGAGGAGTACTTTCTTACCTGTTTCAGTTAGTCGTTAAAATATATCTATATTGAACAACAATAAATGTATAGCATGTTGACATTTATATTTTTATACATATAGAGAGCTGATGGTGTAAGTTCTAGTACAAAGGCCATCAATCTTGAGACTCAAGAAAAGCAGATTTTTTAGTTCAAATCCAAAAGCAGGAAAAAAGAAAAAAAAACAAACAAAATATATCCCAGTGCAAGCAGTAATGGAGGATGAGTTTCCTTTTATTCTTCCTTTTGTTCTATTCAAGTCTTCAATTGTTTGGAGAAGGCCCACCACATTAGGGAGACAAATCTGTTTTACTCATTCAGTCTACCAATTTAAATGTTAACCTCATCCAGAAACTCCCTAATAGACACACTCAAAGTAATGTTTGACCAAAAGTCTAGGCACCCCCATGGCCCACTCTGGTTAATGCACGAATTTTTTTTTATTATTATTTATGCCTACAGCACCTGGTCTTCCTAGGTGGTCTCCCATCCAAGTACTAACCAGGCCCGACCCTGCTTAGCTTCCGAGATCAGACATTGGGCTTGTTCAGGGTAGCATGGCCATAGAGCAAGGACTGTGGCTCCACTTGGGTGTAAAGCAGATGTGCTAACCACTACACTATGGAACCATGTCCGACGCATGAAATTAACCATCACACCAAGGGATGCTGATCCAGGTTCACACTTCAAGAACCACTGCTATAGCAGAAATTGAGTCAGGAAGAGAAACCTACGATTAGCTTTATCTTTATCACAGAGCCTGCACATAGATAGGTAGGTATTGCTGGCTCAGTGATGAGACAGTAATGTGTCTTTTCCATGCTCTATAAATACAGAGTAAAAAATGAGACAAAATCCTGAAATTCACCTAAATGCCTAACGATTTGCAGTTCTCACAGCTGAAGATGATTGAGACTATAAGATATATATTTTTTAACCAAGAAGAACTTTAAAATTTGCCTCTTAATTAATATCTTGAATATAAATTGTAAGTGATGACCTTTTTTTTTGTTAATAAACAACTTAGTAAAAATCACTTGAAAACTCAGAACTTCACTCACGCTTTCTTTAAAAAGTGGCATATTGCCAACAAAGTCATTGCAGAGCATAGTGAGAGCTGTGGTTTATTCTCTGACATTTGAAAGTATTACTGAGCTCTTTAGCACATGGATACTGAATATTCAACAACTTTCTGAAATTTCCAATGCTGCTGCCTGCTTCAGCACTTTTAATTTCTAGAATATGCCAGAGTTGTACATTAGCATTTAAATGGACAGCCACGTCCTGCAGAAAGCTCAGATATATGTCACACTGTAACTGGTTTCAGCTCCTGCAGGGGCTGCAGAGTCTCTCAGCCTCTTCTGATGCTTCTTCTCTTTCAACTTTTGCCTTTGTGGATTCGGGATGATCAGTTATCTGCAAGATTTATAACCAACTGCTTTGATGTCAGACAGATGTATGGTATCAACATTCTGCAAGTCAAGAAAACTCTCTTTCTCAATTAGGGTATAATGTGTGTGTTTCTCTCTGTTGACTGCTTACTTTGATATAATAAAGCAAACTTTACTTCCTTGAGTTTTTCTCTTAGAGAAGAAAATTTTAAATCAGTCCTCATTCCAAGTTGGAACTTAATTTGGTATAATGTCTCTAACTGCACTAAACCACCAGGCTAGGACAAAATGGGCTCACTCTTCATATACCTAAAATCCACAACTGCTTATATCTCAGCAGCAAAATCACAAAGTACTAGCTACTAAAGTGTTTTTATTTGGATGTGATTACCCATCTGTTAAAACTCAGGCTTATTATACAACTTAAATCACATGTTTCTCTAAGGGCCATCATCACTTTTATCCTTTGATCTACAGTGTGATAAAAGTAAGCCTTATCAAAATTCCTAGATAACCTTATAATTGCCTTATCAGTATAACAATGGATCCAGGACATAAAGCTGGTGGGTTGAATGTCATACAAGTGTGTAATCGCACTGCTCTTCAGTATACAGTAGTCCCCCCTTATCTGCAGTTTTGCTTATCATGGTTTCAGTTACCTGTACTCAACTGAAAATATTAAGTAAAAAACTCCAGATATAAACAATTCACAAATTTTAAATTGTGCATCATCCCGACTAGTGTGATGAACTTTCACACCACTCTGTTCTGCCCAGGACATTAATCACCCCTTTGTTCAGTATATCCACACTGTATATGCCGCCCACCAATTAGTCACTTAATAGCTTGGTTATCAGATGAATTGTTGTGGGAAACCTAGGACTCCTTAAATATGGTAAAAAACCTAGGCCTCAAATACAGACAGACCTGTAGGTTCAACACTGGTTTCTCAACTTTGGCATCTTGGGTATGTTATTTTACCTCTCCATGCCTCAGCAAAGTCATCTATAAAATGGGGATTATAACAGAAACTATCCCATAAGGTTAGATAATACGTATAAAATGCTTAGAACAATCCCTGACCTGCTTAATGCTCAATAAACACTATTAATTATTCTAATTATTATCACTCAATTACAAAAATGATTTCAAATGTCCAGATCCAGATGAATTGTATACCAGGGTAATGAACAACTTGCATAAATATTTGTTGAATAACTAATATGCAAAATATACTAATATCTAGCATCTGTGGCTATCACTATCGCTTTGATCGACACATAAAGTACCTGCTCTCAGATACTTGCTAAGTCGATGTTTTATAAATGTCCGTCGTTTGATTACTGTCTGTCTTAGTTTCCTATCTCTGCTGTTATAAATTATCATAGACTTAGTGGTTTAAAACAAGAGGAATTCTCCTACAGCTCTTGAGGTGGAGCCTTGAAGTGGCCTCCCAGGGTAAAATCAGGGTGTTGGCGGGGGTGGCTCCTTCTTGGAGCTTCACGGCAGAATCCATTCCTTGTTCTTCAGCTTCTAGAAGCTACCTGGGTTGCTTGGTTCACAACCCTTTCTTTGAATTACTCTAACCTCTTGCTTCTCTGTCACATCTCCTATTCCTGTTAGCTGCTCCTCTGTTCTTGACTCTCCTGACTCCCTTTTATAAGAACCCGTGTGATTACATCATTGGACCCACCCAGATAATCCAGGATAATCTCCTCATCTCAAGATCTTTAATTTAATTATAGCTGCAAATTTCTTTTTACCAAATAAGGCAACATTCACAAATTCTGGGATTAGTATATAGATATCTTTGGAGCCATTATCCAGCCACCACATCATCCTTACCATTTGATTTTTGCCAAGTTTGCTTACAAATATACCATTATTAAATATGTCTTAAATTGTGTTTAATTTAATTTATCTGTGAACTCATGGTTGCAATGAACTAGTTATATTTTTTCCTTTAAAACCCATTAAAATAACATTTTAATTATTAAAATAAATTTTTGTTTATTTTCTAACATCCTCTTGGGCTATGTACCACACTTGAGGAAACTCTGATTATAAATTCTGCTACAAACTGACCTCCATCAAGGATTAGCCTAATATCTCCCTAATATCGATATTAGTAATTGGGAATGTCAGGCCTAGTATAATGAGCAAGCTTATCATCTTTTTTGAATTATTTGAGTTCTGTTCCAGTATTATTTAAAAATAATATAAGCCATGGTTTTGAGTCATACTATTAAAGCCAGATATAGAAATTTTTTAACTAAGTTACAGATTCATGCTAAGTCCTCTACATTAAGGAAGGTCAATACAAGAATAATCTCCTTGAACTGCATTTCCTATCTTTCTATAAACCCATAGTTGGAGCTATGACTCATTATGGCATGTTCTTTGTACAAGGAAGCAAGTAACAAATTCTTCCTTGAGTTTAGTTGCAGGAAAAATGATGGCCTCTGATCTTAAATTTGTTGGCTTCCTTTTGTCATAAAAAGAGAACAAGCGCAGCCTAACGTTTTGGGTTTTGCCAAAGTTAATAACATAGTCAAATTCAAGTTGTAAATGAAATCAGCTCATCACTGGGAATTTGGCAACAAAATTCCTCTGCTCCTGAATTGTGAAGTATACTGTTTTGACGAGTTGTTTTACTTTGTATTATGTCCAATCCTGTTGGAAGGAATAATATGCAAGTCCTACTGTAACAGAAATTGTAATTAGGTAGATTTGTATATTTTATACGAAACTAATTCCTGAATTCTGAATGACATTTACTATTTTAAGAAAGTAATTATGGTGGGTGTGAGAATGTGCCTTGCACACCTCTAACCACAGAGAACTTGATAAAGGGCCCCGGCTGCACACTCTCAAATGCATCCCCTTTTGCACAGAGGCCATGCTTCCCATAGGCTGCTTCCTGTAAGGACTGAGGACAGCAGGGATACTAAAATAAGTTATTCCTGGAAGACTCAGGACTCTTCTGACAGCTTTGCTGAATCTTCCTTAGATTGCAGGATAGTCTAAGATACTTCCATCCAACCTTCTTTCCCTCTTCCTGTTTACTGTCCTTGTATTGTGGTCAGAAGAATCTCTCAGCTTTCTCTGATTCGAGTCACCTTTTCTCTCACAGGCATTTCCCTAATTAAATCCTTATGTGTTTAACCCCATTTTGGCGTCTACAATCTGAGAGGACCCGATTAACAAGTATTGTAACTTTCTGACTCTTAAAATAATCAGAAGTTCTTTTTCTTTTTTTCCTTCTTTGAAGGCAAATATGCATCTAATTTATATACTGGTTGTACCAAGTTGTTTGGCTGCATATTTAAAAGGAGAAGGCATAATATACAGTTTTATCCTGGCACATTTTAAACTTGGATTTGCATCTCCCTCCTGGAGTATTTTGACAGGTTCCACAGCTGAAAAAGCTTTGGATCTACATAGATGTAATATAGTTAAGACATTTAGACCATCAAATGACTGCTGATAGAATGATGAATGATGAAAATAGACTTCAGTAGTTCTGATGGGTATTTGTGATGAGATAGAGAAGGAAGAAATAGTTATAACAGTGCTCAGGTGCGAAGTAATTGTGCCTGGGTTGGCTGACAAGTTATTTAAGATAGTACATGTGGAAACCAAAACCACAACTGTATTGAAAGGAAAAAAACCTGGCAAAGAAATGACATGATAGAATAGTTGGCCTGAAATGTCCTTTTGACAATATAGTGCTTTTGGAGAAGATATATTACAAATAAGTTTTAGTCTTCTTCAATGCTTCAGTTTGAATAAGGGTCGCTTCCTTGTTTTTTTCCTATTTTGAGTGACAAGAATTTAACTTCCATGCCTCAAGCCATGGTGGGGTTTTAACTTGTGACAAAGGGGCAATCTTCCACACTATAAACTTTAACTCCATGCAGCTTTTTGAAATTCCAGGGTTATACTTCTACTTGCAGTCTTGATTTTTAATATATACACACAAATAAGCAGACTACAAAGTGTATGTTCATAATACATGGTAATCCTAAGACTAAAATATCCATTATACATATGTATTATCATATCCAATGGCCATCTTTCAGGCACCCTAGATGGTACCCTGCCTTGCAGCATAATCTCTTTAAATTCGACTTTCTGTAGTGTAGATAAGGGCATTATAAGGTTTATTTTTACCAACTTTATCTTTTTTGTCTAAAAAGAGCTGGTGTTTAGCTGATAAGTGGTGGGTCACTGGTGCTGAATGAGACTGGGTGTATGTAGTACTCGAGAGAGTCTCATTTTCAATAAAACACACGATGTTGATGGTGGATATAAATTATGTTTGAAGTTTTGATGTTAAAAGTAGTTGATCTTATAAAATATAACAATAGGTTAATGTACAGTTTAATTAAATTTTCTCCCAAGTCCCTCAACTGTTGGAGTAATTTAAAAAATATATCTTTTTAAAAGGGGTGGGGGTTGCAAATAGGAAAAGCCATGGAGGTGTGGTATTATTTCCCCACTAGTTTTAACTGTCTTTCTCTTTTAAAAATAGACACCACTTGAAGGAGGAAAAACTCTGTGCTTTTCCTCTATTGCTACTCTGTTCACAGAACTTCACTTCTGACACCAGATATGTGGATTTTTCACACCAAGCAATTCTCCAGCTTTCCAGACACCAACTAGATATTCTGCAATTTGACTCAATTCTGACCCGATTAACCTGGAATTAGTATCGGATCCCACAGGTTAGGGGCTCAGTCCCATAAAACTATTCCCCTCCCCAAAATCAGATGCCAATCACAAGTCCAAGTTGTCACTTCTGCTTCTAACTAGCTATAAATAGAAGGTTCCACAACCCCTACTTGGGTTCAATAATTTGCTAGAGCAGCTCATAAAACTCAGGAAAACAGTTTATTTACTAAATGATCGGTTTATTATAAAAATATACAACTCTTTTTATCTGGAACAGCCAGATAATAGAGATGCATAGGGTGAGACATGGGGGAAGGGGCACAGAGCTTCCATGCCCCCTTTGGGCAGGCTACCTTCCCAACAGCTTCACCTGCTCACCACCCAGGAAGCTCTCCTAATCCTTTCCATTAGGATTTTTATAGAGGCTTCATCACACAGGTATGATTGATGAAATCATTGCCCTTTGGTGATTAAGTCAATCTCCAGTCCTTCGGTCCTTTCTGGAAGTCAGGGTGTGTGGCTGAAAGCTTCAATATTCTAATCATATGGTAGATTAACCTGGAAACCAGCCCCCATCCTTAGGGGCTTTCTATAAGTCACCTTCTTTAGCCTTTGTAACTATTACCACTTAGGAAATTAAAACAGAGCTTTAGCCAAGAGATAGGAGGAAGATCAACTATACATAAATATGATTATATATATATTAACCTGGAAAAGCCCCCATCCTTAGGGGCTTTCTATAAGTCACCTTCTTTAGCCTTTGTAACTATTACCACTTAGGAAATTAAAACAGAGCTTTAGCCAAGAGATAGGAGGAAGATCAACTATACATAAATATGATTATATA
>NW_006436288.1:9766383-9772777 GCF_000325575.1 Pteropus alecto
CACTACTAACAAAGTCTTTAACCATGGCTTTAATCTGTAACTCATTTAGAAATGAGATTTCAACAGATATCCATTTTGCATTGCAGTGTTTTCTAAGGTATAAGAAAAAGAGCATGACTTTCCTAAGTCTAAGTCCTTTTTCAGTAGTAGCATTTGAGAAGAGCCTCAAGTTTCAAATTTCTGCCTTAGTGGAAATCCTCAAAAGTGTTAATATTAAAAACAGTACCTTAAGGAGTTCAAAGGCAACTAAGCTCTAAAATAGTACTAAGAGACTGAATATACAAACTAAAAATGGCCAGACCATATAAGAACAGAACTTTGACCCACAACCTGCAGCAACTTGCCCAGGAAATCAACACCTTTATGTACAATAAACAGCCCAGGAAACCAGCTAGCTATAAGTCAGACTTTGCAGGAAGCCAAACTGCTGGCTCTAGTGACAATTCAGGAGGCTAAACAATAACTTCTGTAACGGTTAGCCCCAAATGTCCAGGACTTGATTAACAACTGACAACCTCCCTAATTTTTATTCCCACGTCTAATTTAGGATGAAGCAGAGAAAGTCAAATGCACACCCCTAACCAATCACATAAGATACCATACTTCTAGTTAACCTGCCTACAGCTTCTCCATGCCAACAGTCAGGCAATACCTGAAGCCTTACCTTGTTTTCTATGATGCTTTCCCATTCCTCAGCCTGCGTTTGAATCTCTGCCAAAATGCAATTGATGATGGCTGACTTCCTTGCAATAGCAAGCTCTGAATAGCCTCTGCTTTTCTCATTTGGTTTGTCTTCTTTATTTCCACAATATTGATCAAGCTAGGAATTTATCTAACAAGAAACTATTTTGCAAGGGAAATAATGCATGGATTTCCTGAAGGCAGAAACAATAGTTTATCTTTTTTGTGTGTGCTGGCATATACCCAAGCATAATAACAATAATTGTTATTCAGAACTAACTATGTTTGTAGTACTGTGCCAAACAATTTTAACCTTTTTAATTTTCTCCAAGAACCCTTGAAAGAAGAACTGTAATTAGCTACTTATCAGGTGAGAAAATTTAAGCACAGAGAAGTTGAGTTATTTGCCCAAGGTCACAGAATTAGAAATAGATTTGAACTACCTATGTATCTCTGACTGCACAGCTTATTAACAGTTTGTAGATTGATTAAACATATTGCTTTATGAGATTTTATCAGACATGCATATAAATTTCCTCTTTTTATCACCAATGTCTCCTTGGAACACCTAAATACAGGATTCCTTTTAGAGATCATGTATTTCCAAAATAGAATCAATTTCCTAAGATATTTTTTCTTAACTTATGATAGAAATCTTGAAATAATAAAAAAAGCTTAAAAAAGTACATTTTACCTAGCCACATGGGTTCAGAACTGAGACCCTAAAGAAGAAATAGCACGAGACCACACGACATGTTTGTGTTTGCCCTTCATTCCTATTTTGAGCAAGATCTGGGTGCCATTATTCACTGCTGGGTTTTAGGGTGCATGTTTCAGATCCCAGATAATAAAATATTTGCTATTTACAGGATTTCAATAATATATAAAGATAAAAACTACTGTACTATTTCAAATATTGACTATTCTGTGAAATTTTGGTGTGAAATAGAGAGTGTTTTGGTTTTTGAGTTTGTTTTTTACTTGTCTTTCTCAATAATCTCAATGCATTCATTTTTAAAATATTTGGGGAGGTAGAAGTATGGCGGAGTTAGAATAAATGTCACCCAAAGTATCCGTTAGTTTTAAATTCTTTAATCAAAGGAGCATATGAGCTCTCTTGAGCCTTATTGAATTAAAAGGACACCACTTACATTTAAAAACTCGACTATTCGAGGATGTTAAACTGACCTAGCTCTTTCTGCAATCTATGGTGAAAAAGGCTGGGAAAATCTAATCCTAACAAAGAAACTCTAAGCAAAAGAGGGTAATGTTAAACAAAGATCTTTCTATAAATTTGCTTATAGTATAAAGAGGCCATATTTTTATTTTATTCTTGTTTTTTTATAAAAATACAAATGTATAGAAAGGATATAATCATTTAAATCAACATTCAGTGGTAATTAAAAGCAATGGTAGTCCTCAGGCTATTTCTTTCCAATATGATCCACTGATCAGAAGGAATTGAAAATGATTACATTTTAACTGGAAACACATTCTGTCCAGAACTAAGCTTCGAAGCATGAAAAAGGCACAGTGGTGGCCCCTGTTTTTGTTTCCATCTGGGCTTTAATTTGAACTTCAGTGATTATTCTGCCAGACTCTGGCTGTGCAAAGATCCAGGAAGTCAAAAACAGCATATTCTTGTATGCTGTTTCATGCAAAAAAATAAAATTGCACCAATTACCATGTTTGCATTTTATAGAATGGCTCTATTTAAATTGATTACAGGTTAAACAAGAGCATTTGTAACATTCACAGCTCAGAGTTAATCTGGCTTTATCCCAGGGCACCTGATCTGAAAAGTAAATGATGGCAAGCACTCTTGGAAAGAAAGTTAGCAATGGCCTGTAACGGAAAAACAGTCTGGAACAATTAAATTTCTCTTGATTTTCAAATTAAGAAATAAATTCCATGGTTGTATTTACAGTCTAAATGCACATGGCCTTCCATTTGAAAAACTACTTCAAATCCCATTTAAAATGCTCATCTTTTTCTGATAGTTAGTGCTTCCAAAATGACATCATCAGTGATTGGGATAAAAGCAGTGAAAAATTTAATGCCTCTTGCCAGGAACTCCTTGGTCTTAGAAAGTACCTGAAGTCTGTTTTAGTTGCTCTGACTTCACAGCTCTTGGCTCTGGGAATTGTTTTCTGTGTCCAGGCAGGCACAGGGATGTCACAGAAGTCTTGATGGGGCAAAAAGAGGATAGCTTTGTGAGCCCTAAAGATGTTGGCAGTTTACTATATTCGATGTAAAATATACAACCATTTAACTTCATACTCTAAATACACATGAATCTTTTTGATCCATATATCTCTGCTCCTGATTCTTATGCTAAGACTCTAATAGCTACTTAGAATATTTTATATAAAGATTTTAAGAACGTGATGTCATTCTTGGGGCTTTTTAAGTTTCTTCACAAAGTATAAAAACAATGCCTATAAAAATAACAAAGTTAAGATCCTCCTACCTTTATCCATAATCATTCAGTGACTTTTTATTACCAAGACATTTTCCTCAAGAAGGTAAAGAAGAGAAATACTCTCATGGGAAATGGATTTTAGGATTCAGAGGAACAAGTTGTTCTTAGACGGCATATTCTTATCATTCACCTCATTTCATTTCATTTCATTTTACAAACACTTATATAATGTGTCCTTATTCCAAGTACTGTTCTAAGCACTTAACAAATATTAATTCATTTAATCTTCATGTTGACACCATGAAGTAGGTATTATTATTAACCCCACTTTACAGATAATGAGACTGAAACACAGAAAAGTAACTTGCCTAAGATCACACAGTTGTGGAGCCAAGATTTTTAAGTCCTACAGTCTGGCTGATGTTTATTAGAAACCCTCATGGTGTGAACAACTGCATGGTACACTCAGACCATCAATAAAAGCTATTCAATGACATGGGCTTTGAGAGCAAACGGGAAAGTCATTTTGTATTTAGTTCTATAAATTTTCTAACTTAGAGGCAGTTTTTCATGTTTGTCATATTAAAGGATAAAGTTTTCTAATGCTGCCATAAACTCTCCAGCTGCATATGAGAAAAATGTACATAAGTCAGATGATTTGGCTGTACAGTTTTTCTTATTAGCATGTGGTAGCAACACTAGATCTTTAAAACATAGTGCTAAAATGAAAAACAAGAAGATAATTATATATACATCACAATACTATGTAAATTAAAAATATATACAACATGAAACCATAATATGTGTTTTACAAATATACACACAAAACAAAAAAGGATATACACTAAACATGTTAGAGGAGTTAAAATAAAACAGCAGCAGAGCTTCACAGGGATTATTAATCATGGACTGAGGCTTGTGATTAACTCAGCCCTCTGATCGCAAGGTCTAAAGCTGCAAGAAAGCATCTAAGTACTTATCTATGCACGTATTGAGTCCTCTCATCTATGTACTGATTTGTGTCAACAAGGGACATTGAGACAGTTTTCTGTGTTGCTGATACTTATCAGATTATTTTAACATATAACAATTATTGAACTTCTATAGCAGCAGATCTCGCATTTTGGGCTCAGGATACTTTATGCTCTAAAAATTATTGAAGACTCTAAAGAGTTATAGCATAAAGAGTATATTTATATTGATTTATGCCTATTTATATTTAACCATATTAGAAATTAAGATTGAGAATATTTAAATATTTATTAATTAATTTAAAAATAACAGTGACAACCCATTACATGTAAATATAAATACCTACTTTTAATGAAAAAATAACTATATTTTCCAAAAGAAAAATTTCAGTAAGAAGAGAGTCAATTTTTTTGCATTTTTGCAAATATCTTTGATTTTTGAATTAATTGAAGACAGTTGGCTCTACATAACATACCATCAAGGACATTAAGTAAGACTTGCTTTCTCTCTTTTGCCATTGTCATTTTGGTTGAAGTATATGAAGAAAATCTGGTCTCACACAGATAAGTAGTTGGAAAAAGAAGGACTATTAATGGCCTTTCAGATAATTGTGGATACCCTTTGATGCTATACTAAAACTTGACAAGTTTTAATGGTTATTGCAATGTGGAGTCTAAAACCATATCAATGAACTTTTCATACTGTGTTACAGTAAAACTCACTGGTCTTTGTTAGATCTTTCACCCATGCATAATTTTGTAACAACATGCATTGATCATTTGAAAAATATTGGTTCACTGAATTAAGCAGATCTTCTAAATGTTGACACATTTCAGTAAATGTTATCAAAATATCACATTGGTTAATATCTACATAATAAACACAAATCTCATCCTATAAGTCCCTTTTAAGTTTGGGAAGCCTTAAGCTCATAGTGGTAGATACAAATTTTCCAAAATTTCATTTGAAAAATTAAATGTTATCATTGGCACCAAATGTCAGTTATTTTTCTTGAAATGACAAGCGCACTTCATTCATTATTGATAAAATGCTAGTTTGTGGCCACTCTTTTTTAAGTAAAAATTTGATTCAGCTGACAATTCAAACAATAGCTTTTCTCACAGACAATCATTGTATTTTGGTATGCAGACACGCTTAATATGCACAGAATATTAAAAAGACATGTACTCAAGGGCCAAGATTTAACAAATTTTCACTGCTTCATTGAGGGCATTCTTAAGTATGACATCTTTTTTAGTGAGTACATGGCACTCAGGAACACGCTGTCTGGTGTTGCCTCCTTGATTCCTCCAAAAACACCAGCAGATTTCCTCACCATCTGTGTAGATGTCCACACAGCAAATAGAGAATAACATCTCAGCACCATTATGGAAAGAGTTTTAATGTCACAGGATCTCCAGGAGTCCGAGAATCATTCCACCACTCGACAGCATGAGATCTATTCAAACTCAGTAGCTAAAGAATTTACTTGCTAAACATATCCTAAAATAACAAATAAAATTTGAAATAGGCACTTTCTGAGCCTCAAGAATGAATCTAGAGGGGCCATCTCTCCCTTAATTAATCTTATTTGTCTTAGTAATCTTTAGATTGTCAATTTTTTAAAAAGTCAGACATTTAAGTGAATTTTCAAACTTTCTTAACTTACTATTCCTAAGGATTTCACAGCATTCTCAATAAGATTGCCAGTTAAATCAGTATTTTTTTTTTTTATTTTTTTTTATTTTTTGCTTTATGGCTTATTCAGAAAGTAGTTCTCAGGCTGTTTAGGACCGGAGCTGAGTTACTGATCAATACTTAATCAACCCACAGTCTACAATTCACTAAATCAGCTTTTTTGAAGTCACCCATGCAATCCTAGTTTCCAGCCTTTTTTTTTTTTCCACTACTTTAAAGTCTGCAGAAACACTGCAAGAAGTATTCTAGTTCTTGCCCCAGAAACAGACTCACAGGCCCCTGAAACTAGCACTCTGAGTATGTTTTTATTTCTGCACCCACATCCTACCACATATCTTTTTCTTTATGTGGTTAAGAAGTATTCTTTTTTTTTTTTTAAATATCAGGCAGGTAAGGAAAGTACAATTGCCTTGTAGCATTAATAATTCATCAAGTGCATGAATAGATCCCCCTTCACATTAAGGTAGTGAATACTTCTTGATAGCCTCATAAAGATACTGGACTGGGTACAGGGAATTGGGGAATAAGGAGAATGGTACAGTTCTTGGCCTCTGTAAACTAGAAACATGTTGGGGAAGAACAAGTCATACCCGTGTGAAAAGGGCAATAATGAACCTAGGT
>NW_006436288.1:9772810-9786059 GCF_000325575.1 Pteropus alecto
AAACACGCTTGTGGTCACATGGACTTTACACTCGATGTTCTTTCAGTCTGGAAACTTCTCTCAGTTCTCCACACTTTATGTATCTCTCTGCTTAGATGTCAGGGGAACTTGACTCTAAAATATCATCCTCCCGCCCCCCACGTTCTGTTTTTTACCCCGTTTTATTTGTCTTCACAGGAGCTACTACCACCTGACATATCATATATTATTTGATATTGTCTGTCTTGCTCCATTTGAATGTAAGTTCCCACGAGCAGGGACTTAATTATTCACTGCTGTATCTCAGGGCCTAAACAGTTCCTGGACACAATAATAGGACACAATAAATATTTGTTGAATGAATCAATGAATCAGTGACTGAATGAATCAATGAATCAATGCTATGACAGCTCAGAGTGGGGAAAGGAGGCCACTGGTACTAACCAGATGGTAAAGAAGCATTTGGTGGGTTGAATTTGAGTCAGATCTTGAAGGATATTTCTTATATATAGGGCCTATGAACAGAGCACTCTGCTTGTTTTACAGGATTCAAGTGAGATACTGTCTTCAAAAGGAAGTCTTGTTGTGGCCTCCAGACTGGATGAATTGCCACTGCTTTTCTGTCCCATAATTCTCCATGCTGTCCCCTATGGTAGAATTCACTCCAATGTATTTTACTTATCTCCTGTCTACTTGTCTGGCTGCTCCAGTAGATTATTAACTCTGGGATGACAGGGGCAGTGTCTCATTCAGAGTTACATATCTAACCACACCATGGCTCTGCTACCCCATAAATACTTGTTGACTATATGATTTAATGAACTAAAATGAAAGCTCATGCAGAGGAGCGATAAGCAGGTATGGACCAAATTATGGAGATTTGTAGAGCTGAGACATGAAACTTGGGTTTCGATCAGGTAGATACTGTGACAATCTATTGTCCTTAGCAAGGCCAATATCAGCATGTGTGCATGATGAAGCAAGTTAAAAATATTTAGTCAGAGACAAAAATTATAACCATTTTGCAGTGTTCTAGTTACAAAATAATAAAGGTCTATACCAGGCTGATGGCAATGGGAATGGTCATGAAGAAGCAGATGTAGCCAACAAGTGACTTATTTGATATCAAGAGTCATCATAGATGACTGTATATTCTAAGCCTGTGTGACTGTGTGATGCTGTCACTCTAGCCTATGTTTCAAATCTCAACGCTCTTAAGAAAAGAATGTTTGGCAAACTATTCACTGTAATGGCACAATTTCTTTATTTTAGCTAAACTTAATGGTAGAATTTGTCAGAATTTATATATATAGCCTATAACCTAATATTAAGATTTTAAACAAAACTTAAAAATTTTAAGATTACATTTCTTTTCTGATTGCTGTCAGTAATCCATGAAAAGAAGTTAATTTCTAGGAGATGACAAATATAATGAACTATTAAATTTCATCAAATTATTCTTTGGAAGTGTTTCAGAGCTTTAAGAAACCTCAAGCAGATAAAGCAAACAGGTTTTATCTCTTATGAGAGTCATTTAAGGCGGAATATGGAATCAGTGATTCATAGGCCAGGCTGAGGTGGATGGGTAGAGGAGATGAAAACAAAAGTATCTGTGTTTTTTTCTCTTCCTGCCTTAGAGGTCAGCTCTGGTACCCTCTCTTTTATAAACAATAAAGTTGCAGTAAGCTAGAGAAGGGTGATGAGCTACACAATATCAACTGCATCCAAATTTCATGGACCTCAGTGAGGGAGACTGGTTTTCCTAAAGAAAAATCCACATGCTGTTAGCAAAAGAGAGGAAATAGATGTTACC
Source organism: Pteropus alecto (assembly GCF_000325575.1). Taxonomy (NCBI): domain Eukaryota; kingdom Metazoa; phylum Chordata; class Mammalia; order Chiroptera; family Pteropodidae; genus Pteropus; species Pteropus alecto. Next base: position 9,774,603 of record NW_006436288.1, read on the forward strand.
TATATTGAAATGGCAGCTGTCCACTATACTGACTCAACCTATCTAATTCAAGTCGAAGTGGATTTCCTCTAAGGAAACATACTGATTGAAATTGGGCCTAAAATATTTTGAGGAAATGAGGCTGCTATAAAGACCCTTCTCCACCTCTCTTCCTTCTCTGCCTCTTCCTGTATATCCTTTTTGTTCTTTCTGAAAGATTTTCTAAGTTTAAGCACAGTTTTTGCTTTCTCCTAATTTTAGCTTATCATGGCCCCAACTCTGATAGCATCTCTTACTGGACTCTTTTGTTTTCTGCACTGTCTGCTAATTGCCTAATTCTCTCAGTTTCCTAATTCTAATTCCTAAGAAAAGAAACTGATTGCTTAACATCATTGTATGTCTAGTCAAAAGTGGTAGCCACAGGGTAGGCATTGCAATTTGTGGATTGCCTACCAGTCCAGTGCTAATTCCTATTCTAACCAGTTTAGCAAGGGTTGGGGGGAAAAAGTGTTCTTAACCCCCTTGGCCAGCCTCTAGGCAGTAAATTGCCTTTAACAGAGGGTGTTGGAAGGACACCTCTGGTTAAATAACCTCTCATAAGTGAAGTACCAAGCATGCAATCAACTATATTCCCCTAGTAACTTTAACTTCTCACTCTCCAAACCAATTACTTTGCACTTTCTAGTACCCTCTCATTACCTACTCTCACTACATTCTTCTCTGGGAAAACATGGTCTCCCTTCCCCAAATCCATCAACCCGTGTTTCTATCTAAGGCTATACCCACCACCTATGTTCTGAATCCCACCCTGTACCACTTCCCAAGGACTTCCCTTCAACTATTATCAGTTTCCTAAAATTTATGTATTTCTCTATGTATTTATTATCCATGTTTCCCAATTACATCTTCCCACTAGAAAATAAGCTCCTGGAGACAAGAATGTCATGTATTTACCACTATTCCCAAAATCTAGATTAATTAACCACAGTTAACTTTATGGTTCGTTTGACTAATTTCAGTGTGATAGCTGCTCAGTAAATAGTACAACTCTTGCTATTATTTTTTTCCTTTAACTTTGTTCAGGATTCTTTTGAGAATAGTTTCTGTTTATAGAAACTTTACTATAAACAAAATACAGACACAAATCCATTTGGTAAAAAAGAATATTTTGTTGGTCTTGAAAAATCAGTAACACATTGATCTGTACATATTTTCCAGAAAGATAAATGTGTTTTCCTAATGCATTTTTCAAGACCTATTTAGCTTAATCAGTCAGTAAATCCAAAATACCTTCTAATAACTAATAAGCTTTGTGTTGTGTACATAGCAAAAATAAAATGTTTACTCTCAGGGAGCTTACAATCTAGTAAGATAACCACGGTTGCATGTGTAAAGATGTTTATCACACTTTGATTTATAAAAAGAAAGATTTTAAATAATCCAAATGTCCTTATCAAAATATTAGTTAAATAAATTGCAATTGGTAAAGAATTTATTGTAGCATTTCTGTAATATCAAAAGATTAAGGAGAACCCAAATGCCCATCAGTTGTGGGTCACACCAACAAAATGATCATTATGAAGCAGTGATCACAGAGATATATTATTAAATGAGAAAAGCAATGTGTATAGTATGTGTATACTATGCCATCTCATAGCTAAGAAAGCCAGACAATACAAATACACACAAACATTTATTTTAAAAATGCTAAGATAAATCAAATGCAATAACAATGGTTATCTTCAGGAGAGAATGGGAATTGGGTGAGGGGATAAGGATGGAAGTCAAATTTCAAAATATTTTGTAAATTTTACTTTGGAAACACATAAATGCTTTATAACATCCTAAAAAATTAAAACTTAAAATTAATCCTTAAAATTAGAATGCTAAAAGAAAATAATAACCTATTCTTTGAGTTTGTGATTTAAGCACTCAGAGAAGAGTATTTCAAAGCAACTTTAAAACAGTAATTTTATTATATATCCCCAGTATAACATATTCTAAAGACAAAAGAAATGCAAAAAAAGTTTTCTCAGTAATCAAAACTCTTCTCAATAGTTATAAGGTTAGTACTAATATATTGTCCTTCTGAAACTATTATAAGATAAAGCAAATAAATAATTATATTATTACATTGAGAAACCAAGGAGGTTTTCAATGAAAGAAGAGAAATATACCCTTATAAATCAAATAATTAAAAATTCTATAACCAAAATTTGAACTGGAAATATTTGTATGAACTTCTCAACTCTTTTCCTACCTTTGACTACTGAAAAGGTCTACATATTTACAGGTGAATGAAATGATGTTTGAGATTTACTTCAGAATAATCCAGCATGTAGAAGGGAAGGGGCTGGGAAGAGAGACGAAACAGATTGGCCATGTGTTGATAGCTGTTGAACTGGGAGATGAGTGCATGGCAGTTCATAATAGTATTATGCCTACCTTTTATATGTTTGACAAGTTTTGTTATAAACATTTTAAAAAGTTGTTTTGATATCTTTATTCCATTTTCTTGCAGTTTTTTCTGGAAAACTATAACATGACTTACAGAAATAGAGAACTATAAAAATTCATTTTCCGAACAGTCGGAAATAATAATGAATTCCATAAGCATAAATCTTCTCTACCTTTCATTAGTTATTTAAAAAGAAGACTATTTCAAACAGCAATGGACATAAAATATTAATATAATGGACTTTTGACTAGAAGATTTTAATTTTATATGAAGGTAATACAATAATTAAGTTAGAAAAAATATATATGGACTTAAAAAACACACAGATTGTCTTCAGCCATGTCACCCTGAACAAGCCCGATCCCGTCTGGTCTCAGAAGCTAAGTAGGGTCGGGCCTGGTTAGTGCTTGGTTGGGTGACCACCTAGGAAGACCAGGTGCTGTAGGTGTAAAAAATAAAAAATAAGGGATTGTAAGGTGACAGGGTCCTTGCAATCTGTGAGGTCAACCAAGGGTTGCATCATCTAAAAAAATAAAAATAAAAAATAAATAAAAATTAAAAACATACAGATTGTTTTGAGATTAGTTTTCCCCTACGGTAGCAATCTATTAATGTGATAGTCAGACTATAGTATATTTTCCAATTTGCCAAACATCTGTCAGTATATTGTAACTAAAATTTTGATTTTTTTTCTGTATAATCAAAACAATTCAACATCTTCCTCTAGACTGAAATCAATCTCCCAAACTCTGTTAATCTTGTTTTCTACAATGAGCCTGTCGTCCCTCCTGGGCCTAAGCTGACAATGCTTCCCAACAGTGTGGCCATTCTCCACCCAATAAACTGACATCACCATCTTGAATCATGAATGTATCTCAATTGTCCTAGGTAGATATAAAACTAAAATGCTTTGAAAAATGAATGCACTGTAGCAACTGGGTTTAATTAAAACAAACGACACGTTTCTAATAAGCAGAAAAAGAAAGAAAACACCAAATGAAAGATGAGGCAGGAGTAGTACGTCACCACTAAGAAATTATGAGTTCAAAAAATCTTGCATATCATGTACAAATAAAGGCAGAGATATTCGTTTTTTCAAATATGTGCATGTGCATGCATGTATCATAATAACAAGTGTCACAGAATTTCTGAGAGTACTGCCATGGTTTATGCTGAAAAACTCTTAGAAAGGCAATGCTCTTATGCTACTTTATAGGTAACACAGCAATATGGGTAACAGCACAGGTTCAGGGAAATGACTACTTGGGTCCAATGACCAATTTACCATGAACTGCGTGGCTTAAGGTATATTACTTATCCTCTCTGTACTTCAGCTTTGTCACTTTTAAAATGCAACTATTTAGCTCTGAGACATAATAATAGCATTGTCTTCCCAGGTTTTCATGAAGAATTTTTTGACGTAGTACTTAATGAATAAACTAGGCAAGTGCTTGGTGCATAGTTACCGAAGAAAATGTTCACATCACATTGACATTCAAACCACTGTTTCCAGGTTGAAAATTTTTTTGCCAACACAATATTTGGGATCTGTGGTGAAGACTGCTCATTGTCCAGTCCATTGTCCATTGATTCCTTTCTCCTTAATAGTGGGACACATCCTCACCTGGAGTAAGAAACTTCACTTCCAATCTCTTTTGCTGCTGGAGTGGGCATGCACCTATGTTCTAGTTAATAAGAATCTACTAGAAGTGATGTGTGGGAATTCCAAATAATTTTCTTGAAGGAAGTGAAGCTGTCTTTCCTTCTTTCCCTCCACCACGCCTCTTGGAACACGGATGTGATGGCTGAAGCTAGGATAATCCACTTGGACTGTGAGGCTGCACACTGAAGATGGCAGGTAGCTGGACAATAGGAGTTCAAAATTGTGTAACTATGGAGCTGCCTTACTAGCCTGGCCTTCTTACTTCCAGACATTTTAATGTGGGAGAGATAAAGAAAGTTCTGGCTGATTTTAACCACAAGGTTTCTTTTTATTTGTTTTATTATTGTTGTTGTTTTGTTTTGTTTGTTACATGCAGCCAATCAAGTCCTTTGAATCTGGTCAGAGAAAATAAACAGTGGTTGAAAACACATTTCATTTGTCAATATCTGTACCAGTCCATGTGCAGGTGAAAGGAGAAATTTGGACTTGTAGAAAATGCTTATCTGAGATTGTGGACAGGTTTAAAAAACATATAAGCCAAGTAAAGGAACAAAGGCACACAATTTTGAGAGGTTCATGTAAATCAATATATGGCTATGAATCATTGTTAATATGTTATGAATAGAATACAGAAATTCTTAGGAAACTTAAGACAAAAGAAGTAAATAAAATGAGAAAGAAAGACATCTAGAGATATTGCAAATGGCTCTGAGGAGGAGAGAAAAAATTACGCAATTCTTGGGGCTTGCGAATGAGCCAAAGTATTTTGGCAACAGAGCACTAAAGGTTGATAATCTATAATAAATGAGAGCCACTATACCAAAATTATTCCTAGAATGAATCCACTCTGAATTTAATAAGGGCAGCATTCCCATCCAAACTGAGAATTATTAATTTAATGACAACCCTTTTTATTTGTTTGTTTCATGGGTTATGGGTCAACACATGCACATTGATTTATGTTTTAAGAAATTGTTGGTTGTCTCTTTCATAACAGCAAATGCAAAGCCAATGCAATCAGCACTAAAAATCCCATCAGTCTGGCTGACCTGGAATTGTCTGTTAGAAGCTGACTGATAGGTTTCATGTTATGCTCTGTATAACAGCCAGAGCATGCTGAAACACTCACCTCTGCATTGTGACTGACCCACATCTTTGATAATTGATCATTTAACAGATTTTTAATTGTGTAACATATCTTCTCTATACAATCCCTTGCTATTTATATGGGAAACGATCTTTTCTTCAAAATTCCTATTAGTTAGGTACTTATCAAATCAATGTGTCCAGTCTGGGTCATCAGACTTTTAAAAGAATGTGAAGAAACTAGAACAGATGTAGAGAATGAAATCACATATACAAATGTTATATAAAAAAACAAAAAAAAAAAGAATTGAAACTATTCAGTTTTAAGGTCAAGGATAGCTTGGTTCATTTATGTATTTTAGTATTATTTTTCATCACTGACACTCACATGTGTGTGCACACATACACACACCATATTGTTGATGATAAGCCAAATTTGTTTTCTACTACACTTCTATCTAGATGGTGGTCTCTGACCCATATCTGTGTTGCTGGGGTCTAAGAATACAATTGAGATCTCAGCCCTTTTAACCACCATTCTGCTTTTGTATATGACTATTTGGGTATATTGTAATAAGAAGGTTGTGAGCAGTAGCTGTGGTTTAGAAGTATTCAAACCAGTGTGGAAATTATTTCCAGTGAAAACTAGGGAGCACATAATGTAAAATTGGCTCTGTTAAAAGTCTGATAAATTATAGTGAAGAACTACGTGATAATTGCCAGTTTACTTATGCCAAGCACAATGCTCACCTAAGCCTTGTGACAAGTATGAAGTAGATATTTCGCTCTTATAACCATTACATTAAAGTACCTACAAATACGAATATGTCTAAAGAAAGGATAATTTCAGTGAGATTTCCCATATTTAAAAATTTAGAAAAGCTAGAAAATCTATGAGAATCAAGCAATGATAGTTTCTTAGTCAATACAAGAGTTTCCATTGAATGCTTGCCCTTAGCTTGAAATGGTTTTAGTATTAATTCTGGAAGGATAGTGCTCAGAGGCCACTTGAGTTTAGTTCCATTTGTGACAGCAACTGGTTTTTTGAAATGAGACTTAAAGTCCTTTTGTAATTATATTATGCATGTGCACTTAGAACTAGCCTAGATTCCAGGCAAGAGTGGGGGAATTAACACTACATAATAACAAATGGGAAAAGTAGTTTCAAGCACTAGTTAAGAAAGAAAGAGAAAGAGAGAGAGAGAGAGAGAGAGAGAGAGAGAGAGAGAGATATGAAGGGAAGGGAAGGGAAGGGAAAGGAAGGAAGAAAAAAAGAAAAAGCCAATGCAGATGAGTCTGCTTCAAATACACATACAAACCTATTTGGAATTTTATTTTTCAAATGTTCTCCAGATGGTTTGGCAAAGAACTATATTTGAAAGAAGAATGGAACAAGTAAGAACAGATGTTAACAGTAAGTTAGGGCTGTCAGATTTGCCAAATAAAAACAGGATACCCAGTTAAATGAATTTTAGATAGACAATACATAATTTTTTAGTATAAGTATGTCCCAAATATTGCATGCATACTCATACTTAAAAATTATTCATAATGTATTTGAAATTCAAGTTTAACTGGGAATCCTGTATTTTATCTGGCAACTCTACAGTGGTTGAATCCAGATAGGGGTGGATGAGTGTTTATTGTTCTTCATTCAACTTTTCTGTTATTTTGAAAAAATTTTTATTTAAAATAGTGTTTTCTATATATTTGTTTCTTTAATTCTACTGTCAGTCTTCTTTGTATTAATTATAAATTTTGTTGTATAGGAAAAAGAGAACGATTTACATTCTAAAACTATAGTCACCGCCTGAAGACATCAGGATAGGAATAGGAGGGATGAAACTGGCAAGAGGGACTCAGCTACAATAAGTGGCCTAACTTGGGAAGGCTCTTTTTCCCAAGGTTCTCCTTCCCTGTTCAGATGCCAAGGCAGCTTGGAGGCACCAATGGGGAAAATGCCACTATACCCCTCCCAGACTAAGAGACATTCAGTGCCCTGGCCAGGAGACAGCTTTTGACTCCCTCAAGTAGCACCAGCAGGGACAACTGAGAATGCCATCAGCATCAGATAAACCAAGGAGACAAAAATAAGGCTCTGAAAAGTAAACTGCTGATGGAATCACAACACATAATAGTAGGCCAAGACATATGTGCTAAATCTAAACTTGCTAGAATAAAAGATTTAAACAGTATCCAGAGACTCCTAACATAATAGACAAAATGTCCAAGGCAATAAAAACAATCACCTGTCATACCAAGAACCAAGAAAATCACAACTTGAATGAGAAGATGATTGACACCAACGCCTACATAAACCAGATGTCGTAATTATGTGATGAGGCTTTAAAGCAGCCATAATAAAAATGCTTCAAGAATCAAGTACAAATGCTCTTGAAACAAAATCTCAGCAAAAAGATAATGTCAATTTTGTTCAGGAATGTATTCAGTGTATTATTACACTGAATATTATTATTCAGTAGATAATTTCGATTTCTTCCAAGCAAAGTCTTTGAAGCAAATGTTACAACATTAAATATAGCCAAAGTAATGTGATATAGACTACTTAATCAAGTGCAATTAATGTCCAGAATAAAAGAAATGATGTTTGAAAGGTCAAGCAAGGCATACAGCTATCTCTGTTTGTTTGGAGTTCCTAGTTTTATAATACTAGCGTTAGAAACAGAGGAATAACTTCAAAGTCATACTAATCTAAGCAACTTGATTCCTACTTGCCTTAAGGCCATTGCCAAGAATTTAGCAAAAAGATCAAATATCAGAAGTTTCTAACAAACTAAAGGAGCTAGGCTTTCCAACTGTTGCTCCACAGTGAGAACTGAAGTATTGTAGAGTTATATAAATGATTCTCCAAGCTATTTTTTTCAGGCTTATGCCTGAAATGAAATGTTGCAAAGGCAACATAGACATAGTCTCTAGGTCCCCACCTAGTAAAAAGATATGTGCTAAGAAAGTTGAACCAAACTGCAATTAGCTAATAGAAGCATGTGGTAACTATAGACATGATTACAACAGATATTTCCACGTTGGAAATTGTCCTAATCCTAACAGATGTTAAGAAAGCAACAATTCTAGGAGAAGTTTATTGTGCACTTACTGCATACCAGACACTGGTAGGCATTTATATCAGTTATCTCACTTGACATACATAGCAACCCTCATGGTATTTTCCCCATTTTAAACATGAGGCCACACAGCTTGCTTAATAAAACCTCAGTTCCTTGCTGAATGCAACTCTTTGCTTACTCCATAACTACATCCCTTGACCTGAACATGATTACATTTTAAATTCATGATAGTGAACCTTTAGGTATTTCTTGATGTTGCCAGCATTCATACTACATTTCCTTTGGTCACTAACTTTTACTCTCGTAGGCAACCATTGGCAACTTCTCAAAATTTCAATATCTCTCTTCTACTCTCACTCTCACCCAATTACTTTGCTTCCTATTTTACTGAACAAATACAATCAAAAGAGAAATTCTGAATCTACAGTCTGCCTTCTGGCTTGTTACTGCAGATGAACTGTGTGCTCTGTATTCCTATCTCAGACAATCCCTCTCTTTGTGCCTTAGACTCCACCCTCTCCTATTCAAGGGAATCCTCCAGCAATTCCCCCATTTCCTGTCTGCATTATTTTTTCACTTTCTACTGAATCATGCTTATCACCATACAAACATGCTGTAATTCTCCCATTTTAATAAAACTAAATGAATGAACATGAAAACAAAATTTCTCTTCCCTCCCTAGCCACTGATCATATGCTATTCCTTTTGCAGCAAAATTCATGATTTGTTTATATTTGCTCTCTCTAGTCCTTCTCATTACCTTTAAAACACACTCTAAACAGACTTTTACTACCTCACTCCACTAAAAATGTTCTTGCCAAGGTCAAAGATGACCTTTGCATTGCTAAATTCAATGGTCAATTCTTAGTCCTGTTTGTACCTGGCCTTTCAGCAACATTTGACGCAGTGGATCCTTCCGCCTCCTTGATGCAAATTGCTCTCAACTGGCTTCTCCAACACACTCCCTTATTTTTTCTCCTATCTCCCTTGCTGCTTCTCTTCAATCTCCTTTACTGGTTCCCTCTCACATAGCCAACTTCTTAACATTAGAGGGTCCACGACTCAGATCTCTGTCCTCTTTCTATCTTCTCTCACTCCTTCAGTGATCTCATCTAGTCTCCTTAGTTCTAAATATCTTCTTTTTGCTAATGACTTTCAAATTCATAGCTCTGGGCTCCGTCACTCTCCTGAATTCCTGACTCAAATACCTACTCTCACCTCCCCTTCGATATCTCAGACTTAGTATGTCCAAAACCAAATTTCAGATCTTCCTCTCGTATCAGTCATAGTTCTGGCAAGAAACAGACAGCACACTTAATTTAGGTAATTTGAGGACAGTTTAATAAAGGAGCTATTTACAGGGTGTAAAGAAACCACAAAGGATAACGCAATATTCCAGTGCTAACAAAGGCGACTACTGTCTCACCAAAGCTGAAAGGTAAAGGAGTAAAGGGAGGAAACGGTTGTTACGAGAGGAGAGAGAGAACCAGAGTGAGAGTGAGAGAAAGAGAGAAAGAGAGAGAGGTAGAGGTAGCTAGAGGTGTATGGAGAAGGTTAACCGACATGGAGCTGTACCCTTGGTGGAGGAGTACAACCAGTTTAAAGCAACTCCTATGAATCATTAATGTTCCGCATTAATGGACCCTCTAACTAAACATATCTGGAAAGCCAGAGACTAAGAGATCAGTTGACATATTCTGCCTCCTAGGGAACAGAATAAAATAAAGAAGGGTATACAGTGGAGGGGAGACATCCTGCCCACTCCCAAAACAATTCCACCTAGGGTTTTTGCCCTATCAGTTAATGAAAGGGCCATCCTGCTTGTTGCTCCAGGCAAAAACAAGGAGTTATCTTTGATTTTCTCTCACATTCAATCTACCAAGAGATCTCATTGGCCTTATCATCCAAATGTACCCAGACCTTGACCACTTCTCATCACTTCCACTGCTACCACTCTTATTAAGTCACCATCATCTCTTGTCGTTCACAACTAACAGGTCTCTCTACTTCCACCCTTGACTATACATGAAATTTTAATCAGTTAACAGAGTAAGTTTTTATGTCTTTTCAGGAATTTATCCATTTTGCCTAAATTGTCTAATTTATTGGCATACAATTGTTCATAGTATTCATGCATAATTGTTTTCATTTCTTTAAGGTTGGTAGAAATGTCTCCTCTTTCATTTCTGATTCTAGTAATTTCAATCTTCTCTTTTTTTTTCTTGGTCAATCTAGCTAAAGATTTGTTAATTTTATTAATCTTTTCAAAGAATTAGCTTTTGTTTCCGTAGATTTTTCTCTGGTTTTTTTTTTTCCTACTACTTAGTTTATTAATTTTCTCTTTCTTATTTCCTTTCTTCTGTTGCTTCAGGTTTAGTCTGATCTTTTTCCAGAATATTAGGAAAGTTAGGTTATCGATTTAAAATTTCTTCTATGTTAGTATAGGCATTTATAGCTACAAATCTCCCTCTAAGCACTATTTTAGCTGCATAAAATTTTGGTATGTTTGTCTTCACTTTCATTCATTCCAAAGTATTTTATAATTTTTTCCTGATTTCTTCTTTGACCCAGTAGTTATTTGAATGATTTTTGCCTCGTGTATTTTAGTGTTCTGTTGTTAAATGCATATGTTTATAATTGTTATATCTTCTTGATAGATTCTTTTATCATTACACAATGTCCTTTTTATCTCCAGTAACATTTTTGTTTTGAAATCTATTTTGTCTGACACTCCAGATTTCTTCTGATTAATGTTTGCATGATATATTTTTCTTTTAACTTTCAATCTATTGTATCTTTGAATCTAAAGTTGTCCCATATAAATAGAATATCGATGTATTTTTTGTTTTTTATCCAATCTCACAATCTCTGATTTTGATTGTGCTTTTTAGGATTGTTTTATTTCATTTGCATTTAATTGTTAATTAATTAATAATTATTAATTTAGTAATTATTAATATAGTTGGATTTACATTTCCATTTAACTTTTTGTTTTCTATTTATCTCATTTTTTTTTGTTACTCTATTCCTCCTTCAATCTACTGAAACAGATTCAGATTTATACTAATTTTAATTCCAATAAGTTATAGGCATATTACTCCTATAGAGTTCTAGTCTCTATTCCCCCTTTTTATATTATTGTTATATATATTAATTTTATAAATCTAAAATTACATTGTTATAAT
>NW_006436288.1:9787488-9805864 GCF_000325575.1 Pteropus alecto
TCAGAGTAACACTCTACGTTAGGAGCTAAGCATTCAGTGCTTGAGGAGAGAGCAGCCCTAGGTTTCCTCAGCTTGCCTCTCCTAGCATGGAACTCTTACCCTATAAGCCAAGGAAAAAGCATTTGGGGCCCCAGTATCTCCATGGCGCCATGCCTAAGGTATAGCCTCCATCCTATGAGTATGAGCAAGACAAAAGAAAGAGCCTCCATTTCTCAACCATACTCACTTGGAATTTAGCCTCAGCAACAGGTAACTGGAGGCAGGGAGAGTAATACTTACATACTGTCCTTCCTGAAAAAAATAGCCCTTCCAATTGAAAGCTTGGCAAAGAGAGCTATCTGTCCATGGCTGTACAATTCTAGAGTAGCGTTTCCATCTCACTCAGCTGGAAGAGAGGTCAGGGGCCTTGGTTCAAATATCATAGGCTCTTGTTTGTTCTTACCAAGTTTTAGTGTATTTTTTGCATAAATATTTTTTATTTGTTGTATGCTCTTTGGGCCATTTCCAGAGACCTTAAATGATTTGACTTATTTTTTAAAAATAATTTTTACCAGCTTCCATCTGGAGTGGATCTATAGAGCTCTTCACACTGTCATGCCAGAAGTAAAACTCCAGAGCAAGCTTTTAAAACAGAAGCCAAATCATGCCACTCTTCTGCTCAGATTCCTCCACTGACTCCCACTTTCCCTAAGAAGAAAAGCTAGAGTCTCAACAGTGTTCCATAAGACCTTGAGACTTGCCTCCTTCGCCAAATTCTCTGACCTTATTTCATAGTTCTCTATCCCTTACCCACCTTGTTCCAGCTACTCTGGCTGCCTTGCTGTCATCAAACACATCAGAGAACTGCTACCAGCTTTTGCACTTGCTGTTCCCTCTTCCCGGAACACTCTTCTTCTAGATATTCACAAACCTAACCCCCTCATCTCCTTCAAGCAATTACTCGACTATCCCCTTCTCAGTGAAATCTCCTCTAACCACTCTACTTAATAATATAATCCATTCCTGACCCTCCCAGTATTCTCTATCCCTCTATTTAAAAAAATATATATATATAGAAATGTATACATATAAAAATATATATATAAATACATTTTATATAATATATATATTTATATTTATATCTTTATATTAAATAAATAGCATGTATTACCTTCTAACATGTTATACAACTTGGAACAAAATTAGTGCATAGTTTTTATTGTCAGTCTCCTTCAGCACTGTGTAAGCTTCAAAAGGGCCAGGATTTTTATCTTTTTTATTAACAGATAAGTTTCAATCACCTAAAACAGTGCCTGTCTCTAGCAAGTACTGCATAATTATTAGTTGAATAAGTATTGATTTCATGAAATAGTAGAGTCAGGATTTGATCAAGAGATCATGATTTTAATCACAAACCTATGCTGAGATCACTTTCAGGCATTAGGTCCTATTTAAATAAAATTCATGGGCTACGACATATATAAATATTATATATATATTTTACAAATATTATATATATATTTTATAAATATATATATAATATTTAGGAAACAGAAGAGAGGGCAGACTTTATATTCATGTAACAGAATGCTAGGCTATACAACCATGGAAGATTAGACTTGAATCTATTTTGATTTTTAATTGATATTTGAATTTGTTCCCAAAAAACTTCTTCGGTGATAAACTCACTGAAGATAAGGCTTCCAGCTGAGGAGAATTCATTTAGACAGCTTTCGTGAATCATAACCATTTGTTAGCTTAAAACTTCATGGCAGGTATTGGGTCCAGTACCTTCTTTTGAAATCTAAGAATCTGGACCCGAGAATGGAAAGGAAGGTTGTCTCATTTGCTCCATGAAGTTAAGCCTTACTTTGAATGTCTGTTAAAATAAAACTCATGAGATGAAATAATATTTTGTGAATATTTGTCAGCATTATGAATTACTGCAGAAAAAATGAAGCATAATTTTCCAGGTCACCTTTTTTTAAGAATGCCCTCTACTTCTCTCTTTTTTATTTCTCAGATACTATGGTTTTATTTTTGCAAAGATGCCTGCCAGTGATTTTGGTCACCTGAATTATCTAAGCACTGTATAAATGAACACAAAAGAACTCATTATGCTGTAATACCAATCTGCCTTTTTCCCTCTTGGCCACACATGGCTCGGATCTCTGTCAAAAATCTTCTCTGCCCCAATTTTTCTACATGAATGTCCCTGAAGCCGAGACCATTGTGAACCTTTTTTTTCATGGACAATTTAACTTTCCTAGATCCATGCAAGTTTTGATAGCTGCCCTTCACATTTTCCATAGACACCAGCCAGGTGCATTAACCTTTACTATGTGAGCCTTTTAGTCCAGATCTGTGTTTCTCAATCTCAGCTGCGTATTAGAATAACCTAGAGAAAATTTTTTAAATGCTAATACCCAGGTTCTACCCTTAGGTTCTGACCCAGTTGATTGGAATGATGATTGGTATTGACATATTTTAAAAGCTCCCTGGTTGATTTTAATGTGCAGCCCAGAATGATACCCATAAGTCTAAGAAATTAAGCCTTGCTGGGTCCTGAGGGACTAAAATATTAGAAATTACTTTTATCTTTCATATCTATACTAAGATATATATCTTTCATATTATCTTAGTATGAATTCATAATTTTCATTCTGAAGTCATTAACAGAACACCTGCAGTCTGCCAAACACTGCATTTTGCTAGTAATGTAGAGCTGGACATCTTCTGCCCTCATGTAGCTTTGAGTGTAATTATAATATAAAGGACAAGATGGACATTTAACAAGAAATCACAAGTGCAAAGAGTGATCACAGCAGTCATTTACACCTATAAAAAAAGTAATTCCTCCTCATTCCACCCCTAGAACCTGGGTGTATGAGAGGTATATTTGATAAGTGTGTTTTGGGTGTTTGAATGATGTCAAGTCACAATAATTATTGAGTGTGATTGATTTTAAAAAATTGCTTCAGTTAATAACTTCCCCTTTTCAATACAAATACAGTAGCAAAGATTCTTCTATACTTTAGTGTGAACTACTTTAATGAGACCTTCAATTCTTCTCATCATTTATCTACTTATACAAGTGCATACTTGTATAAAAGAGGTGTTGGGACATTTGACTTCCACAGAGATATTTGCCTTTAGGAATCTGTGGGTTATCAGCGATCAATGTTTGTCTGGATGGTAGAGGAAATGAAGTAGGAGGTGAGAGGAGTGTTTACTCCAGGCATACATACCTCCTGTGTGGTCCTCAATCTCACCAAGCTTAGAGGCTCTACACCTTTACTTAGAATGCTCTCATCTTGATCTTTTGAGGGTGGTTTCTTCTTGTCATTTAGATCTTAGCTTAAATGCCACTATATTAAAAATGCACCTGGAATGTGTTTTAATCAAGTATGATAAGGAACACAGACAGAAATGACTATCATGAAGAAAGGTTTTTATATTCACAGGTCTCTAGAAATAGGAGACATAGCACACAGGGCCTCAAGGAGGAATCACCAAGGTCAGTCAGGAGGCAGAAGGGGCACGGGGAAAGCAAAGGCCCAAGCTTTTTATTGTGGTTTTCACAGGATGAAATGGGCAAGGAAGTGTAGGCAGCTGTGTAAATTTTGTATTGAGTAGTTGAAATAATTTTGGCAGGTGTCGGGCTATAAAGGTGGTTCCTAATTGTCTGGTACCTAACCCTGGGATAATTTAGGGCAGTGGGACAGTGTCTTGGACTGCAGAAGCTTGATAAGGAGGTGGTGGGAGTGTGAACTCTGGATTGGTTGATTTGCTTATCAAAAATATGCTTGCTGGAAAGTCATAGGCTATCTCTAGGGATTAGCTCGCCCTCCCCCGCCCCACCCGCCCTGGGAGGGGCGGTTTCACCAGGATTAGCAAGGCTTAAAGTCAAAACATCATAAAGCACAGAAAATAAAAAGCATGAATATTACAACCACTCCTCAAAGAGTCTCCCTGATCTCCCAAACTGAAATGATTAGCAGTCGTGCTTTATCACATCACTCTATTTTAATTCCCCCAAAATATGTTGTCTCTGTTATATCTCAGATGGTTCGTTTACGCTTCTCCTATGATAAGAAAAACATGCTCATCCTGTTTACTGTTTTACCTTCAGTATTCAGAACAAGGATACATGTAAAACATTCAATAAACATTTATTCAATTAAATGTATGTTTTTCTCTCTTCTTAGACTTCTCAACATCTACTTGCTCTTCATTATGGGTGTTGTGAAAATCACCACAAATTTAATACTGTGATCATGGGGTTTCTCTATTTCTAGAACCTTCAGAACAATGCTTCTAGAGAGCCATAAAGGTCTGTGGTATAAAAGGCACGAGGAGAGAAACAGAACAGAAAGTTTCTTAGCTCACAGAGCAGGCAGAGGGACTGATGGGTTTGTTAATGGCAAAGGGAAATAAGGGATAGTAATGAGAGAAAGACAGGCAGCCCGTGCTGCATCACTTGAAAATTTTTATTTTATTTGAATTTAACTTCACCTGTTCATTTTTATTCGAAAACTCCCTGATTACTTTCTAAGTGCCAGGAAACAAAATGTTCTCCAATTTCTATGCACTCTATACTGTTAATGGAAGAATACTATTTGGGTCTCACATTTAAAGAAAGAAATGGAGGACTAAAGATAGTCCCAGAGAGCACAGAATGTACTCAAAAACACTTAGAAAACTGCATATGATGAAAGATACTGAAATGGACTCAATATTCAAATACTGAGGCTTTCGTGTTTACTTCCTGCCACATAGGACAATCAATATATGTTTGTTAAATGAATGAATTTGAGAGAAGGAACAAAGATTTGACCAGCACAAAATTCTTGTGCAGCTAAACACTTTTTACTTAGTTAATGATTATTAAGGTTAATGCTGTAAAAAAACAAACAAACCAAACCAAAACAAAACATAGTAGTTCAATTTCTCTTGTTTGTTTTCAGTGGTAAAAAAGCTGAGGACTAAAAAATCATAGAACTTGTTTAAGGCTTCCAACACATTCACAGTTAATTTTAGAATAATATAAATGCTATAAATCACAGTGTCTTCACATTCAACAGCTATATAAATAAGTCTCAATTCCCTGGGGAGTGAGAGAGGTGTTGTTGTTGTTGATATGTTTAGGTTATGTTTTTCTTTTCTTTTTACTTTTTTTTAAATGATTGGCTGCATAACAGATATCCAAAAAAATGAGACTTGAACAATGATTGTACAAACATCAGTAATACAAAAAAAGTAAAAGGGGAGAAGGAAAAAGCCTGAGCTTATAAAACACAGCCAGCCCAGATGAATGGCCTCAAAGGGACTTGCTTTTAGTCAAGATACACAAGTATGCTTCTAATAGGCTCCTTGGATGCCAGGGACAGGCCTCTGATGTACAGCTGTGCCTCTCTATTTGCATATTAAATATATAAATAACCAGCAGTGCATAAGAGATAGGAGAACAAATAGGAACATGACATTGAAAGGGCATATTCAGCTAGTTAAACACTAGATGGTACACAACCAGATCTTGCCAATACAGGCAAGACTCATCTTTTTGTAGCAGGTTCAAAATCCAAAACAAGGGCAATGCACAGTTCTCACCTAACCAATACAGTATACAGAGATGGAAAACAGCCTGCAGATCATTTGTGTGACTCTCAGTGAGGTAAACTAAGGCAGGTAAGACTGATGCAGCTAACATAGTCAGCATATGTTATTAATCATGCCATGATGTAAGGATGGTAATGTTAAAAGACTTTATTATTTGGAGGAGATGAGAAACAGAGGAATAGTGAACTTCTACATAAGGTGTTGAATGAAGAAATCCAGGTTTGTAGAGAATGCTGTGGGAGCCCAGATTAGGTGTAGTAAAGAAGTAGACTATGAGGGATGAAGGTCCCTAGTACTCAGCAGCACGTAGTAGAAATTCAATCCAAGACAGCTTAACTTTCCATGCCTACCCCTGATGGTGGGGAAGGTGTGAGAGGATTTCTTAGTTCATGCTATGCTTTGTTTTTATGTCTGTATTTTGTTCCCTTTAGAGTTAATAACCTGGTGCCAGATTGCCTATTTTATGACTAACTCAGAAACCCCATGGAAAACATCCCTAGAAATTTCTCACGACTCTGTGCAGGATCTGCTATAATGCATGCACTTTTGCCCCATTCATATTTCTGGGGCAGCCCTGGCTGAGCAACTGCCTCCAGCTCCTCTTGAAACAAGAGATCGGGCTCCAGAGTCTCTAGTAGGTAGATAAGTGAAAAATAATTTATGAAAAATAAAATAGGGTTATAGTTTTATAACAACACCTATTCACTCAAAGTTCAACAAACATTAGTCGAGCCAAGTCCTATTAGGTTAAAGGTGTTTTGATCACCAAATGTGGGGGAGTGAGGGGATGGGAGTTCACCACAGCAACAAGCAATTCTCGCACACTAGTTGCATGCCCTGCAATTCAATTCAGTTCTGACACTGTCTACCTAGAGATAACATCAGATTCAACAGGTTAAGGTTTCAGTCTGACAAGTCTGCTCTGCCCTCTCCACTTCGAACACCAATCACAAACCCAGGTTGTCATCTGAGCTTCTGACCAACCAACTATAGATCAGAGGTCCCAAAGACCCCCGCCTCAAGTTCAATTGGTTTGCCAGAGTTGCTCATAGAGCTCAGAGAAGCATTTTACTTACTAGATTACCAGTTAATTATAAAAGGATCTAACTCAGGAACAGACAGTTGGAAGAGATACATAGGACAAGGTATCTGGGAAGAGGTGCAGAGCTTCCATGCTCTCTCCAAGTGCTTCACTCTCCTCAAATCTCCACCAACCTGGAAGCTCTCCAAACCCTGTACTTTTGGATTTTTATGGAAGCTTTGTTCTATAGTCATGATTGATTAAATCAATGTCTATTGGCGATTAAACTCAACCTCCGGCCACTCTTCCCTACCCCTGAAGGTCAGGGAGGTGGGACTGCAAGTTCCAATCTTCTAATCACATTGACTCCTCTGGCTGGTTGACTGTTGACTCAGGCTGTGCTGGAGAGATGGCCTACTCCATGAAGAAGCAGGGGGCTCAGAGGCAGAGCTGCCCACATACGAATTAACTCAGAAGTTCTTTCAAAGTTACCACTAAAAGCCAAACTAAATTCAAACTTCAGTAGTATACTCAAATTGTTTCAAGCATTATATTTTTGTAGCCAGTTTAATCAGGCATATTACATGTTCTGATTTATATTTTCAAAAGATCACTCTGACTTCTGTTTGGAGATTTGAATGCAGGGGGCACAAGGAGAAGCAGGCAACCTTTTAGGTTTTTGCAGTGCTTTCGGCAAGAGATGACGGAGTCTTGAACTAGGGTGGAGTGGGGAAGATGGAAACAACTAAATATAGTAAATACATTGGAGATAGTGCTGACAGGACTTACTGATGGATTAGAGTTTCGGGATAAGGAAGGCCAGAGTCTAATAGCATGAGTTATTGAGCAGATGAAGTTGCCATTTACTAAGATGACAGTTTGCTTTATGTGTCAACAAAAACATATGTCATGCTTTTAGCTTGATCAGGTGCAAATAAATAATAATAACAATAAAAATTAACCTTTTTGGATTGCTTATATGTCAGATACTATTTCAAGCACTTTCATGTGTTAATTTAATCCCCGTAACAACCCATGGTGTACATATTATCTTTTCCAACGTTTTACACATTAGTAAACTATAGCACAGCTAGTGGCAAAACCAGGGCTGGATTTTATAGATTTGAGAGCTCTGATTCCAGACTCGGCTTCTTAACTCCATGCTATACTGTCTGTTTGACTCCTAACTCTAATCATTTGACTCATCAGTTGCATTCTGTTGGAAACAAGGGTCTCGGGTGATAGAATGCAAGTTGGCTCACCCTAAAATACTGAGATTGAAACACATTCCCTTTTCTCCAAAGATGTTCAGGAGGAGAGCTACTGAAGCCAGAGGGTCATATGCTTATCCTGAATGGAACTGCAATTCCATGGAGTAAGCAAACATTAACCCTGTGTCTGCTGCATTTTATCAACCAGAAGGAGGCATGTTATCTTTCTCTGTCTCATTTTAGTCATTTGAAGTAATGAAGTTCCATGTATTAATTATCTGGGAAATAGTCCATGGTTTATAAGGCTGTTCTGGAGTCAGATTCCTGTTAGCTAGGTGTCTGTGGTATATTTCTTAACCCCTTTATGTCACAATTTCCCCATCAGTAAAGTGAGGATAAAAATACTATGCCAGGGACTGGCTAGTTTTTCATCAAATCCAGTTCTCTTTCTTCCCGGCCACAGAGCTATACTGTATTTTCCAGCCTGTCATGCATTTTAGTATGGCCAGATGGTGCTGGCCATTAGGATAAGGACAGAAGTGATGGATGCAGCTATCAGATCTGGCCCATACAAATCTTCCAAGTAGACATTCCATGCTTCCTCTTCTTTGTCTGCTGCATGAATACAGAGGATCTAGCATAAATGTGCTCTCAGAACACAGAAGAAAAAGTATCTCCATGATTATCTTTTTCCAAATTCTTTGCTGCAGCTAGAGGATAATGTAAATCTCATCAGAAATCATAGTTCTCCATTTAAGGCATCTTATTGTAATTGACAATCCAGCCTATTTACATACAAAAATGGGTGTCACCGAATTATATAAAGTGAGCAGAACAGCAGGGAGGTCAGCAAATATGAACTGGAGAAGTTCCAAATGCTGTATTCTGAAGGCTTTTCTCATCCTGTCCTTTCCAGGGTCCCCTAGCCTTAGTCTGCAGTTAGAGCTATAGGATGTGTGTGGCTTGGTCTTCCCAACATGATTGCACAGCCTCGCTGAAGATTTAAACCAATGGGTTTATTACAATCCACTCTCTTTCTTTTGAGTAGATTCAAGCTCATCAGTAGTACCCTGTGACTCCTACAGCAAATGGGCAGAAGAGAAGACTTTAAAAATTAGAAGATTGTATCATATAGAATCAGAGATGCATGTTTAGAAATGTAAATCATCCTTGAGGGATGCTTAGATTTTCATTTGAAAATATTTTATTATTGGTGTAAAGCTCCAGAAAGCTTCAGAGATTCAAGAGAACATTCAGCAAGGGGTCAATTAAGAGTTCTACCTAATAGGAAGATTCTGAATAAAAAGGAAGAGGTAAGGGACTTGATAGCTCACTTGCATATTTACCGGTCTCGACACACCCTGACAAGTTTTCCCTAGACTTATATTGGCAAATAAACCTCTTGAAAGTTGATTTTAATTTTTTCATTTTACCTTCAGGCTCTTAGGATGTTGTGCTCCATTCTCATCACCCACCATCTTGTATCTAATAGTATCACAAATCTTATTTTATGATTTAGTATTGTCAGCAGATATCTTACTGCTGTGTGACATAGAGAATACTTCATGGATGTCTAAAATGACCTTGTAGATAAATAAGCCAATTGGTTCAAAGATATTTGTATACCCACATTCATTATTTCTAATAATGAATTTCATCATTAGAAATTTTTCAATGTAACAAAATGTTTCTAAAGTAGGAAGCATCCAAAGTAAAAGCCCATTATCAAAGTTTATAACTATCATATAGATAAAATCCCAAGGAAGCCATAGTCACTTGGCTTAGACCAGACAGCTGTTACATTCAGACAAGTATAATCCAGACAGTATATCTATGGTTATGTACATATTTCAACATCTTTAAAGAAGCTGCAAGTACATAAACAACAAAACTTATTAAAATCGAATCTCCCTATTTTAAAATGCCCCATGCCCCTGGAAGCCTCTCGCTTTCCTTCCCTAGAGAACTGCTTATGCTTCTACATCATTTTGTCGTCCCAATTTCTTTCTGAAAAAAAAATTCATCTCTCCAGAGCCTTTTAGCAAAGGATATGCCTTACCTACAGACCCCTGGACACTAGTTCTCTCTTGTTCTCTGCTTTTCTGTCAAAAATCCCTCTGCTTTGCTTTGGGCCTTTCTATCTCATCTTCATTTTATCAATTCTGCATCATAAAAGCCCAAGGAATTGCCTGTAATTGGAGCCTTCCTTTGTATGTGGTGGAAGGGTAGGGAACTGTGCTGGCCAAGCCAGAACCTTCCTCATATTTTAATTACCTTTGTCCCATCACACCTATAAAGAGTAAGGCCAGTCAGATAATGCCCTAAATGTGTACATGTTGCCTGTATAGGCTTATTTTCAAAGAGCATTACAATTTAAAAACAATGCTTTGTGAAAAATAGAGACAGCCATTTGCCTCTGGTAAATGATTCAAGAAAGTCCAAGATGATAGCACCATCTCTCAAAGGCTTCACACAGCTGAGCTTTGGGTAACATAAAAAGTGCCCGTCTGTCACCTAGTAAAAGAAGAATAGCTTATTCTACTGGGACTAAATTAAAAGATGTGCTGTTCCATCATATTTCGAAGCTCTCCTACAATGCACAAAAGCTTCTATGGTGCTGATTAAAAGGAGAAAATATCATCTGGCTAGCAGAAAGGATCTGTAACTAAAATAAAAGTGTTCTCACCCTTGACTAAACATTTACCGTCAACAATCTGTCTTCTGTATGTGCCTGGGAAAACAACACTCCCAAACACACATACACAAACACAAATGTTCAATTCACAATAAATCTGCTCTAAGAAACAATTACCTAGGAAAAATTTTTCTTTACCTTTTAAACTAAATGCTTTACATCAGAATTAAATGTGCTTCCTTCTGTAGGGGATATCCACAGGCCACATAATGCTGCTTGATTTTCAAAGGGGGGAAAAAAGAGGGATTATTTTCTTAGCCCTTATTATGTTCATTATGTGGCTCATTATTTCCACAAATAGGTTTCATTAATCCAAAATTAACTATCTAGGATCTTTACCCTAGGGGAGGCCTGATTTTCCTTATGCATGTGTAACATCCTTGCATAGGACAAGGAATCGCTCTGTATTTTGATTGTCAAAAACTGAAACAAGTTCATCTAATATATAATTTACAATAATACAGCTTCTCTTTCTTGGATTTTAAATCTTATTTAAGGGAGATCCAAATGTTGTGTAACCTTGGGTAAATAACTTCTGTCTTCCTTGTGACAATATAAATAAAATATTTCTTTGAACAATAGCTAAAAACATTTCTTGTTTTACTTCCTAAACTTTTAATTCCTCCAAAAGGGAGAAACTCTATTCTGAAATATGTTAACGTTACTTGCATACTGTTGTTATATGCTAATTATATCTCAATAAAGCTGGAAAATATGTTAATTTCTTTAATATTTAGGAAATTATTTTAATTTATAATTATAATCATTTAAACCTAATTTATAATTATAATTAATTAAATCAGTTTAAATCTTTATTATGCATTATTGAAATGTTTTCTTTGTGAAAAAAATTATGAAAGAAACAGAAAAGGCTGTGACAAACCCATTTCATAAACATTGCTCTAATTTTATTTTCCAATGGCTTGATTCCAAATTGCATCCATTCCTATTAATAATATTTATCCCTATATAAACTGAGAAAATTGTTTTTTACAAGTAAAAAAGAAAACTAGTTATACGTTATACTTAATAATTTCTTAATTTTGAAGTTTGCTATGCTATAATCTTCCATTTCATATACTATTTAAAATTTCTCATTATTTTTTGCGCATCTTTTAAATCACATCTGATTTATTTTTGCTTCTTAGAAAGGAGGGCTTTTATCCATTTAATTTATGTATTGCCCCAGCATGGCAAAATCACACCCACAGATGCTTAATAAAATTATCTGAAGATAAATCACAAACCATATATGCTGCTCGCATTGTAATGATATAAATATAGAAATAAAATTGGGTTATCCTTCCATGCCTTGTATTTGGAATTGAGTGAGGCTCCCATTAGAATAATGGAGACAGCCTGGAGCCTCACATGCAAAGGAGGTTTGGAAACAATCCCAAAGGAAAACGATAAACCAATTCAATTATTGGAAAATGGATCAGATGGGGAAAGCAACTGCTCTTGCTTAGTTTAGAGAATTTGTTTACACATGGTTCTCAAGCATATCAATTGTAGTTGTCAAGAGGAAGATAATTAGCTATTCTCTCTCTCTCTCTCTCTCTCTCTCTCATAGACTCAAGAAATATTTGTAGAAAATAATTGCATATAAATTTTTTATAACTATCTCGACCAGAGGCTAAGTCAGGTCAGATATATAATGAAGAACAGCGAGAGATAAAGCTGGTCCTATGGAAATCATCAAACAGGAGGTTTGTTGAATTCCTTGGCTTTTTGTGCTCTTTACCCCATCTCTTCCCATTCTGTAAGGCACCAAAGACCCTTGTTATTTTTTGCCTTCTATACCAACTCCATCTCAATAAAAGATCTAATAAAGTAATCTACATTATAGCAAGTAACTTACATTGTTAACACAAACATATTACTCCTCAATTCAACACAATAAATATTCTTAGTGCTCCCACTGAGACTCGGCTTTGTTTGTGCTTATTATCCCAAAGCTTCCAGGACAAATGAGCATGGTTTTTTGGAGGTAGGCTTACTTACCTTTGAAAAAGTGGGAAAAAGTTTTGAGTCAAAAGAACATAATCTTGGTTGTTAGGGAGCATATATATAGGTTTTATGAAACTGTTGAATATTAACATGTGTTTCCTCATCTATAAAAACAGTATTCTTGACCTCATAGATTAAATAATTAAATGAAATTATGCAAGTGAAATGTTGATTTTGTTGTTACTATTATTTTTATCTTTACACCATTTTCTGAGTTCAGAAACACTTAGAATCTGTGGATCTTTTCTGCCCAAAAAATCAACACAAGAGAAGGGAAAGATAATGATGCAAGCATAGGTACTTTTTCCTAACAGGCAAAGTAGGAATATAAAAATAAATATAGCATTAACATTAATAGTAAAAACCACTTAAACACTGGCTATGCATCAGGCACTATGCTAGCTGCTTATCTTCCTTAATCTGCACAAATTCTGGGAAATGGAAATTATTATCATACCAATGAGGTTACTGAGGCTCAGAGAGATGAATTCCTCAGGGTGACACAGTTAGTAACTGATGAGACTGGGACTGAACTCAATCTGTCTGGCTGCATAGTCTATACTTAAGTATACAGTTTCCTTTCCCTGGATTTACTGCTCAGTAAGCATATATCACTCTCTATGCTCTCTGATCCTACTCATCTCTGACGAGATTTAACTGCATTAAGATACATAAATTTTCTGAGCATTGGGCTTTGAAAACTCTGGACAAAATTAATTTTGTCCAGAAATAAGATTGTTTTGATTTTATTTATGTTGCCTCTTTGAATGTGTAGCTTTTTTTAGTAATTATTTTTGAAACAATTTGAAACATAGAAAAGTTGCAGAAACTATATAAAAACTGCTCTTTTCCTGAAACAATTTGAAAGTTAGCTGCTGACAGAATGTCTAATAATTCTCAAATACTTTATCGGTAATTTCTTCAAGTAAGGTTATTCTCCTATATATAACCACCATTACCCATCAAAATGAGGAAATTAACATTGACACATTACTAACAATTAATCCTCAGGCCCCACTGGAGTTTTGCAAATTACCCCAATATTACTTTCATAGAAGAAGGATCTAGTCCAGAATTGCATGCTACTTTTAGTTGTCATGTCATCTAGGAAGTTCCTCAGTCTTTCCTGGACTTTCAAACTCTTGACACTTTTGAAGATTACAGGAAGTCAGTTATTTTGTGAAATGTTCCTCAGTTTGGATTTTATCTAATGTTCCCTCCTGAATAGATTCAGATTATTAGGAATATCACAGAGATGATGTGTTCTTCTCATTGCATCCTATCGATTTCTATTTGCCCCATTACTGGTGATGTTAAATCACTAGATTGAAGAGTTTGGCACAATTCTCTACTATGAAGCTACTCTTTTACCCTTTGAAATTCCTGAGTATTTTGTGGGAAAATGCTTTGAAACTATTTAAACATGCCATTCTTCATGAAACTATTGGCTTCATTTACTTATATAGGCATACCTCATTTTATTGCACTTTGCTTTATTATGCTGCATTTTTTTTAACAAATTGAAGAAAAAGCCTCATACCAGCAAAAAAGTATGGTTTACTTTATATTAATACTGACTTTATTGTCGTCGTCTGGAATCGAATTCACATTATCTCCAACATATGCTTGTATCATGGATTCATACTTTATTCATCAGTTTTAATTCATTCCTGTAAATATTTATTTTGGTGCTCAAATTGTCACAGATTTGGCCAGTGATATCCACTTTAATCTGTTGTCTATGTGTGTTTTTTTAACAAGATTTTTTTTTAGAGCAGTTAAAGATTCACAGTAAAATTAAAGGAAAGGTACAGAGATTTTGCATATACCCCTGCCCCCATTCATACATATTCTCCTCCATTATCAACATTGCCCACCAGGATGGTACATTATTTTCTATGTTCTTTTGACATGCCTCCATTATTCTTTCAGCACATCCTTGTTTCTGGCACAAAAGTGTATTTTAGACTCATCTTAGAATTTTTCTGCCTTGGGATAGGGCATTTTTTTCAAGGAGCCCTGGTTCCTTTTAGTGAAGAATTACTATTCTTAGAGATCTTTGCGCTAGGTATGCTTCTTATGAATATACAGACACATATTTACATAGATATATTTCTATATGTATCTCTATACATTGAAAAGCACTTTCAAATAAATATTTCCGTTTCCAACACAATACCATAGATTTCTTATAGTTTTCTCTCTTCACCTTTCTACTCTTCTTCGACAGTAAGGAAACTAGATGCCCTTATGTTGAATATATGTACTTATCTTGGTCAATCCCCCATATGTAGCCATTTCTCATTACTACCATAACTCTTCCCCTCTGCCGGCACAGATGCTCTCCTCACCCCAAAACCCAAATTCAGACTGTCATCCTATGCAGAGTCCCTTCTCACTCTATTTGGACTGTAAAAACATGCTCTAGTCATTCTAGTACCATTTGCCTACCCTAATTCTCAGAAACCTACCTTGCTCAGAACAATTTAATGAAATTTGGACTGAACTTGTTCAGGAAGAAGAAGAAAGTGAATGCACAGCCCTTGAACATTTGTATCAAACCAGGCAATTCTTTTTATATGTGGGTCTACTGAAAAATAATTAGTAGTTCTAAGATAATTCATTCTAAACTACAATAATTAATGTTGGATCAGAGTAAGAGAAACTGGTTTTATTCTCTCTCTTTGCTAATTGCAACAGGTAAAAACTTCTGTATCCCTTAACTTTTCCTATGAAAAGAACCCTTAAAACCAGTCAGGAGGTAAACTTGTTATTCACAATGTCAGTGGGAACTCCTTACATACTATTTGTAAGAGCATAAATAGGTACAACCACTTATGAAAACTATTTGGCATTTTCAGTAAAGGTGAAGATATATAAACTATAAACCAGTAATTCTAATTCTATACATATGTCCTAAAGAAAAATCACAAGAATATACAAGAATATATGTAGCAGCATTGTTTGCATTACCAAAACAATGGAAACAAACCAAATGTTATTGTTTTGGTTTTCTTTAGATAAATACCCAGAATTGCAATTGCTAGGTCAAAAGGTATATCCATTTTTAATTTTTTGAGAAACCTCCAGACTGTTGTCCATACACATGTGAAATATTCTTTCCTTGTTATGAAATATTTAATATTTTAAAAGCTTTTATTTTTAAGGAGCTAGCTTCTTGCGGTTTCTTGCACCATTATAATTTCTACAGGTGATTATTTTATGGTTTGAAAGAATGAGTTTTCTGAAGCCAAATATATACCAGAAATTTTACCACTGAAAGAATGGTGGTATATTTACATGACAAAATAACAGAGTAGTGAAAATGACTGATCTGCAGCTAAACAACAGAGACAAATCTTATAAACATAATGTTGAGTCAAAAAAGTCAGAGAAGCGTTCATACAGTAAAAATCTATTAATATACAATTTTTAAAAACTAAAATATTTTGTTCAAGGATACTTGCATATGTGGTAAAAAGAGAAGCCCAAAATTCAGGATTGTAGTTACTTTGAGAGAAAGGGGATCAGATGGGATTAAGAAGAGGTCCATGAGAGACCTTAAAGATATTTGTAAAGTAATTTGTATTTCTTAAATTCATGGCCAATACACAGATGTCAATTTTATTGTTATCCTTAATATTTTATACACATGTGAAATATTCTTTCCTTATTATGAAGTACTTAATATTTTAAAACGTTTTTATTTTAATTAGTTTCAAGTATACGGTACATTGGTTAGACATTTATATAGTTTATAAAACGATCCCCCTCCTTCTCTCCTCTGTTTTTCCACCTAGCCAATATATTAATGCTAACTGCATTCCCTATGCGGTGCTCCCCATGCCCGGGACCCTCTATCAACTACTAATTTGTACTTCTTTAACCTTTCATTCCATTCTCCCAGCCCTCCCAATCCCCCTCCCCTCTGTGCATCTCCAAATTGTCCACTTTCATTTGTGAGTCTGTTTTTGATTAGTTTGTTCATTTCCTTAGATTCCACATATAAGTGAAATCATAGGGTATTTATTTTTCTCTGACTTATTTCACTCAGCATAATAACCCCTAGGTCCATCCATGTCGTTGCAAATGGTAGGATTTCACTTATTTAATGGCTGAGTAATATTCCATTGTATATATGAACCATAACTTCTTTATCCTACCATCCATTGATGGGCATTTAGGTTGCTTCCATATCTTGGCTATTGTAAATTGTGCTGCCATGAATATTAAGGTGCATAGATCTTTACAAATTATTGTTTTGGTTTTCTTTAGATAAATACCCAGAATTGCAATTGCTAGGTCAAAAGGTATATCCATTTTTAATTTTTTGAGAAACCTCCAGACTGTTGTCCATACACATGTGAAATATTCTTTCCTTGTTATGAAATATTTAATATTTTAAAAGCTTTTATTTTTAAGGAGCTAGCTTCTTGCGGTTTCTTGCACCATTATAATTTCTACAGGTGATTATTTTATGGTTTGAAAGAATGAGTTTTCTGAAGCCAAATATATACCAGAAATTTTCAGACATTATTCTTCTTACTTTACTTTTAAGTTAAATAGTTTACCCACGTCTACAGGTGAAGAAACAGATTCACAATGTGTACATTATGGTCCTTGGGGTTTTCAGAATGGGTAGTTGTGGGGTGAGAATTTGAAACAAGGTCTCTGATTCCAGATTCTGGGCTCTTCCTCCACCAAAAGCTACAAAATGTTCCCACACAAATTACCTCATTTAATCCATTATAGCTCTCTAGTGGAGGCACTGATATCTTGATTTTTAAGATGAGGAAACTCGGAAGGATTAAATGTCTTTCCTACAGTCTAGGCATAGAAAAACTTAAATCCAAGTCTTTGTCTCCAAAATTTGGTGATTTGCTAAGAACATCATCATCTTCCCAATGTTAAATCCTAGAAAAATTGGGGGAGGTGGGTATTTAAATTAACTTACAGTATGTAACAGAACCAGTGTTATCTGATTAAAATCTGATTAAAATCTTCTGATTAAAATCTTCTGCATCATTTTAGTTTTCTTTCTTCTAATATAAATAAACAAAGTAACATTTACCAAGAATTATTTTATATTCTGATAGTTTCATAAGTCCTGACTAATGTTTCTAGTTCCCAGATTCCTGGCTCACATGTCCTGGTTCCTAGAAATGGAAAATTCAGGCAAAGAGGTTAAATATTTTGCTAAAGATCATGGAGAGAGTTCACAGTAGTCATACCTTCTGATGGCCGGGTCCATTACCTAATAACCTAAATTGACTTTGCTTAGCAGTGAAAGAAAATTCCTACTTATTTCTTCATACCCACCTCAATCTCTATCTGATTCATTTCATCCCACGTGACTTCCAGTACTTTGTTCTGTCAGCCTTAAGAAACTCTTAATCTCTGATAGCCAGAGAGTCAAGAGTACAGAGTGCATGCTCTACCCCAGAGTGCTATTTTGGTTCCACTTGAACACTGAGATCTTGCAAAGGTTGTCACTGCTGTGACACTAAATAATTCATTACAAAAATAAATAAATAAAACAACCCCCACCCTGATATTGAGGTACAGCAATAGGAATTATTATTATTTTTTCCTCTGGAACTCTGGTAGCTTCAACTCAGTGAATAATGAGAAAGTGACACCGGTCACTTCAAGTCAAAAAATGATAAACTTTAAAACATAAGAGATTTCAATTAGTGGGTCTCTTTTAATTTTACTTAATTTGTATAAATGTGAAGGAAATTATGATTCCTGTCTCTACAGCTTTAGGAAGCAGGAAAGGCATCTTATGGAGGAGGAGGTCTGGAAATATATGAGATAGCAGATGCAGAAAGCTCATGAGAT
>NW_006436288.1:9805959-9827971 GCF_000325575.1 Pteropus alecto
TTTTTTTTTTTGCTTAAGTGAGGAAAGTAGAATATAAACTGCTATCAGTTGGTCAGCTGATCAGTTTATTGATGTATATGTAGACATACAGACATGCAAATATTCACATACAAGGAGTAGACATGTGCTGACATACAGCAGTGAAAAAGTAACACAAATCTCTCATTTTTAACACTGCAATTTAAATCTAAATGAACATGCTGCTTGAGTTAATCTGAAATCCATTATGCTTTATTCTAAGCTATCAGTTGGTCAGCTGATCAGTTTATTGATGTATATGTAGACATACAGACATGCAAATATTCACATACAAGGAGTAGACATGTGCTGACATACAGCAGTGAAAAAGTAACACAAATCTCTCATTTTTAACACTGCAATTTAAATCTAAATGAACATGCTGCTTGAGTTAATCTGAAATCCATTATGCTTTATTCTAAATGTCTAATATTAAGAATTCTGAGATGTTGTTTTAATGTTAATAATAGCAAAAGTTTTGAATGAGATATGTACCAAATACAAGTGTATTTTACATATATTCTCTTACTTGACACTCAAAACTTTTATAGGAGATAAGTACTACTATTAACCTCAGCATTTGTTCAGCACGGGAAACTGAAACTTGGAGAGGTTAGATACCCAAAGTCACAGAGCTGGCAAGTGGTGGAAGCTGGATTCAAATACGTGTTCTTCTGGCCTCTCAGCTGGTTTTCTCTATTAATGCTATGCTGCCCCAGTAGCACCAACCTTCTATTTTAACTTTCAATTGTCTGATTCATCCTGATCAGTCTAACGGTTTCCTGTTTCCAAGTGAAATAACTTGTATTCTGTAAGTTTTAGGGAAGGGTTGGTGCTGTTGGGGAAGAGAAGCGACTCTGCCTTCTGAGAAACAGCTTAGAAATTTTCCAGACCATGTCATGGGAATAGCTTAACCCCAGACTGAAGACATTTAGGTGAGCCAGGATAGAGTATTCTGGGAGAGGATGGGGTAGGACAAATTTTTTATCCTTTAGAGACAGCCATTGTCCTTTATATGTCCTGTGGCCTGAGAGAACACAGAACAATAAAGTCAGCCAAACAGATGTGGAAGCAGAGCTCATCGTGTGCTAGCTTTCTTCAGACACTAAAATGAAAGATCAAAGACAGCTTGGAAGTCAAAAGAAGTCATAAAGATAACCTGAGGATCTGTGAACTTGTGAAGGGCACTGTTTCCTTGGCAGTAGTACTATGTTGGAAGGGTAGAATAAGAGAGAGGTTATTGAGAAAACTAAATATCTTAGGTATCACTTGATCACCTCATAAAATAGTAAACTCCATGAAGACAGCCAGGATCTAGAATTTCTGGTTCCTTACTATCTACCTAAGGCTTAGTTCAGAACAGATACTATATAAGTAATAATCCATCCAAATATTCAGTTATATTTATTAATATTGATTGATTGAGCGCCTATTATATATACTTCTAAATGTTAAGTATATAAAAGCAGATGAACCAAAGTCCTTGTTCTCATGGAATAAACAAATCAATATATATTATGTTAGGTTGCTTAAGTGCAAATAAGACAAATAAAAGAGTAAGGAGAAAAAGAATGAATAAGGGAATCAGAAGCTAGATAGAGATAGAGACAGAGTGTGACCAAGAAAGACTTCTCTACTATGGAGCATATAAGCAGAGAAGTCTGAAGGAACTGAAGGAGTGACAGTGCAGATTTGAAACAACCTAGCATAATTAATTAATAATTGATTTATTTTCTAATTCCAAAGCCTCCAGCCCCCACATTCCTCAGTACAGGAAATACACAGAGTCTCTCCCAGGAATACCCAGAAACTGCAAGATGCATTGTCATGTGTTCTCGAATTGGCCTGTAACCACATTTTATCATTTTTCATTATCAACTACATTTTCTTGTCTGCTGTTGGTCATTTTCCTAAAATGTCAATGGGGGCAACTATTTCCCATTTCCTACATCTTAGGGAGCTTCAATACTATTCCATACACCCGAAAAGAAATTATAGTTTCTACTACAACTTGAACTGTGTCAAGCTGTCCTAGTGAGATATTAGAGGTTTTAAGTTACAGATTTAATCATGAAGATAATTCAAGTATTGGACACCACTCACTGTCTGTCACTGACCAGACATTTAACTTATGTGCTGATTTTTGACACAATTTCTCTCAGGGTATAAAGTATAATGCCCAAGGGCATGAGAGTAATAGCTATTCAGTGGAGCCAACATGGGAGCAGCCAACCTGGAATATCAGTAAGCATGCAGTCGAGTTCTCCATAACTTTTCCAGAAACAATGTATTCACGGGTATGATAACCTTTGCATAATTCAGACCTAGAAAACATTTATCTAGTACTTTCTCTATGTCTGAAGGATTTGTAATTTTAAAAAATGAAATGTTGCTCTTACTGCACCTCTGGCTGTGTCTACTGTCCTTTCACAAAATGTACTCATGCCATGGATTTTATAGTGCAAATGTTATGCATATGTGTTGTCTGAATTATGTAAATAGTTGTATTTATAAATCTGGAATGTTGTTGAGAGACTATTGGCCTTTAGACTAATTCTCAGTTTTCTTCTTCAATGTTGAATGTTTCCACAATATATTTGACCTAAATTCCATATTCAATAACTTTTCACCCCAAGTGGCAAGTTTTTAAGTGCCAGATGTAGAAGCATTTAACTATTAGACAATGTATAAAAGTCAGTGTAAAAACTGACCGGCTCATAGATATCTTTGTTCATTTATTTAAATATTCAAGAAAGACTTTGTTGACCTAGGAAGAATTTACTAGAACTTATTTGATAGGTACACATTATCAACAGCTCATCTCATTGTTTCTCATCTTCGCATGATAAGCAGATAAGAACAAACTTAAATTTAAGAACTCTCATTTCAATAGTGAGAGGAGAGGGCGCCCAAACTTTGCCTCATTTGTGAAAAAGTATATAGGAGGACAAAGGGGATATAGATAATGCTTCATAGGATGATGATAGAGCAGAATCACTTTCTGGTGAGGAAATAGGCCACAAGAAAGGCTAAAAGGGAATAGAGAAAATACTGGTATTCTGTGGTTATTCAGCAGCTTGGCTGCACATTCCGGGGGGTCAAAACCCTGTGTCAGCCCTGTAAGTGTGAGTACAGTTACTCTGATTTATTTAAAGAAAATAAAAAGGTGCTCTACATCATCTGATTACAAACCTAGAAACATTGAATCCAGAAATTATTTTGGAACAGTCATAATTCTGCTATCTTTTTCTAAAACATTTATCATGCCAATTTTAAATTCTAATAAATGCGCATTAGTAACTTCCAAATTTTAGCAATTATAAATAAAATCCTGTAAATGTTTGTGTTTTTGTGTGGACATGTTTTCAACTCATTTGCGTAGATACCAAGGAGTGTGCTTGCTAGATTGTATAGTAAGAGTATAAGTTTAGTTTTGTAAGAAACTAACAAACTGTCTTCCAAAGTGGTGGTACCATTTTGCAGTCCCACCAGCAGTGAATGAGAGTTCCTGTTGCTCTACATCAGACAGATGATGTAGAACATCTTTTCATATGCTTATTTGTCATCTGTACATATTCTTTGGTGAGGTGTCTTTTCAGGTCTTTTGACCATATTTTAATTGGGTTGTTTTCTTATTGTTGAGTTGTAAGAAGTCTTCGTATATTTTGGATACTACTACTTTGTCAGATGTGTATTTTGCAAATATTTTCTCCCAGTCTTGGCTTGTTTTCATTCTCTTAATAGTGTCTTTTACAGAGCAGAAGTTTTTAATTTTAATGAATTCCAACTTATGAACTTTTTCTTTCATGGAGTTTGCTTTTTGTGTTTTATCTAAAATATTCAGTTATTCCAGTACCATTTGTTGAAAAAACTATGTTTGCTCCATTTCATTTCTTCACTCCTTTGTCTAAAACAAGTTGACTATATATTTGTGGGTCTGTTTTTAGGCTCTCTCTTCTGATCTATTTATTCTTTCACCACATTGTCTTGATTATTGAATCTTTAGAGTAAGCTTAAAGTTGGGTAGTGTCAGTCCTTTAACTTTGTTCTTCAATATTCTTTTGGCTATTCTGGACCTTTTATCTTTCTGCATTACCTGTAGAATAAGTTTGTCAATGTTCACAAAATAACTTTCTGAGATTTTGATTGGGGTTGCACTGAACCTATAGAACAAGATGGGAATAACATATCTTGACCATATGGTGTCTTTATACATAGTATCCTTTAATATATTAATAAAGCTAACAGCCATAACTTCCTTCTTGTAGTTTTTATTATCTTAGTTTTTCTTTTTACTATGACTTTTGCCAATATATCCTTTTTTTCCTCCATTTGCCTTTTTGCACTATAAAACATAATATCTGCCCAGAGCTTACTACCTAAACTAGAGAAATGAGAAACTCGAGGAGAAAATGGAGGTAGAAAGAATAAGAAGGAATGTTGTGGAATAAATAATACGCACTTTGTCGCGTACACAAAGCCTTAGCACCTTGCACAATGCCTTCCTTGCCAAGGCACTTAATATTAGTTAAATAAATAAATGGATGAATGATTTGCAAATATCAGTAGTAGAATCCAGTGTGACATCACTACAGCTTCTTTCTAGGTGTGTTTAGATTATTGACAATTCCTTATATATCTGGTTCTGTAAGTACACAGTATGCTACTATGTGTTCATCAAAAAATACAAAAATTCATTCTAGACTAGTATACATCTATCCTTAAACACTATAATCAAGAGCAGAAATAAATTCTATAAGGTACATTTCTCCGTGTGCTGCAATTCATGAAACTTTCAGTGACAAAATGGATAGTAGCTTGATAACAGCATTTCAATGTGATAACTGTGGGTAGATTAAATTTTTTTCTCAATCAAGGAGTTTTTGATGAAATCTCTTAAAATATTGCAATAATTTTCTCATTTTGACTAATTTTTTTCTCTGTAATGTGCTAAGAATCCACCCTTTTCTCCTACTAAGTATTAAAGTTGGACCAGCCAGTATAATATTCTTGAAAAAAATCTTAAAGAAAATTTGGAAGAGAAAAAAGTGCAAAATAGAAAAGGACTTTCCAGCACTATTAAATGGTGCCAACCTTTCAGCAGGCACATTTAATAAGTTAATAACAATAATACCATTTTATAATTGTATACTGTCATCTATTTTCCAAGGCACTTTCACACAATGGGTCTCACCTGATTGTCATACAAAAAGTTAACTTCTATGAACACTTCCAATGTGTCAAGTACTATGTATGTATGCACTTTTATTTTCACATTTACTTTTAACAATACCCCCTAGAATCATTATCCCTATTATAGATGGAGAATCTGAGGATAAGATAAGGCAACTTGTCCAAGGACAATTGAACCCAGGTCTACCTGTGCCCTCTATTACCAAGCTTTCCAAAAAGAAAGTGCCCTTGGCAAAAAGAAAAAAAAAAAAAAGAGTTTGTTACAAGAACACTGACTAATCATCAACAAAAGATATATTTAAATTTGCACCTCAACCACCAACCACTGAAAGTCCCTAAGTTAATTGGATATCCACTCTGAGACATTCTCCTGACCTTATTATGATAATAATGGATTATTCCTTTAGGTGTCATATTTCAGGAAGAAGTCATGTTCTACAAAGAAAAGCATTATTGAAATGATATACAGTACTAAGTTTTTTCAATTCAAATTTTGCTCCTACAAGAACTAAAATGGAGAAGATAGCCTAAGCTCTGAGGCTCTGCATGGAGACTCATATTATGGGTTTGTTGAAAAAAACATCATTGCTCTCAGAACAAAAGATATTTAATATACAAGATAAAACAATAAATTTCATGGGTGTAGGGAGAGAATACGTTAGACACACAACCCACCACAATCCTAAAATGCTAGCCCCACAACAGGTTCAAGCAAAATTTTGTAGAAGTTCAAAGAAGGAAGGGAAATACTGTTTGAGTGGGTGTCCTTCAATCTTCAAGCACCCTGCTTAGAACTCCCTTTAATATTGTGCTCCTCAGCTCCAAGTTTATCTAGGAATAGCAATTAAAGCCAAGCTCCTCCGTGAAAATAGGGTTGGGGATGAGAGCAGCTGAGGCCTTCCATCCCATGGGTGAAGACTGGGCAATGAAGCCTCAGCTGTTTCACCAAATCGTGCAATCAGGGTTATTTTAATGATTAATGACACCATTCCAATCTCCATCAAAGGCAGACTAAAATGAATTTTAAACTGCAAGAGGGATAATTAGGTGCCCAAGTGAAAAGAAAAATTCTGATATTAGTAACTGGTGGAAATAGTCACCATTTAGCCAGACTTGCCACCCAAGTTGACATGACTCAAAAAGTCATGTTCTTTTTATTACAGAATATTTCTCAAGCTGTAGACTTTTAGAACACTGGTTTTATAGAACAATAAGAGTTACGATGTTTAGAATAAATATGTTTGAGAAATGCCAAGTTAAACAAAGATTAAACAATTTTCTTTATTATCGATGTTGTCAGAATGTGCTAGTAATATGCATTATGAATCTTCAACAGAGGGTTCTAGTGTCTAATGTATAGCATTTTCCAAACATGTTTTGTCACAAAACTCCTTTATTTCTGGCATAACTAGGATCACCAAGAGCTCACACTGCATGTGACAGAATTTAGGAAAATCTGCACTACACTTATATGCTTTGAAGTCTCCTTCAGTAGAAACCTTTCAAAAGATGAGAGTTAGTTCATGGATTCATAGAAACAGAGACAGTTCAAATACTCCGTGGCAACTCGACTTCCCTTATCTCCAAAATATGTCACCACATTCCTGGTTTGTCTGTGCTGATGAATACCAAATGGCTGACCAATTCCGCCTTTACACAACTCTTAACTGTTAGGAAATTCTCCACCCTCTAATATATCTCCTTTCCCTTCTAAATTACTCCCTGAAGCCAATTCTTGCCACCAAAGAACAGTAAAACAGTCTTTCACTATAATCCAGTGTAGTCACAACACATTTCACTTATTCACTGTGTAGACTATAGCCAGCCTTCACTGACTAAAGGTTATAGTCTAACAATACCCAAATTTTGATGCAGTTCAGCATGAAAAATATGGGGCCAGGGGAATCCTAGATTAGGGATTCTTCATCCATGCCCCAAAGGTATGGCAAAATGACTCTTGTCCAGTGTTGCAGCATCTCAGACCCTCCGCCCTTTGATATTTCTCGTATCCCCAGTCTTTGTATGCATGGAAAGAAGACTCACAGTCAGTCACCGGAGAGTCAGATAGCAGTGCTCCTCACATGAATGCAAATGTTCCCTTAAGGTGCTTTGCGATGCCTAACAGCAGCCTTCAGAAGCAGCGCTGACATCAATGTCAGGCACACCCTGATGCCCAAGGATCAGGGCTGGTTCTGTTTCAAAACAGACGTGGTCTGTACTGTATCAACCCTAACATTACCAGGCAAAAGATGACTACAGCCTTTTCTCTGCACCACAAAAACTTTCTCCCTAGTGATAAAGCATTTCTCTATTAGTATAGTCTTACAAAAATGATATATGTTTCTTCTTCCCTCTTTGAGATAAGGTGAGTGAAGAAAGAAAAAAAAAAGAAATATAATATGGAAATAATTGACATAGTTCTTTGAATGTTTGAATCCTGTCAGTATGTAAGTATAATCCTATACTTTTCTATTACAAACTCCCAGTGAGCATTTCTAATCCCCACAGTTCTTAGCACAGTGATCTGCATTTAGTAGGCACTCAGACATAGTGAAATGTATTAATGAATTAGTTTATTCCAATCATTTGATTAGAAAGAAAAAAGTAGAAAACTTGTTTTTTAAGAAATAGACTTTCATCAATTTCAAATGAATCTTCTTCTTAGATAAAATTCAGGAATACTATATGAAATCCTGTGAGATCATTAGTTCCTTGGAAATAAAGATATCCCATTTAGGATTTTAAGTAGGGATTTAGTAAAAGTGACTTTGTGCCTTAAATACAGAACCTGCCCAAACTATCCTACAATATTTTCTTTCTTAGAATTAAAAATGTATTACTACTCTTTAATGCATGATTATAAATAAGCAAGTCAAAAAAACCTAGATGTGCACACACTGTATAATTTCAAATATACTTACATGAGAATATGAGACATATTTCCAATTAATTTTAAATAATATTTCTGACTTTGGTATTCAGGAAATTTCAAGTACAATTTCAAGTGAGACAGTGGCATTTTAGGCTGGCAACTGCCATGGAGATCTGCTAATAAGTTCTCTTCTTCCTCATCTAATAAACATGGGACCTGAAACCTAGAGGGGTACAATAACATGGCCCACAATGGCACAACGTGTTAGTGGAAAACTCAGGACTAGAAACCAAGTTTTCCTAGTTTCTAGATCAATATTCCAAGTTGCCTCTTTCCAGAGTTATCGTCCAGCTTTTCCAGACCAGATCAACTCCACCCCTGTTGACCTGGGGGCCTCTCTCATGGATTAGAGAATCAGCCTCATTAGAAACAGAGTTGTTTGTTTTGTTTGTTTGTTTGTTTCTTGAAAACACTTGTTTCACACCATTTCTCCTTAGGGCTTTTGTTTTAACATTTTTCTCCCTAGCAAATAGAGATCCTATTTGTGCTGACAATATACTTCAAGAGCTAAGCAGTCGCATGGTTGCACTTTAAGCAAGACAGAAAGGAAGATTTGTCTGATAACCACATGTGGCTAATCAACAGAGTAGTAGCTTTAGTAGTGAATTAATCCTTCAAGACTCTCACATGAACTTGAAGTTTATCAGCTATTTCTTCTTTAATTTAGAGAACTTTCACAAGGCTAGCTAAATTACTTGTAGGACATATTCCTTAATCTTTCAGCATCATGAAAATTCTCAAACAGGCAACCCTAGTAAAGAAAAATCCAACTCTACAGAGTTAACCAAATCTGATTTTCTTGCAATGTGGAACAATGAAGTTACGGAGAGAAGGAAAACAAAATAGTTGATCAGGACCCAGACTCCAGTTATAAGTGTATCCTTAATAATGATTCACTTGGTGGTGACTTTAATAACGTAGTAACTTACAGAGAATGGTAAGTTGATGCATCATAGGAACATTAAGTTTAAAGTACCCTTTAGCCAGGCTTTACTTATTTTATTTATATATTTATTTGTTTTATTTACTTTTTTCCACATAATGTAGCATGTATTTTTATTGCAATTGTGTTTGTCAGAATAAAAAGAGCCCTACAACTAGCTAAATAACATCCACTCCTTAATGAAGAAAGAACAATTTTTCTTGAGTTACACTGTCCCCTGGCATGAAAGAGGTTAGTTCTATTTCTTCAGGGATATTTTCCAGTTTTCCAGACTTAAAGGAATCAACAGATGGAGGGAAAAGAGAAGTGCATGCCAGAAGTCCCTGTGTCACAATGGGTCTGCATTTACTGCCTTGGAGTCCCTTCCGGTCTGGGAAAGGAGGGTGAGCCGGGCTGATGCAGGGGGAAGGATCGGGGCACTTAATGTCAACTGCCTGGGGCAGGACTCCAGGGGTGAGCAGTGTATCAGCCTCAGACCTCTTGGGAAAACTCGCTGCTGAAGAATGGGCCACGTGAGAGCAGAACACGATCAACTCAACCATCTGAGTTCTGCTTCCTATTTACAACTCCTTTTAAGAGGAGAAATGATTTCCAAGTGGCTGGGCATGTTTAAATTTATTGCTTTATTTGCTGGCTATTGAATTAAGGGGAAATTCACTACATGAATTCCTTAGCAATGCTGAAAAGTCATTTGTCACATCAAATTCTGTCCTTCCTAGCACTCTTCCTCTATAGAATTCCTCTAATAGTTACTTAATAATTCTAGCATTTGGTCTCAGCAGCCTTCTCTGCATGAAACATCTGTTTTGGCAAAGTTCGAAAGGCCTCTGGACTCACTAAAAATGATCTGTTCAGGGGAGTACATTTCTAATAATTTCGAACTTTTTATTTCTGTTGTCAACACACCCGCATTCAAACAATTGTGAAATAGTCACATACATTTTAAGTCTCTAGATCCTCAAGGGTTATTTTGAAGAAATTCTTCCACAGATCTGCATAATTGGCATTGAGGCAGAAGAATTCCTTTTTAATAATATAGTATATCAAGCATTATTTGCATTACATCCTTCCAAGGAATAATGTTTATTTTAATTACTATCCATGATAATGAATAGTGTTATGATTATTATCTGTATAAGGCTACATTAATTTAAAAATATGGTTCTAAACAAAAGTCGATATTTTAGTTGCACAATAGATTATATGTATTCAGATATATTTCTTAATGTTCATTTAATTCCTAGACACTCCAGTACATATACGATATTCTCATTATTATTAATAATAACATGTCTAGTTTGACTTTTTACTCAAATCTACTGCCCATGATTTATGGTTATTTATACATTTTAGCTCATTTTGAGATTATATAGTATTCTATATTATGGCAATTCTGTATTATATTAGATATAGGTCCCATGAGGGGGCCACCATGGCATGATGTTAACATGACAGATTCTGACTATGGCTGAACAGGTCGCATGGACTTTTAGGTAGGGGTTCTCCTCTAGCCCCTGTAAATACATTAGCACCTTATGAGAGGCTTTGATCAGATACTATCAGCCCAATAGACTGCAGGTACCAGTATGAGACACAAGTATTTGGCAACATCTCAAATGAAAGGCAGCAAAGCACAGTGGAAGATGGTTTTGGAATTAGATTGAGTTTAAATCCTGCTCTGACACTTAATCTGTGAAATAACCTTGGGCAGGTTATTTTTCAGTTCTCTGACTTCCAGAGATAAAATTAATCATAAAGAGTTATAGTTGGGTTTAATATGGTTGGCCACATAGAGCAGTGGTTAAAAGCATAGTTTCCTAAGTTCCAGTCCTGCACTGCCATTTTCTAGTTATTTGATTTTGGGTAAGTTAACTTAAATCATTCTACATCTTAATTTCTTCCCCAACATGGGGATAATAATTATAACTTCTTATAGGGTTTGAGAAGGATTAAATTTTAAAAATAAATGAAAACCATTTTTCACAAAACTTGGCACATAATAAGCACTCAATATTAGCTATTTATTTTGGTAAAATTTATCTCAAGTTCCTAGCATTAGTATGTGTGCAATACCCTAAGCCCAGTGTCTCTTTCATCCATGCTCCTGTCCTGACCTCTGTTCTCTGTGTTCTAATACCATAAGGACATAGTTACAAGAATGAGAATAACAGCAGAGCTAGTTAAAGAAACTTATAAAATGTCCTAGAAAATATATTCTATTATTTAACTTCGTAGGTCTTATTTTAAACCCTTAAAAATATTTGAATCTTTGAAATATCTACTGCTTAAGCCACATCTTTTCAAGAAAAAGCATACTTCAATTATCCTCTCTCCCGAAATATCTGTGTTTATTTTTTACTGAAACAGTTGTAGCTGATGTAAACACTTAGCAATCAAGATACTTTGGAAATGTTTTTCTATTTTCATTAAACGGTGTTTATCCCAAAGGGAAATGCTTCATGCCTTCAGCATTACTTTTAGAATGATACATATTTATGACATGATAGTATGCCACTTTTGGAACTTTTCTGTATTTAAGTTTCTAAAAATTGATATTTACATAAATTTTCCTCAAGCATTTATGTAATTCTCTCAAGTACATTCTTTGATGATTTTACATATACATGTTCCTTTCATCTTCTAATAGCAGATTTGTTTATCTCCTCATTCAATGAGGATATTTTAGATGAATACTGAAATAACTATTGGCTTTTTAAAAACCATGTAATCACAGGTGGGTTCGGCTGTAAATGATATACATATTTCATCAATTTTAAAATGTACTCATTTTGTAGCAAATTTCATAGAGATGGATTTTTTAATTACTTTCAGTATATAGTTTATAAATAAAAATGGCTTAACTTTGCTATCATCCAAAGAAAGCTTATTATCAATTTCAAAACTTTGGAAATGTGGAGGACATTTCTATTTACTATTAGTGCACAATTTATGCATATATTGTTTGTGTATATGTGTGTATACATGTCAATGCATTACATATAAATACATAGTATTATATATTAAATTAGCAGCAGAATATGCTATTGATGTACTCAGGGTACCATCTTTCTCCAACCCAATCATCTTCTTTTTTAATTCTCTCCCTTTTACTTCTGTTACTACTGGTCGAAATTATTGTGCCATCCATTCAATAATTATGATAGGAGATAACAAGGAATTCTGTGTTTCGGTGCTCTGCATTCCTTCTCATTGCCTCTCCATTCTCCCCTAGCCTCCATGACTATCCCAATACACCCACATGTGTCCATGCACACATATGCACACACATACAAACACACACACACGATTATACTTCTTCAAGTTCATGCTTATGGTGAGAGCTGCCTTAACCATATTTAAAAACTTAGGTTACTTTCTACTGAGTTTTTACATATGTAAATTATAAATATATAATAAAAGTATATATTAACTTACATATATATATATATCTTTAGGTATATCCATATAAAGATATGTAATCATGAATATTGCTGCACATAATTTTGTTTCCCTTTCTGTGGTCAAAAAGTGGTTATCCTTCCGGATGTTGATATGGTGCATACAGGAAGCTAAATACTCTTCTCCCAAAGACCCCACAACCTGAAAGCCAAATGAAACTGTTCACAGACACTCCTTTTTTGTGTACAGTATTCTAGGGAATAACTTGGAGTAGATGGGAATTGGAAATAAGGGACCGGCACACACTCTTTTGGATATTTCTTTATATGTGTAGCTACAGCCTCCATGGATGTTAGGTTTATACATTTTTCCACACTACATTTAGATTATGTCCAAAAGGAGTCAGGGTTAATAAGCACAAGCTGTGAGGAAGTTGGACTTTTTAAAAACATAAGTCCAAAGACCATTTTATCCAAGCTCCTAACTTATCTTGCACATACTAGGCACTCAAAAAATATAGATTAAGTGACTGACTGAATGGATATAATGCAGTTTGTTCAAATAAAAATAAAAGTGAGGAGGAAGAAATTTCTCTTCATTTTCAGGGATGTATCACTATGTATCTCTATTTCTGAAAATAGAGAAAAGAATCTGATAGCCTAGACTATATGTGCTGTTTCCCAGTCATGCCGAAGGAACATAATAAGTTCTTCATTAGAGGGTCAATAGCGATCTCATTACAGAACCCTACACATGAACTGAGATCAAACAAAGAAGAAGTTGAGGAAACATCACTTAGTCTAAATATAGTCATATTCCTTAATCAATAAATTTGTGTACCACTGAAAACCTTGTTCTCTCCATGTGGCCTCAGTCAGTTTGTATGGAAAGCTCCAGACTTAACAGAAAATGTGTGAAAAGCAGGACCAGTAACAGCAGTCTGGTATTATCAATAGTCTACCAATCATAGTGCAGCTACCTTGTATTAATGGTTGCTTAGGTAAATTACATACTAAAGTCCAATAAAAACATCTTCCATGTATAGCGTAAACATTCTACACACTCCTTAAATTTAATGTTGGTACTGAAAACAAAACTTGGCCACTGCCACCTTTAAAGAAAATGTCATCCAGCAATCTCACCTTCTTCAAAGTCTTGCTGGAAGTGAATGGCCACTTAAGAACAGCCTTACAAAAGATAAATTGACCAGGCTCTTTTTTTGGAAAATAGAAATCCAACTGCTCTTCCTGATGGCCCCTGACTCAGCATTTGCTTAAGCTGGCGCATTCATAACATTCCTTGCAGCCTAATGCATTCTAACTTAGTAATGAAAACATGGCAAGATGGGATACATACCATGTTTCATGCATTTTAATGTTCTAATATTTGTTAACTTGCAATAAAATATAAAATATATCCAATTTTAGCACCCTAGTAAACTGAATGCCTGGACATCTGTTCATTTCTAGCTTTGATACTTCTTAGTCATTTCGCTTCTGCTTTTAATTGTAACTGCCACTTTTATGCTGATGGCACAAATCCTGAGACCCTTTTTAATGCCACTTACAGTCCTCCTTCTGACCCTTGACTCATTTAAAATGATGGCTTAATCTCAATTGCTTTTAAATTCACATTTATAGTCAAGAAGTGTTTTCTTGAATAATACAATTTCATTTTGTTAATCTTAGTTTTTGTTTCATTTTCCACATTGGCTAACCAAGTCCATGGTCCTTTCCTTTCATATCTCACTCTATCTCATCACAGCTAAAGTTCTCAATCACACCATTCTATTGTGTATTATGATTTTGCTTTCACATTGCTACCTACTCTACTTAATTAAATAATTTGTTGACATATTTCATTTGCTCTAGCCCAGGCACTCCAGCCAAGATAATTACATCTAGGGCTTCAAGATCTGCCTGTGGTAAAATGTTAAAGTTGGGAAAGTTAGTCATTGAGCTTTCTCCCCTATGATTTATCAACTCTGTTTCCTCTCTTTTCTCTCTCCTTTCCCTCCTGCCTCTTTCTTCCAAGTATGTGAAGTGGTCATCCATTCTGATTTTAAATATCCCCCCTCCCCCACATTGTCCTTAAAACTAATTGTAAGTTCATTGTCTCTATATGGTTAAAAATTAAGTGAAATTAGCAAAATCTCAATCCTACTATTCCCACTAAACTACTAATAAGTAAGAAGCCTGTCAGTCCTTAAGC
Organism: Pteropus alecto; assembly: GCF_000325575.1. Classification (NCBI taxonomy): domain Eukaryota; kingdom Metazoa; phylum Chordata; class Mammalia; order Chiroptera; family Pteropodidae; genus Pteropus; species Pteropus alecto. The sequence goes on from NW_006436288.1 coordinate 9,820,656, forward strand.
GCTTAAGTTAGTTTAACTCTGTTGGGGAAAAAAAGTACTTATTGAATGTCATCTGTGTTCAAGGCACCATGGTAGATGCCTGAAGTATAAAGAGGAATAAGACACCAGTCCATGAATTCATAAAGCATGGGGTCTAGTGAAAAAAACAGAGCCAGACATAGAAAATTACAATGTCTCATGATGAGTTCCATGTATATGGACCATCGGAACAGAGATAATAGGCAACTACTGTGAGCAACCGACCCTTCATCTATGCATTCTTTTTCCTTTATGAAATAACAAATCATTTCATATGGTTTTTGATTAATAGTAATTACAATTGCTGAGAAAATACCATGTGTTATTTAAGGGTTACTCTAAATATATTACATATATTAATGCATCTAATTTTCATAAATGATCCCAGTAAGTTGATACTTATATTCTCAAGGCACAGAAAGATGGAATGACCTGCTTGAAGTCACACAGACAGTAAGCGTTAAAGATATAATTTAAATCTAGTCAGCTTGACTCTAGAGCAACACTAAATAAATTCCTGTGATGATCAAAACATTCTATGTCTGTGTTGTCAGTACAGCAGTCACTAGCCATATATGACTATTGACCACTTGAAATGTGACTGATGCTACTGAGAAACCGAATTTGTAATTTTATATAACTTTAATTTCAATAGCCATAGTTCCTTATCTACAGGTCTGCTCTACTGCTCTACAGCAGGCTCTACTGCTTTCCAGGGTAAGGTGATAGTAAGATGAAAAAGAGGGACCAGTCTAAATAAAGTTATTTGGTGTGACCTTCTATCAGAGATGCTGACTGTTTAATTGGCTACTCTAAAAATACTTTAAGAGCTAAAGGAATAAAAGTTCTCTAGGTGGAATAACTAGTATGGATCTGGTTAAAAACCTTGTAAGAGGGAAGATTTAGCTGACTCTGAAGTGCACGTAGAACAATGTTTGCATTCTCCAGTATTCATGCCCATTTTGAATTTATATAAATTTCTTTAATACTACATCTTAAATTAGCTCCTTTTTCTCAAAACATTACATAACATTAGAATAATTTTTTTTTCAGGTTTCAATCTACAAATTCATTCAAGTATTTGCTATCTCCCACATGCCAAACACTGTATGTACTAAAAGGTGAGGAAACCTTCATTCTAGTTATAGCCTAAAAATACAAACCATGGGAAAGCATTTAATTCTTTCCATCTCTGTGTTCAGATCAACAAAATAAGAGTAAATCATGGCTCTCAAATACTTACAGGGCCACGCAAATAACATAAATGAACTTGAAGTTGAAATATTTCAATTGCATATTAACCAAAAAGGTACATTTCTCCCTTCCACAAAGAAATTTGTTCTCTTCTATTTTTTTAAACATGAAGCACTCTCAGATTATATTTTGTTTTCCTATTTCTGACAGAGTCAAAAATATTTTCTTTCTTCTTAACTCTTCTACAATAAAATAATAATACAAGCACAATGATCAATGTCAACAGACCATCAACTACCATGTTCTAACCCATCAGGGAATACCAGGATGGAGCCACACTGGAGAGATCAGCCCCATTTATTATTCACTACAGCTGGTGTGGCCCCCATATAGGAATGTAGGCCCAGTGCTACCTAATATTCCAAACTTTCAAGAGAAGCCTAACATATAGATTTTTATTGCAAATACACTCACTTAAAAATTTTGGCAACTAGTTCAAAAAATTTAAGAACTCAACTAGAGCCATCACTGTGGAGAACAAACAACAAACACTTGGGGCCAGATGCAGCCTGGGGCTGTCAGTTTGAGACACTGGGACTAGTTAGTTGATTTTTAAAGTTTTTTGCTGCTCAAACAGTTCTATGATTTTCATTATGAGCCCCTGAGGTTTGGATCACAGTGGTATGAATCCAATTAAAATCACAGCTACAACTGCCAGAGAGCAGGAGAGTCTCAATGCTACCTGCATTCTGAAAAAAAAAAAAAAAAAAATTGTCCTGAGAGAAGCCATTCATTACATTTAATAAAGTAGCTAGTAAAAAGAAGCTAGGAGGAAGTTCATTAAATTCTAAATTAGGAAATGTGTATGTTTAGGTGCTGCTTATAAGTCTCCTGAGATTTTTGGAATAATAGACCTTTGATACCTGATGTCATTAATAGTGATTGAAAATTGCACGTTTTCTGAAATGGAAAGATAAGTTTGGTGTGTTATTAATCAAATTTTTATATGATTGGCACCCACAGAATCAAATGTCGGAGAGAAAGTGCAAATCAGTTCCTTAAAAGCAGTCACTGGGCCATATTACATAACTAGTCCCATGAGTTCACAAGACATATGGCTTCCGTTGTGTTATGCATCCACTGAGTCAGCTAAAGGTTTTTCAAAGTGATCAAGAGTATCTAAAAATAGTTCCAGAGAACATGAATTGACATCTTGGCATGTCATTTATTTGTTGTGTATCTTTGGCAAGTTACTTAAACTCTCTGGACTCATTTTTTTTTTATCTGCAAAATAGGAATTTTTGTGAGGATTAATCAAAAATATTATATATAAAAGGATGGCATAAAGTAAGTATACTCAGTAAATATTCACTGACATGAAAGAATGTGGGTAACCAATTGGCTCTGTCTAAATGATTCTGGAATTCCTAGGACAGGGTTCTCATGAGAATATCCTAACATACTAGGGGAGTTGCACTAATGGTGGGAAAAGATGAGAGTTAGAGTGTGTGCATAGGAAATTACACATAGTCCAATGCTTATCAGCAGCCAGACCATCAAAATCTGAACTAACCCTGGAGTGGGGGAGGGTTAGACATATGAACATATACCCTCACAATAAAAGAGATGGAGAAAATCTAAAGATGCTTTACACATTTTAAAAAAACAATCTCCTTTTTTAATTATGCGCAGTTCATTACATCTCAAATCATTACTAAACTTCGAAAAAAAAATGGTCCACTTTATTTTATTCCTTTATCAGTGCAGAAATTAAAGCAGAATTGAAACAGCTAAGGGAGAACAGGGCTGAAAACTCATGCTATCCAAGATCCAAATGTCCCAAGAATTCAATTTAGTTTATGAAAATGTCAGAGACTGTCTCTGTCATATCCACGCTGACTTCACGAGTCTCTGTCCATCCACAACTCCATGAAATCATCCCAGGTGGCCAGCTTCTAGGCCATCACAATCCTTTATATAATAGCTAAAACAAGACCAACGAACATTTATCAAGCGTAGAACTGAAGGTTGGAAGAAAACTTGGCTGGTGGATGCCTGTGACTTTTTGGAGAGATGACGGAGTCCTTTGGAAATGAGCGATTTAAATAAACAATTTAAAACTTCTGACATTCTGAGTTAGTGTTACTATTTGGGACTTATACAGGTTTTTGATTTGGGGTAGGTGACCCACCAGTACTGCATTTTCTTCTTCTAAAACTTGTATCTAACCTTAGTAATCTCTTCTGCTTAAAAGATAGTATACAGATTGCCTGAGATATAGACTAACCAGATATTTTTCTGGCCCATATTTCACCAATGTTTTAAGCTGTGTTTTATCTGGCAATTCAAACACTTTGAATATAGGTCTTGGCAGTTGAAATGCTAGCCTGCAAATTCTGCACTGAAATCTTTGAGAATTTATCAATTTGTGTTTAGGGACTTTTCAATGGAAAAATAAAGTTATTCATGTTTTCACAGGCAGTTCCAAAGTCCAAATTGTGTCAAGGGTGAAATGTTTCTCTGTTTGAAAGGCCAAGGCAGACTTACATAACCCAGAAGAGGACAACATAATGCTACAGGGTTTTAAAAATTTGCTATTCTATAACTTTATACAAAAGGAAGTGGTTCTTTCTTACCCCTTAGGAGAACTGAATTTGGTTTTCATGATAAACCTGTAAGGCCCAGAGAATTAGAAATTCAAATAGTTATCATAAATAAAGAAGGTTTTGTTTTATATTTTCCACATTTGGGAAGCCAGCTCTCTGAGGAGTTTTGCTGGTGGCACGCTCTATGGGTTTTTCCATGCTGTCACTGCTAATTGTGATTTGTGTACTTTTCTTTCCTTTTGTTAAATAATTGGGACTTCAGTCATTGTAAAGCCTGACTGCCACATAGGTTCACAGAATTCATTAACCAGATATTTTTCTGGCCCAAATTTCACCAATGTTTTAAGCTATAAAATGGGATGTGAGCTATATTGTGTTAAAACTCAGAAAAGTGTAAAGTACACTGTAATTATTAAGAAGTTGAGAAGTATGCAGATTTTCTATTTGCAATAAGGGTTTATTTTCTTGAGTTTGTATGCAAGTAAGAGTTTCTACAAAGACAACAAGCTGGCTAAACCAGCAATAATGAAGAAACCAATACCAAGTCTTTGGGTGGTTTGGAACTGAGGGATTCAAAAGGTAAATTCTAGATAAGAAATTGAAGAGAGATGAAAATATGAATAAACAGGAGTGGGGGTGTGTATCACGCCATTGAGAAAAATATCCTGGCCTAGTGGCTTTTAATTCTAAAGCCCATGATTTTCCTATAACACTTGTGCTGCATTCGGTCCGCAACTATTTCCATTTGGGAATCCAGCAACTGATTGATTGCAAACTATAGATATCTACATTAGAATATATGTGCAAGCAATGAGCTGGGGGAGGAATGGTAGTGAGTAAAAAAACACTATTCATCTTTAAGGGAGCTTGATAAGACAGCTATTCTTGTAGATTCCATGTGCCAAAAACCTTTCGAAAGCTAATATTTCTAACAGAAACTCTGATACACATCTTAAAGCACCCCAGCAAAAATGTGGGATGTTGTAAGAAAAGGTTTAAGAAGGAAATAACAAAGGACTTAGAACTCAGTCTCCCATAAGTTTCTTTTATCCATAACAGGACAAAATAGTGACAATTATGTAACCAAAAACATTGTTTTAAGGATGGAACAAATAAATTTCTTTAAAGCATATAAAAGCCAATCCAAACCTTTATTCAAGCTGATATTTCTTGTGATTGGCTTGGCTTTATGGTGAGCACAGGTAGACAAAATGTTCTGCACAGAGCCTGAAGATAGAAGAGAGTATGGTCATTTCATTTCTCTTTAGAAGGATGTAACACTATTCTATTAATCCTTGCAAGGACTAAAATTTGATATAAAGGATTAATAGGTATTTACCTTTGGAAAGGTAAATATATTGAACAAACAGGAAGTATTAACATAGCAGTGCCTAAAATGATTATGCATATCCCACCCACTTTTAATTACAGAGCATATTTTTCTATCTCACAATTTTCTGAAGTTCTTCCTCAATTTGGCTCCCTCAGCAAATGAGAAGAAAAAGTAAGAAATCAGTAATATGTAGTATTTTTGTTATCTGTAGGAATTTAGCGATTTGGAGTACACAGAGTTAATTAATTTATGTGTTTGAAACTTATCATAGTTGATGTAAGTCTGCAAATATCTGAAGTTATAAACTACAGAAGGTCTATATTTTTTATTTAGATCCAATTTTTTATTTCATCATATATATTTTACTTTCATCCAATGAGATAAGATCTTATCGGTCACTTCATACTGAGGAAGTAACATTCATTTATTTCAGGGGTCCCCAACCCCTGGACTGGGGACTTGTACCAGTCTATGGCCTGTTAGAAATCAGGCTGCACAGCAGGAGGTGAGTGGCATGAAGCCAGCTAAGCTTCATCTGTATTTGCAGCTGCTTCCCAGAGCTAGTAGCACTGCCTCAGCTCCACCTCAGACCATCAGGCATTAGATTCTCATAGGAGCACTGGTCCCTGGTGCCAAAAAAGGTTCGGAACCACTGATTTATTTCACAAATATTAAACATCTGACATATGCCAAGCAATAATTAGGCATTGGAATATGATAGTAATATCTAGAACAAGTCCTTGCCCTCACCAAATCATAATGATCCAGTATAGAAGGCAGATAAACAAGAAATAAAGTAATAAAGAGATGCTCAATTATAATGACAAAATGTTTATAGAAGCATCTAACTTAGTTTAGGTGGGATGGGAAAACGTATAGGAGTCATTTTCACAAATATCTCCCTTCCGGTTATTTGTATGTATCTAAAATTTTTCATGTGTTTGTTTCCATGATTATTGTCTATCTGTTCCCAATAGCACGAAAGTTTCAAAGGACAGGGACTGTTTTGTTCATTGCTGTATGTTTAGAGCCTAATAACAAGGCACTCAATAAATATTTGCTGACTAAATGACTAACTTGTAGGATGTGATGCTGGGGAGGTAGATAACAGCTTTCTAAGTTATGCTGAGATGTTAGATTTCATTTCCTAAATAGTTAAAAACATGAAATGGTTTTCAGCAGATGAATGGCATGATTTAATGTAGAGCTCCATGGAGAAAGAGGATGGGGTAGAAAAGGGAAGGCTGATGGTCTTCAGTGAAGGAGCTACGCCCAAGTGCGGGTCAGAGTCGATGGTGGCCTAAAGTTCATTTTGGTAATGAGGATGGAGAGAAGTGGGCAGATTCAGGAGACATTTAAGAAGTAGAATCCACAGGCATTGATGATTGAATATGATGCAGGAAAGGGATTAGTCATGAATGATCCCAGGTCTGAATCATTTAATGGTTGGATAATGCTATTATTAAGGTACGAAGCAATGGAGCAAAGAGTTTTCTTAGGGAATATCAAGAACTCAGTTTTGAGAATGTGTGCTTTGAGGTATCTTCATGATATCCAAGTAAAAATGTCCAACAAATACTTAAATAAATGCGTCCAAAGCTAAAAAGGGTGTCTGGACTGGAGATATAAGTTGAACTAGAAGTTCAACACAGAAATTCAGTTGAATCCCAAACTTGTTAGGGAGTTACAATCAGAACAGAATGTTTTTTTTCCATTTTCATGACACTTGGCATGCCACACTTGCTAAGCATTAGCTGATGATGATGACAACTTCCCGGTGTCAGACTAGTCTTCAAATTGACGTGCAGAACTGCACTGACAGGGGCCTGGCCTCGTGCAGTTTCCAAATTGCTTGGCAGCTGAAGGAGGTGAAAAGCTCATTACCAAGCCATCTGTCCTGAGATTCTGCCCTCATTTCTAGGCCAGAGAAATTTGAATAATTTCAAGAAAGTTTAAATAGCACATACAGATTGGTAAATTTATTCGCTATTAGTTCTATATCCTAATTTCTTGGGCACTAACAAAAACATCAGAAAGTTGAGCAAGGTGGCAGTATTAGCAAGTAAATACCCTAGATGTAGCCTTCATCTCAGAAGAACACATAATTTAACAGAGGGCCAGCAGTCTTCCCATGAAACATATTACATTCCTGTTACTAATGTTGG
>NW_006436288.1:9827981-9835729 GCF_000325575.1 Pteropus alecto
CTATTTCTATATCCACTTTTAGTCATATATTAAGGCATTCTTGTCCAATAAAATTAAAAGATAATAGTAGCAATGAAATTAATCTATTGGTCAATTTGAATCTCTTGCTTGTTACAGATAAACTTACCTGGATTCATATCTTTCTTCCCCTACTTCCCTCCATTCCTTTCCTCCTCTTAATTTTTCCATTCTTCCTTACTCTCTCTTACCTCCCTCTATTTCTTTCTTTCCTTGTATAAGCAAAGAGTACAGGATTTTGAGTCAGATAGAACTGGGTTTGAATCAGATTCTGAATCTGTTTCCTATGTTTTAAATAATAATAATAATAATAATAATAATATTTAGGTTTAAAATATCATACAGTTACTATGAGGGCAGATGAGAAAATATATATAAAATCTACTGCATAAAGATGGCTCACAGTAGATAGTCCATAAATATAGATTGTATTCCCTTTTCATGTTCCTCCATTAAGAGGGCTATTGGACCTCAGCCAATGAAACCTGTTAAGCATGGTTGAATTAAATTCAGTGAGTGGTAGAAGAGAAAACCAGACGATAATGAGTTCAGAAGTGAGTGAAAAATAATGATTTATAGACAGTAAGTGATACAGCCACTCTTTCAAGAAGCAAGAGAGGATAAAGAAATGTAGAATAATGGAGCAATAGTATGAAGGAGAATAAGTCATGGAAAAATTTTTTTGGTGACAGTAGGTTGTGTTTTTAGGATAGGAGGTTTGAGCAGCCCATAACAAGGAAAGAAGGGGACTGATGAAGATGAGAAATAAAAAAATGTGAGGGACAAATAATAGAAAAAATACCTAAGGACAGAATGTAAGAGCAGCACAAATAAATGTTACTGCAGCTATAATAGCAAATTGCCAAATGAACGCAAACTTCCTATGGTGAGAATAGGCATGGCCTTTGGAGACCTGAGCCCCTCTATGACCCAGGACTTTAATAGACTTATTATCAGCAGCACCAAGTTCAGGGTTCAGGATTCAGTGTTGAGGGCTGAGAAGTATTATAGGAGCTCCTTTCCCTAATGCCTAAAACGTCAATTAATCATTATACATCAAATGATTAAGAGCTATGTACCTTAGTTAAGAGGCTATCCATGGGAAGTACAGCCTTCAGTTTGAATATGAGATCCATCACTTATTTTTTTGTATAATTTTGGGAAAGTTTTTAAATTTCCCTGTACAGCCTTCAGTTTGAATATGAGATCCATCACTTATTTTTTTGTATAATTTTGGGAAAGTTTTTAAATTTCCCTGTACAGCCTTCAGTTTGAATATGAGATCCATCACTTATTTTTTTGTATAATTTTGGGAAAGTTTTTAAATTTCCCTGAGCATTAGTTTAACTCTAAAATAAGAATAATGGCTCTTTCATAATAGAAATGTAGATAATGCACTCTAAATAATTAATAGTGATTAGTATACAGGAAACAATTTCTATTGTGAAGTGTTAGAGTACTATAATTTGCCTATTTGTTTATTATTTAATATTTTTTTGTTTTATTTTCATAAAACATTGAGCACATCTAATAGAATGTGCTTGCAGAAATTTAAGCTGATATCACTGTGACTGATGTTGTCCTAAGGTGGTCAAATGAAGAGGTTGTCACAAGATTCTGAATGTGGCTCAAGCCAATAGAATGCTGAGAATCCCCCAAAGAAGCCCAAGCATTTTGTGTGCAAAAATTACCCATGATATCCAGACTCATCAAGAGAAAAAAGGAACATTTTCGTTAAAAGTTTCAAATGCTGAGGACATTATCTTTAAGAACTTTCCCTAAGACTTTGGCATCTATTTATCTATTTTTTTCAGGTTTAAATCAATATGATTCTTTCCCAGTGTGATGGCAACTATAACATCAACAAAAGCACAAAATAGAGAAATTCATAGGTAAAAGAGTGTCTCATTCTACTATTTCATTTATGAACATTATTACTATAATTATTGTTACTTAATAAGTATTGTATTTAGCCAGTAGTTTTGACTAGACCAATTCATTAAGAATTCATTTTTAATGTGACAAACGCAGAATGTCTAAGACTTAATTATGAACAGCCCAGTTTTTGTCTTGCCTTTCCTCAACCCTGACTCCATATTCCACTAGAAAAGGCAAAATATAACATGTAAGTCCAGTCTATTATGTAATTGAATTGAATAATAAAGACCATTTAGAATGACTTAAAGAGGTAGAGCAAAGAGAGGGTTTCAAAAGGGCCAAATGGAATGAATCTTTGATGCAATAGAGAAGTGCTTCACAAACTTTCATGTGCGTATAAATCAGCTGTGGATTTTGTTAAATGCAGATTCTTATTCAGCAGACCTAGTGCGGGATCTGAAGTTTTGCATTTCTAACAAACTTCCAGTTACCAAAGATGTTACTGGTCCCCCACCACACTCTGAGTAGTGAGGAAGATACTACCAATAATGAGTGAGGAGGAACAGTGATATGTGTCCTCTAGCTCAGCATCATAGAAAATGTCTGAAAACGCAACCACCGAATACCTGCCATTGGAAATCTCTCATCTTTTAACACAACAGCTCTCTGACATATTGATGCTAGTAACTGACATCTACAAGCAGAAGGCATAACCTCTGGAAACAATTCTTTACCTAGAAACCTGATGGACAACGTAACAATTAACAATTAACAATATGACATCATGTGCCAAGGTAAACGAACAAAAAATGAGGCCAGGAATCTAATCAATTCTCTTTATCAGAATTGGGCCATTCCATATACCCGAAACTAATACAATATTCTACGTCAATTATATCTCAATAAATAAAGAATTAGGCCATTTCTTCACATATTCCAATGGTGAGTCTCAAGGTAGATCCTTTGGTAAAACTGTAACAAATCTTTCTATTAAGACTTTTTTTTTCTGGTGGACCTGTCAATATGGAGTAGTTCCTCTCCACCTTTTCTAGTGTAAAACAAACAAATTCAGATTCACGTTCAACTTCAGTAGGTTATAACTCCATACTTAGCAAATATTTTAGAAGGAAGCACATGAAAAAAAATACTTGAATATATGGAAATCCTAAAGAAGTGCTATGTCCTAAGTACTTTTAGAATTATTTGCTTTGCTAAACACAACACACAAAAAAAAATTGTAGTGGAAATCAATACTCTGATTTGTCTCTTTTTAAGAGTATTTATTTTTATTAGAGGATTGCTTTTCCTAAAAGCAGTCACCCTCCATAGGCAATGAAGGCTAAGTGCATCCAATTGCTTTCAATTGTGGTCAGAGGTAGTACACATTCTCTAACAACCTCAGAAAAGATGGTCAAAGGTATACTGTGCATGAAGATATTTACTCAGCAGTGAGCTATCACATATATTTAAGCATTTTATCTTTAACAGACAAAGAGAATGTCAGAAGCTTCATTTCCTAGCTAGATAATAAGCATCCTTCCCTAAGCTTGGATGAGTACATAGCACATCATTTCAATTGTTGCATGAGTGATGGCTGTAAGTATAACAGCTGACACCTTCACTAACCATTATTCTTGGAAACAAGGCAATCTGTAAACTCTGAGAAGAAGATTTTGCTAGCTGGGTGTTTCTATCTATATTTGCCACCTGAGGAGAATAATAGCTTTATTTCAGAACAAGTTGTATAAGTAGAGATATATCCTAAATTTTACAATGGAGTTGCAGATGCTTTTTTTCTCCCCAGTCATTTCAGTTTTCTTTGCTGGGCATCTTAATGTAAACTGACTCTTGAAAGGGCTTTACAAATTTATCTTCTTAAACTGTACCCATCCTCTGGGCTAAAGAGTTGCTGTAATTGTTTCTGAAATGCAAACCCTGATTTATATTTCACTGGGATTTTCAAAAGGGTTGCATGCAGCACAATGGGACCTGTGTCCACTTGTCTTCGTTCCCCTGATAAGTAGGAAATTATCCTGGGGAAAGGCAAGCACAGGCTGTCACTGAGAAGCTGGGGTTTGTATTCTCTATGAGAGCCATTCATCCTGTCACTAATATGATGCCTTACTTAAACTACCAAGACAAAAATAGATCTTCACTTGAGCTAGAGAAGCAATGGGGTGAGAAGTACAGGACTACAAGTTTAAATATTTCAGCTCTGTGAAAATGACTCCCTGAATATAGGTAATCTTGGTTAGGCTAGTTCACTTAAGCTGCAAAGAACTGGTCCACCTAGACTGTCAATCAAGTGAGCAACCACTTTTTAATTAAAATAACGAAGAACATAGACAAAGAAAATTCAGCAAATTAACTTGAAGCTGATACATTATGTTGAATCATCACCGATGACATTTGGATAGGAAACAAAATATTGAATTAAAAGCACATTTGCCTTTTTTAATAATTGGTAAATTTGGAAACAAATAGTCAATTTCAATTAATAAAATTTGGGGGCAGGTGGGTGTTGGCCCTGGTACCGTAGCACCAACTAATTTGTCCTACTGCTCGTAGGTCTGAGATCTGAATGGAATAAGTTTTACTTTCTCTGGAGTTTAAATTTCAACTCCTTTGTTTTAATAAAATTGAAGTATCTCTGTACGTGATTCTTGATATAGCCATTTATTTTATAGGTATAATGCCACTAACAATGACCATTTATTAAGCATGTGTTAAATAATGAATACTCTAAGTAGAGTATCTAATTAAATCTACTCAAAAACTCTATGACATAGCCATAGCTATTATTAGTACCAAAATAGAGATAAGGAAATTGAAGCCTAGAAATCTCTATCACTCAATTTAATTTTTTGAAGAATTTCCATATTGTTTTCCTACATTCCCTCCACTAGTACATAAGGGTTGCCTTTTCTCCACATTCTTGTCAACACTTATTATTTCTTATCTTTTTGATAATAGCCATTGTAACAGGTGTGAGGTGATATCTCATTGTGGTTTCAATTTGTATTTCCCTGATGATTAGTGATGTTGAGCACTTTTTCATGTGTCTGTTGCCATCTGTACGTTTTCTTTAGGAAAATGTCTACTCACATCCTCTGCTCATTTTTAATCAGATTGTTAGTTTTGCTATTGAGTAGTATGGATTCTTTTTATATTTTGGATATTAACTCCTTATCAGATCTATGATTCTGCAAATGTACGAATTGCATATATTCAGTAGATTTTCATTTTGTTGATGATTTCCATTGCTGTGTAGGAGAATTATTCTTTTTGTCTAATAATATTTGATTCAAAGAGTTTGTAAAACGTTTGGTAATAATTATATCACTTCATATCCTTGGCAAATTTTAGCCAGCTCATGGTCATAATAAAAGTCTCTCATTTTGGTAAGTTATTACAATGAGAAACTTGTTTTTTTGTTGCCAAGAAGAATATATTGAGGTAGTCTGGGAGAAACTGGTATAATTGTGGAGGAAGGTAAAGATGTTTGATCCCTGAAGTAAATAAAAAAGCAGCAACATATTTTCAGTGGAATCTGAAGGTTCAATAATGCATAGAATTTAAGGAGTTCTATTTATTACCTGTTGGGTCAATAGAAAAACAAATTTAAATCAGATAGTTGTTTTATTGAATTAATTAGATTTCATCTCTCTCTCCAATTATTTTATAGCCTAGTAGTTAAAAAAACAATGTATGACTCAGTTGCATCTGGATACATTCCAAGTATTACATAATTACAAATGGCAAGTAATTGTTTTATAATGCTTTCCACAATACCAACCGTTCATGCTGGATAAAATAGCAGGTATGAAACCCTGTGGAGTTATTTCAAATTTTCCATCAACTCACACTTTTGAGCATTACTGATCTCATGTTTTTCTCCAATGCTAAGATTTTAGACCCAAACTTAGCCATTTCTTATTGCAGTTGTTCATTTGTTTCCTGAGCCTGTTGCAGCATGACTTGACCATTGTTTAAATGCATTTGTAACTCCAATAACTGAGGGCAAAAAAAGAGGGGTGGGGGTGGGGGGAACAAGGCTGTGTTAGACAAGAATTCTGTTTTATAATAAAAGAAGCCATTGAACGCCAAAGCTGATTACGAAACAAACCCCATCAAGATCTAAAAATTCCACCAGAGAATGAAGCATAATGAGAATCTTCAAGTCAGTTCTAATTTCTTTTCTGTCTGCAGAAATTCATTGTTAAAAAGCAATATACGAACTCATTTAAAGAAATCTGGCAAGACTTAAAAATAGTAGCTTAATCTGCTACATTTTATGACATTTTATAGCCAATTCATGTTTTAATAAGTTTGTTCATTTAAAAATTACAATAGATTATCTGATACATTTCCCTTTTATAAACTAGATTTTTCCTCATGAAGTACATCTCGTTTAGATTTTTTTAAAAATCTCAGTTTCTTTACAGGATGGTTCTATAAATATTCACAATGTATAATTTTGGATTACACATTTATTATAAAGACCTTAGCCAACAATGCACCATGAATAATAATGATAACATGCTTTGCTAATTCTGCTTCTTTAGGATTTTAATGAAAAATCAGCACATAGTACTAAGAAGGTGGCATATAAATGATTTGTGAGTAACAATATGGCAAAGAAAATTAAAATTGTAAAAAATGGTTTCATTGTCCAAATATTTGAGTTTCATTCAATTCTGAGAGGCAACAGGGTACAGTGGAATTCCTTGGATAATGTATCCAGATGTGTTTTCTCAGTTGTAAATTGGCAATATCATCAATTAATTAACTTTAGTGCAGAAAGAAATGAAACACTAAATGTACTATCTAAACCTAATTGTAATTTGTTGGGGGCATTAACTTCAGCATTTTCTGAAAATTTGTATCTAGAGTAATATATACAGATCCAAAATGATAATGCTGTAGATAGTGCTGATTAATATTAAATTTCTATAAATCTCTGAAATATTTTCCTTTAAAAATTAGTATATATGTATATATGTAAGATACATATATACTATATATCTATATCTATATATTCTCTTCCACTCCATTCCACCCATGCTCTAGATGTGATACCTAGTGATCTAGCCTCTAGCCAATGTACTGTACTGTACACGTATCCCTGGCTAAAGAGTATTAATGAACCATATTGCAAAAGGCCCACTGCCAAAAAGTACTCTACCTGATTTTCCTAAGTCGAGTGGGTTCTAAAACATGTATTGTTTGCTCTGGTAGGGCTGTTCTTTCTACTATTTATTTTGTGTTATGGTGAACAGTTTTAACCCTTAATGTATGACAAAAAGTCAAAAAATATGCAAGTGATATTTACACCCCCCCCCAAAAAAAGGTGGTAAGGTGGGTAAACAGACCACAAGTTCTCTTCAAGAAAATCACAGGAATCAAAGTAAAGTTCATGAAGCACTTATTAATTTTTAAAGATTCTTTAACCTTCATAAAGATAATAAACATTACTGCAAGGTGGAGGATTGACCGGCAAAGAAATTATCCATGTTGACTGTCTGGAGAGCATCTCCTTGGGGCTGTCCTCCAAAGAACTCACACAGAAATGATCCTGCTGTTTTTGGAACTTCATCCCCTGAATTAAACCTGGTATGCTATACCCAAAAGTTTTTTTGAGAGATGATCTCTTTGGGAAGGTAATTTAAAAGATATGGCTTTTTGATGGGACAAAAGATGTTCAAGAGACTGGCTGAATCACATTAGGCATATTATAGACTAAAGAAATGAAACAATCTGGTGAAAGAATTAAAAGCATGAAAGTATGTCGAAAAAATAAATAATAAACTGATCTAAGTTTAAATCTCATACCTAACCTGGCACACACAAGA
>NW_006436288.1:9835741-9869011 GCF_000325575.1 Pteropus alecto
ATGTGAGAGGCTTAGAACTGCAGGAGACAATGGGTAAATCAGTCCATAATGGTTAATCTTATTCAACTAACAGTGACTGGTTAGTGAATAAATCCACAAATAGCCCATATCACCCAAGTAAAATTAGCCTTTAACCAGAAAGTGAAGGCAAGTCGTGTTTTCCAGATAGAAGACAAAATGTTACAAAAATTGTACCAGCAGGAAGATTCCACAGCAAGTATACACCTTACCACTTTTGATATCAAATGAAGATAATTCTAAGATATCATAGTTAAGTTTATATATATAATCAGAAGAGAAGGGGTTTTCTTGTAGCTACTTACTCAGGGGAAAACTTTATGAGAAACCATAAAGGGTCTTTATTTATGTTATTTTTTAACCAAGTTTTTAACCCTTATATGTCTTATTTTAGGCCCACTTTATACAAAATAGGTCTATGGCAGCTGGGATTAAGATGGGGCAGAGGAGATGGAGAGAAGTGTAGAGATGCAGCTTGCTGATGGAGTGGGTATGGGGATGCAAAGAAAAGGTAAGAATCAACAATGACTCCTAGGTTTCCACTTTGAGCATTTGGGTGGCCAGTGGTGGTACGCACTGCCATGGATAAAACCAGAGACTGGGAAACAGATTTGGGGGGAAGGATAGGGTGACAGAAATCAAGAATTCCATTTAATACTCTTTTAATGGATTGACCCTGTAGATTGCAGCCTCAGAAGTGGCAATAAGCAGAAATTTACCTACATATACCCTTGTCACTGATCCTATTTGAGCCATGAAATATCTGCTTTATAAAATGAGGAGATTACGAAACTAAATAATATAATTATTCTTCTCAATTTGGTATACTAGTAACCATTTGGGAACTATAATGAGTCTCACTTAATGCACATCACATTTTAAGCTTTTCAGAGGAGAGTAATGAATATGTGTGGAAGACTCATTAATTTAGTATCCAGGAATGTGTTGTTGCATGCAGCAGTGCTAAAAATAAGAGTAGAGGTCTAAAAATAGCAGCACAGTTTCCTCCCCATAAAATACTTTCTCTAACAGACGAACAAGTTGCATTGCTCCTGTTCATGAATCCTGGCCTACTTTGAGGGTCTGTAAGCACCAAAATAAGTAATTTGACAAAGCTCACAACTTGGAAAGGTATCATTGCCTTATTTAGAGTAAAGTCCATTATATTTAGGGATGACTTTCTCCCTATTTTCCTTGGATCTCTGTGTTATTAGAGTTGAGTAGACTCCCAGAGATTACACATGGATTTACTTAAAGTCCTAAACTAGAAGACACATTATTAATTGTACAAAATCATTCATAGAAAGCTAAACATGGCTTTTTGTGCCATATCGGTTATTTCATTGCATTGATATTGCACTGTTTTATATGGAGAAACAGTTATTGCCCAAATTTCATTGTCCCCTAATGCATCCATCCATCAAAATTTAGAGATCTGAAGTAAAGAGATATGTAGTTCATAGCTGATATCTCTAGAGAATGAGATTTCCCAGTCAGATCAATTTAATAAACGTTAAGAGAATGTTTACCATGTGTCAGAAACTGTGCGAGGGGCCGAGGACACAGAATTAATGTTGCATCATGTTTTTATAAACTGCCTCAAACTCCCGCTTCTATTTTTTTAATAGTAGCTAATATTTATTGAACACTTAATGTATTCCATTAAGTGTTTTTAAGTAGTTTCAAGAATAACTCAGAGCCAGTTATTTTTCATACAAATGTTCTCATATATGAGGAATAGGATGACCAATACATCCCAGTTTGCCTCAGACTACCTCAGTTATTCTTTTCATTGAAGCAAAATTCATATGACATAAAATTAACCATTTTAAAGTTTATAATTCAGTGACATTTAATATATTCACAATGTTGTTCAATCATACACAACCTCTATTTAGTTCCAAAACATTTCTATCACCCAAAAGAAACTCCCTAACACATTAAGTAGTCACTATTCCCGCCTCTCCCAGCTGCCATCAACCACCAATCTGCCTTCTGTTCCAATGCATTGACCTATTCCTGATAATTCACATAAATAGAATCATACCATATGTAACCTTTTGTGTCTGTCTTTTTTGACTTAGCGTAAAGTTTTTGAGACTCATCAACATTGTGGCATTATCAATACTGCATTCCTTATTATAGCTGAATAATATTCCATTGTACATATACCCCACATTTGTTTATTCATTGTCAGTGGACGGACATTTGGAGTGTTTCCACCTTTTGGCTATTGTGAATAGTGTTTCTATGAAAATTCATGTATTTTCAAGTATTTAGGTAACTGTTTTCAATTATCTGGGGTATTTACCCAAGAGTGAAATTGCTGAATCATATGGGTAATTCTATGTTTAACTTTTTGAGGAACTACCAACTGTTTTCCACAATGGCAGCATCATTTTACATTCCCATTAGCAATGTGAAAGAGTTCCAGTTTCTCCACATCCTTGTAAACACTTGCTATTCTCCATTTTTGTAGCTTTTTAATTATAGCCATCCTATTGCTTTTGAAGTGGTATTTCTTTGTGGTTTTGACTTTCATTTCCCTAATGCCTATTGATGTTGAGCACCTCTTTAGGTGCTTATTGGTCATTTGTCTATCTTCTTTGGAGAAATAGCTAGTCAAGTGTTTTATACATGTTTTAATTGGGTTGTCTTTTTATTGTTGAATTGTAAAAATTTTTATATATTCTGAATATTAGACCTTTATCTGAATAAGATAACTAATGATTCTTAGGACTCATATCTAAAGGTTCTAATTCAAATGGATGGGAGCGAGGCCCATGTATTTATATTTTTTTAAAGCTTCCAAGTTATTCTAATTTGTTACCAGTGTTGAGGACCCCTGGTCTAAAAGGAGAGTCCTTATTGTCATATAGTGATATAGTCTATTACATATTATATAAATAATTGCAATGTGGTATGATAAATGCCAAATACAGAAATTTATAATAAGCGATCTCTTTTCCCCAAGATCTTACAAGTTATAATCTGGATATTTCTGACATCGTATAATTAATGACTGAGAGAAAATTTAAGAGAACTTATAACCCAAATCCCTGTATTTTTTTTATTGGCTCTATCTATTTGTTTATGAAAGCTGCCTTGGTGCTAAGGCAAGTTTGACTGCAACCATACGAGAAACCATGAGCCAGGGCCACTCCAGAGTTCCTAACTCTCAGAAATTGGGTGAGATAATAGATGGATATTGTTACTAGTGACAAATTGACAAAGTTCGGGGGTTATATATTATGCAGCAATAGATAACAACACAAATGGTAAGTAAATATCCAAACACTTTATCAAAAATAAGCAACCTCACCATGGGTGTTCCCATGTGTACAGGAAAAACAATGGTTGGCCTTGGGATCAGGAACCTGGGTTCTAGTTGAGCCCCATCACTTGTTCCATGAAATGAGACTAATATTACTTGTTTCCTTAGCTGGAATTGCATCACATGTCCATACCTAAACGAACCATGATTCGTCCCTTTTGGCTTAGGCTGGGGCCTTCCATAAAGTGTATGACTAGATAGAAGAAAGCGGATATATACACAGCATTAAGGTCTATTTGGAGACAAGTTAAATGTCTTTTGAGTAATCAACAGAAACCATTTCCTACCATCACATACTAACACAAATGACCTTTAAACAGGTAGTCTATCCAAGCCTCCCAGAACAGAACAACTACAGACTTGAATTCTTAGAGTGGGACAAGTAAAAAGAAGAAACAAACAAGTTAAAAAAATGTTACATGCCAAAGAAGGTATGGACAGATCACACTGATGTAGCCTCCCAAAGTAATCTGTGTTTGTCATACAAAATTTAGACTAGAAGATTTGGCCATTCTTATTGTAACTATCTATGGCAACAGCAAGGATAAAACATAATATAAATGTGGTATGTACTACAGAAAATTAATAGTACCTAAAATATCTTCCATTCTGTAAAAAAACGAAATATATTTTTCAGAAGTTGAAAAGTTGTCTGCTTAGGACAGCTAGGAGTAACGTAGAGGCTGAACTGGTATTTTTTTGATTCCTATTCAGTGGGTAACATGGTACAAATAGAGAATGATTTCTTTATTCTAAGAAATAGACACTTAAAAAAAAGATAGAATGATAAATTTTCACTTTCTTCAGCAAATAAACAAATAGTGAAATAGCAGATAGAAATTTCCTATAGATAGAACTGTAAAAAATAGGATAATTTTATCAAGCATAAAATCAATTTCTATAGATGCCGAAGTTTGCTGAGTAAGTACTTGGGGCTCATATTTTTTAAACAGCATTTTTTTCTGTACTCAAAATAATTTTCCATCAATCTTTTTTCCAAAGCTAAATTTTACTGTCTCTTTGTAATATGGGTTAAAACAACAACAATAATAATAATACTTCATGGACTTTATATTATATAGTAGAAGAGAGATCATCTATACAGTTTTATTTTATAACTTCTTTTAGGTATTTGGCAGCTCCTCACAGGCAATGTACTACAGAAGCAAGAGTTTGTTTTAACCTTTTATAGTAGCTTCCCCACTGAATCCTGGTTTGGATATTCAAATTAGTGTTCACGCTAATATATATGTGTGGTGAAGAGTTGTGAGGAATACAAGAGTAGGTGAGACTCTTGCAAGTATCAGAG
Organism: Pteropus alecto; assembly: GCF_000325575.1. Classification (NCBI taxonomy): domain Eukaryota; kingdom Metazoa; phylum Chordata; class Mammalia; order Chiroptera; family Pteropodidae; genus Pteropus; species Pteropus alecto. The sequence goes on from NW_006436288.1 coordinate 9,840,403, forward strand.
TATCACAGTACTAGGTTCTAGAAGTTTATCATTCTAAGTTCTAAATATGTTTTCTTGCTAGGCAAATTGAATGATATGCTTAGGTTAGCTTCTGGTAAACTGTTCGTTAACCTTAAATCTTTATTCCATTAACCTTATATCTTTGGTTGCTGTGGGACTTAAATGAGTTAATATGTGTAAAGCACTAGAATAATTCAAGGCATAAATATTAACCATATTTCTGAGAAAAAAGTAAACATGTATGCATTATTTCCTCATGCATAACTTTTTGTGAAAAAGGTTTTATTTGTTTGTTTGTTTGTTTGTTTTTAAGAATTGGCTGCTGTGGTTTCTAAACTTAGCAGGGACAGTTCATTTACCTGGATGTGAGAAGTTCATAGATTAATTGGGTTCTGATCCTTGCATATGTGGACCTCTGGTTTACAGTCTAACTTATTAGGACAATGACTCTAAATACTGCCATCCAACTTCCCTAGCTGCTTCTAAGAAATGACTTAGTTTTTTTGTGTCCAGCTCATGGGAAACAGATGTTGAAGTGAAAAAATAACACCATAACAATTTCTCCTAATTAGCACCTTGTGAGTAAACTGAACAAGAAGACTGAACCATCCTAGAAACTAAATTACCTTCTCATTTGTCGGCAAACCATCCAGCTCAGCGGGATGAGTCAGTAGTGAGCAGAGATAACTCCTCTGTGCCTCTTCTGTGAATAAATGGGGCCATCACAATTCCAGGCTATAAATCTGGCCATTTTTAAGAACACTTAAATCATTCTCCATGTTTTAAAAATTGATGTTTTCATACTTTCTTTTTTCTTTCTTTTTCCTCTTGCCTTTCATAAACACAAAGCGAGGTAACTATACTTTTTCACACTATAACTGACTAAGCAATTCCACAGTTTTTTGTGAGCTCCTACAAGGGGCAGTATAAAATTATTACCAAAGTAAGAGCTAATGAGATAAGCTCTGGGGTAAAAAAGGAAGGGGGATGGGGGAGAGAAAAAAAAAAAAAAACAACCCTTGTTTTATCTCAAGAAATTCCCAGTCAAAATCAAATGAAATCGATGATGATTTTTATTGTTCTAATATAAAATCCAATATTTGCTTGAGAATGTTTTTTCCTGACTTAACATTTAGCATCCCTCCTCTGATTAGATTAATATTAATATCATGAGAACAAGCTCCAGCATCTCAACTACTTCCTTTGCATACTATAATTTCTATATGATTCGGTTCCATTTCAATTTGAAGCCCAGGAGCCTAAAATAAATGCATCATTATCATCAAATTGCAACATTTTCTCTCTTTATAAAGATGAATTTATTCTTGAATTAAATTTATTCCAGTCCAACTTGAGGATGGAAAGAAAACTTAAGGAGTACCCTGGTCTAAGCCAAACCACTTTTAGAAATCCATCAAGTAGAGGGATTTCCATCCTAGTCTTGGAATTCTCCAAGGAAAGAAACCATATAACATCTCCCAATAACTTTTCCTGCAGCTTTGACTATACAGGGTGTGACTATACAACAATGAAACATCTTTCCATAAACCACTCTATGAAATGAAAATCTTTCATTTCATAGTCATATTTCACAATGGGAATTTCTCAGGTCATTAGACTAACAATTTTTTGCATAATTTTAAACAAGTTGATAGGAGGAAATTTTTAATGAGTTCACTGTCTTATTTATGCTCTTTTTTATTTTCTCATCCCTTTACTGCATTTTTAGTAATCTTTACTAAACAGTCTTTATTTTGAGGTAAGGAATTTATCATCAAGCAGCCTTTATGATGATCACAGATAACATTGCTATCTATGATATCCTATATAAGAACTATATTCACTCTCTGAATTAAAAACAAAACAAAACGGCATATGCACATACTCAAAAGTGATTGGTCTAAGGTCACAGATAACTGAAATATTTTTGGTAAAGGAACACTAACCAAATCAATCCTTTTAAGAATCAAGTACAAATGTAAGTTTATGAAAGTTTATCAATTTTTAAGCTTATGAGATCAACATTTCCTTTTCAAAAGAACTCATAAATGTTTTTGTTTCACAAAGAATGTTTATCTTCTGGGTTTCTTACATGTGGTCCTAAAGAGCAATGTGGTTTTGTTTACTAGGTATTTATTAATACCCACTATCTACCAGACATTGTTCAAGGATGGGGATATGAAGATGAATAAAATCAGATCCATACCTGATACAGGCTGCAGTCTTGCAGGAACCACCAACACATAATACATCTTTTCTGTACAACTAGCAAGTGCTGTGAGGAAACTATCTACTGGGGTATGGGAGGCCAGAGAAATGTGAAGTCAGGTAGGACTTCCTGGAAGAGTTGCTATAATTAACAAAAGTCCTAATTTCATTTTTAAGAAAATAGTATGTATAATTTTTTTTAAATACTCTGTTTATGGCAGATAATCTGGGAGGGCACGTATTGGAGGATGGGAATGGGAAGGAGGCAAAGTATTAATCAACTGTGTTACTGACAAAAAGGAAAAGATTTCCTGTTTAAAGTGCTTAAACAGAGTTGGTGAACATTCACAGGTTTACTTCTAAGATTCTGGGACCAATTTCAATTCTGACACCAATTCCAATGTACAGATTTTTTCCCATACCAAGCAATTCTCAGACACTAGCTGGGTGTCCTACAATTTAACTCAATTCTGACACTATCTGCCTGGAGATAGCATTGATTCCACAGTCCCATAAGTCACCCCCACATATACACTTCAGATGCCAATCGCAAGTCCAAGTTGTCACCTATGCTTCTGACCAACTGGCTATAGATCAGAAGTTCCCACAAAACCCTCCTCAGGTTCCATTAATTTACTATAGCAACTCACAGAACTCAGAGAAATGTTTACTTAGGCTTACCAGTTTATTACAATAGGCTATCACTCAAGAATAGCCAGATGGAAGAGATGCATAGGGAAATATATGTGGAAAGGATTACAGAGCCTCCATACTCTCTCTGGGTACACCACTTTCCCCAAATCTCCAAGTGTTCACCAACATGAACACTCTCCAAACTCTGTCCTTTTGAATTTTTATGGAGGCCTCATTATTTAGGCATGATTAAGTAAATCAGTGGCTACTACTGATTGTTTTGACCTACAGTCCTTCACCCTCCCCTAAGGTCAGGAAGGAGGGACTGAAAGTTTCAACCTTCTAATCACATAGTTAGTTTCCTTGGCAACCAGCTCCAGCCTTAGGTGCTTTCCAAAAATCACCTTATTAACATAAACTCAGGTGTAGTTAAAAGGGGTTTGTTATGAATATTGCTCTTTTCACTTAAGAAATTCCAAGGGTTTTGAGTACTCTGCACCAGAACTGAGGACAAAGACCAAATACATATTTCTTATAAATCACAGTATCACAGTCCACCCCTGGTCTTAGAACACATATCCTTAATTGCTTAATAGCAAAACAATAATAAAGGTCAAGATACTGGTACATTACTAGAATCTCATTCCATCATTAATAACTATCCAGTTTATCATCATCACATCATATAAAATTATTTTCCAGGAAAGGCCACTCATGTCTACAGGATTCCATTCAATCTTGTCAGGTTCCCAAAGCAAGAGTGGTGTCAGCGATATATGGTTTCAACTTTTCAGACATCTGGTATAATTGAGCTAAGGGACAGTATCATCTTCTCTGAGCCTTTTTCAAGGTGTTAATGTAGTATTGGATCTTCCACTCGTATTGGATAACCCACTCGTTCATTCCTTTACACATAGCTATTATTTTTCCTTCTTGCCATTTACACCCAAACTTTTCCACCTTTGGAAGGGACGTTAGGTTTGACCACTGTGCTGGTCTAGATTTCTGGTAGCAGTAAAGTTTAGCAGCACTCCGCATTCAGTCCATTCCTATTCAGATAAGGTTATATAAATACAGAACTGTTGGGCTATCTTTACAACCAGAAATACAGTTCATTTACTCTTAATCTCAATTTTGCCAGATGAGAAGAAGGCACATCCTACTCCACCAGGCCCTTAGGAATTCTGACAAAAATGTTAAAAACATAGTTACAGTTTCTTGTTTAGGAATCATCCCTGTTTCTAGCCTTTGTAGTTGCAGCCATGGTCCCATGACCACTATACCAACTCTACTTTTTATCCCAAATTTTCTGTTTTTCACAAACCAGCTGTGCTTTATTATGGTTTGGACAGCTCAAAACAGACAAACATATACCTGAAGCCATGCCTCCGGAGAAGAGAGCTCTAGAGGGCATCCTTGGATCTATTTTTAATACAAGAATCCCAGATGAGGATTTCATAGTAAACTTTCCTCTTCCCCCTAGGTGGACCAGTATTTGGGAATCATCTTAAATGATACATTTAAGAATAACTGGGGTCTCTGGCTTTTGTGTTTGGAGCCATGTTCCTGAGATTTTGACATCCACCTAATGTAAAAAATCCTGGTCAAGACAAAATGTGACTGACAAGTTTGCTCTCTTTAGGTGCCAGCCACGTGTATAAAAAACTGGAGTTTCTAGACAAAGCAATAATACCAATAAAGTATTCTCCTTTTTGTTGCAAGTTTTAAAACACAGCAGATATCGTCAGTGTCCATCCTTACTCCTTGATTTTTCCGTGTGCTTAAGTCCCCACCAACTGCCAAGATTTGCATCGCTGGCCTGAGGATGTTTACCAGAAAATCTACCCATATACCAAGCAAAATAGAAGGGAATGAGCAACCTCAGAAGCAGCCCTCAACAGAGACTGCCTAGAATTTGCATAAAATGTCCTAGCTCCCTTGTCTCTCCAGCAGGAAAATTCTGAAGCCTGTGTTTACAGTTTCCTAGAGTTTACCCAAGGGTATAAGCTCTAGTCATTCACTGTGGTAGCTGGCCTAATAAAGCACCTTTTATTGACTGCTTTTTCTTCTCTATCATTTTCAGGTCCCCTATTGGTGTTCCCTGCACCTCCCAAATTGCACTCGACTACTTATCTCAGGTCTGCTTCCACAGGACTAAATCAGGAGAACACGACTCATTAAGTACAATGGTATCTTCAAGTTCATTAGTATTTTATAAATATCCAAAAAATAAAATCTAAATTGCAAAGATAATGAATAAACTAGATAGGCCAATTAACAATTATGTTTTATAAGACATATTAGAAGCCATGGTTTTAATTGTTTAATTTTGATCCCAGAAGCACAATATATGGTTTGCACACCTTGAAGGAAAACCACAGTTAGGGCTATTACCAAGAAAGGTCAGTCATCTAGGTACAAGGACAGAGAATGGTACAGAGGGACGAGGAAATGTCATGTGGACACCTAAAGAAAGGTGCTGGTTTTTTTATTAGTATGTAAATATAAGCATGCATACTGGAAAATCCTGGGGGACTAAAAACTCACTGCTTCTCCAGCTGACTCTGATCAGAGCAATGTAATTAATAAATCATGATTCATTGATGTGCTGAAGGTGGACTGAACAAGCTCATGAGAGCCTGGGAGCTGACTGTTAATTTCAGGAATTTTGAAAGACAGATTACCTTGTGTTGTAGTTTAAAATAGGCCATAATGAGAGTATTTACACCACAGAAATGGGCAAACACTATAAACCAGACTTCCTCTTTCCCCCAAGAGTCAGTAGTAAAACATTTACAAGCATACCACTGAATCATAATGTCATTATTTGCCTATTCTATTAATTAGTCAACCTTAGTACTTTACTAAAAGAGCACCAAAGACTAGGAGTAAGTCAAGACTCAGTATCCTGATGCTTCATAAAATTGTATTGGTTTTGTACAAGATAGAAGAAGATATTGCCTCGATAAATGGTCATTACGTAGGTGAGATTTGCAAATGTTCAGGGGGTTGCATATACAAATAGTATTAAGGAACTCAATTTCCAGATCTTTAACTTCCATGTGTGCTCTTTCCCAAAACTGATTTGCCTGAGAATGGGCCTACCTCTTCACAGTCCTTCTCCCATCTTACAGAAGCAAGGCATATGTTCACACACACACACACAAAATTGTATTACTGGACATTTCTCTGAGGTATAAAAGTTTCCAAGGACCCAAACAAAAGTGTTTATGGAAAAACTGATCAGGAAGAAGACCCCTTTCACAATTTATCAAGGTGTGTTAAATACACAAGACCTCCTATTATCCCCTGTCATTCATATATATGTATGTATGTATGTATGTTAAGGTGGAGTTTGCATTAAAAAGGAAGGTATTTTGGCTCATTTTGTAATTTTTCTGAATTCAGAATACTTGCGAAAGTACAGATCAGTGACGCTGATTCTTTTCATTGTAACTGGAGTGCTTTACAGGACTACCAAAAAATGTAAGATATTTTTAAAAACCCCAGGGCTTGTAAATGATACATGCTGTCTTTTGCTATTCAGTGTGCTTTATTTTGTAAGGTAATTCTAATGTATTTAATCAAGTTACATTGTGAAATATTTATCCAATTAAAGTCAATCCTCATCTTTTTTCATTTTATAAGATGTTCAATATTTTCTGCCTCCTAGTAACAAAAAATAAATTTACTTAAACTTATAATTAAAACAAATTTAAATGTCAACTTAAAAATGACTGAGAGATATATAGATTTTTTTTTTAAATTCCTTTAGCCAGCACAGGAACAAAGAAGTTTGACACTGAGGCCTGTAGTTACTCTCACAGCGCTTACCATTATCCTGGAGAGTCCAGCCTCCCCAGAGGTGGATTGGACAGGGGCAAATAAACACCTTTCCAGAATACTCAAAAGTAAAGAAGAGAAAAAAGAAAACAAGAATCCATTTGAAGATTTTAGTTACTTACTGTAAATGTTTCATTATCTTTGTTATTTAATGAAGAAAGTACTCTCATTAATATGTGGGAAAAAAAGTTTGTGGAAAGGGAATCTAGAAAACAATAGTTTTAAAACATGGTGATCTTCTTTTCTAAAATAGTTATGTATATGTATATATTCATATACATATTAACTTTTGTCTTTTCATTTAAGAAGATTGTTGAGAAGAAAAAAGAGAAACCTCTAATATCTACAGTTACTAATCCACAACCAAGACTATATCTCATTGCTTAATTTTTTCAAGTGTACTCAATGTTAGCTTTTCTTAGATCCTGTAATCTAAGTGTGCTTGATGTAAGCTCTTTTATGGAGTCATACCAGATAGTAAATGTCTATGTTATTAATAGTATCAAAGCAATAAATGTGTTCCTGATACAGGCTAAACCTGGGTATTTATGAGGCACCTGCATGGCCTTTAAGAGTTTGTGTTGGCAGAACACATAGAATTGTTTCTTCTAAAAGCATCCACTAAAAACAACCCTCTTTTTCTTCTTTATTAAGAATTCCAGAAGTTATGGTCTCCTACAAAATCAAAATCATGTGGGAGTAAAATTTATATTCTTCCAGAAGATTCCTTCCAGCATTCAAGATGATATATTCGTGCCCCTTCAAACTGTGGTGGAAGCAATCATCTATATTATTACAATGATATTCTTAATTTAAAGGTAACTTGTTTGAGTAACTTGATGTTACACTTAGCTACATTGGAAGTAGGGAAGTAGATAAAATTCCCTTGATCAAGAAAAGAAAAAAAAATTAAATCAAAAGCCCACAATCTCAGTGGTAGCACTTTGTCCAAATAACTACATACATCATCTTACATTTTTGACATATGCAGTAAAAAGAATAACAAGAAATAAACTTTCTGTTTTAGTGTAAAGAATCTATTCCTATTCTGTTTTCCAGAAATGGGAGGAATAATCTATCCTGGCAGTTCATCTATTTGTGTGCCTAGTGAAACTTATTTAGAAATTCTTTTCTCTTGCAAATGTGTTCAGTAGTATTGATTTAGCTGCTGCTTCTTACATTCAAGGCATGAAATCAAATGATTACTTATACACATGAAGGGAAACGAAAGACTTAGAAAATGATTCCTGTTAAAATACTTAAAAAAAAAAAAAAAGCCAAGGGGACCACATTTCAGAGAGCAAGGGAAAGGAGATAAAAGTGATGAAAAATTTTGATGATGAAAGGAACCATGCACATTCAATCTAGAGGAAGACATTTAAATGACAACTATGAAAGGGAGCGACCATTTGCTTTGCTTACCATGCAATGATTACATGTAGTACAACAGGCATAAAGACACCCTCTCCACATGAGTGCCATCAAGGGCAGCTGCTCAGGCCCATCATCAAAGCTTTAACAGGCCTCTGTGCTTGGTAGATGCACATAAAGGGCTATATTCCCTGCCTCCCTTCCCCATCTATTTCTTTTCTTTTTTCTCCCTCTCTCCCTCCCTTCTTGGTAGCACTCATTTGGCCTGGTGTGCTATGTTCCCTATACTCCTTAGTCTGCCCAGTGACATCTGCCCCAGTTTATAAAGAAGCCTCAATTTGTTCTGTGTATAAACAAAAAACATCTTATTTTTTCTGATAAATAACTGCCTCCAAATATTTCTGGTGATGCTCTCCTTTGCCCCCTTGCTGATCAACTCCCTTAAAACATTTCAACCACTTGTACTTATTAGAACAGTTTAGTTCCAGTGTTTAAGACATAGTACAGTCCGTTTTTACACTTCAGTGTTGTGGTTTTCTGGTCAAGATGTCAGAGTAGGTAAATGTTGTGCTCACCTCCTCTCACAGCCACATCAAAATTACAACAAAACTATAAAACAACCATCATTGGAAGTCACCTGACATCTAGCTGAACAGGAGTCCTACAAATAGAGACATACAGAAGAGGCCACCTCGAGACTGGTAGGAGGGATAGAGATGTGGAATGGGCTGGTTTCACACCACTGTGTGGCAGTTGTGGAGGTTCTCCCTGAGAAGTGACAGTCTCAGCCCCACACCAGAGTTCCAGTGCTGGGAAGAGAAGTCCCCACAACTTCTGGCTGTGAAAACCAGAATAAATTGTGGCTGAGTGAGACCAAAGGCTACGGGAGTCAGAGACATTCCTCTTAAGGGGCCCATGGCGCAGATTTACTCATGGACATCCTCACTCGCTCTGAGCTCCAGCGCTAGGGCAGCAGCTTGAGCAGTGCTAGGGACATTTGGGGAGGAACCGAGTAATCTGCCTTCAGGGCAAGAGTTGGAGGGGCAGCTTTCTCATAGAAAGAAGTGCTGGTAGAATCCATTGTTTCTTTGTTTAGGCCTCCCCCCTCCCAGTATGCCACCATATCAGGGTCTCCATCAATCTGGCTGACACTGGTTATCCTTCCCGGGTGATTCCCTGAGACTCTGTTCCATCCAACTTGTGGGCCCACCTAAGCTACTTCCAGTGGCATTTTCATACAAATAGCCTATCTTGGCTTATGATGCAGACTTTCCTAAAATCTATCAAAGAGTCACAAAAGTCAAACAAGCAACATCTGGCCTCGGCATGCCCCGTACCTCTTGCTGAGCAGCCCTAAGCCCAGTGCTAATAGTGGCTGGCCTCAGTTTGCAGTTTGGCTTTTCGAGGGACCTCTAAGCCCATTGTGGTGGTGACCACATACAGACTGCTTGGTGACTCTCACTAGGTGGCCCTAGGCAGGGCACAGGCTGCGGCTGAATCTGGCCTGTGGTAGGGCCTTTCCCAGGAGGCCCTATAGCCAGCACACCCAGTGGCTGGCTTCAGATCAAGCCAGAGTACCACCCGGGACTGCATCCAAGAACAACACACTGAAGGGCAGACCGGGCAGGCACCAGAGCTCCAATAAAGCAAATCTTGCTCTATAATGTCAGCCCCTCACCAGCCAGTCCTCACAACCAATCAGCCAAAGGATCAATCCCTTTCACTGATGTGCTAACAGCAACCAAGTCTCAGCTACAACAGGAGAGCACATACAACCCATACAAGGGACACACCTAGAGTACCTGGCTCAGGTGACCAGAGAAGACTGCACCACTGGGACCCACAGGACATCTACTACATAAGGCCACTCTACTAAAACATAGCTGTCCTATTTAATACATAGAAACAAACACAGGGAGGTAGCCATAAAGGGGAGACAAAGAAACATGTCTCAAATGAAAAAAAAAAAAAATGGGACAAGCAAACTACCGGATGCAGAGTTTCAAACACTGGTTGCTCAATGTTGCTCAAGGGTTCTCAATGAACTTAAAAGAGTAGACGAACTCAAATGAGAACTTTAACAAAGATATAGAAAACATAAAAAAGAATCAGAAGTGAAGAATACAATAACTGAAATAAAGAATATTTTAGAGAGAATCAAGAGTAAATTAGATGACACAGAAGATCAAATCAGCAATTTAGAAGATAAGGTATCAGAAAACACCCAATCAGAACAGCAACAAGAAAAAAGAATTCAAAAAAATGAGGATAGTTTTGGGACAACATCAGTGTACCAACATTTGCATCATAGGGGTACCAGAAGAAGAGAGCAATAAATCAAAAACCTATTTAAAGAAATGATGGTGGAAAACTCCCCTAATCTGGTGAAAGAAATAGACATATAAGCACAGAAAGCGCAGAGAGTCCTAAAGAAGATGAATCCTAACAGGCCCACACCAAGACACATTATCATTAAAATGCTAAAGATTAAAGACAAAGAGTCTTAAAAGCAGCAAGAGAAAAGCAGTTAGTTACCTACAAGGGAGCTCTCATAAGACTATAAGCTTATTTCTCAACAGAAACTTTGCAGGCCAGTTGGAATTAACATGAAATATTCGAAGTCATGAAAAGCAAGGAGCTACAAACAAGATTACTCTACTCATTAAAGCTATCATTTAGAATTGAAGGACAGATAAAGAGCTTCCCAGACAAAAAAAAGAAGCTAAAGGAGTTCATCACCACTAAACCAATATTACAAGAAATGTTAGAGGACTTATTCAAGAAGAAGAAGAAAATGATTTAAAAATATGAATAATAAATGTCAATAACTACCAACAATAGCTATCAACAATTACTTTTAATGTAAATGGATTAAATGCACTAATCAAAAGACAGGGTGGTTGAATGGATAAGAAAACAAGATACTTACATATGCTGCCTACAAGAGACTCACTTAAGGTTGAAAGACACACAGAAGCTGAAAGTAAAGGGATGGAAAAAGATATTTTATGAAAATGGAAACAAACAAACAAACAAAGCTAGGGTAGCTGTACTTATACTAGACAAAATAAACTTTAAAATAATGGCTATAACAAGAGACAAAGAAGGACCCAGGAATCCCACTTCTGAGTATTTATCTGAAAAAACTTAAAACACTAATTTGAAAAGACATATGCACCCATATGTTTGTTTTACAACAGCCAAGATAAAGAGTTAACCTGGGTGTCTATCAATAGATAAATGGATAAAGAAGAGGTGGTACATATATACAATGGAATATTACTCACCCATAAAATAAATTAAATCTTGCCATCTGCAATAACATGGATAGACCTAGAGGGTATTGTGCTGAGTGGAGTAAGTCAGACAGAGAAAGAGAAATAAATGCCACATAACTTCACTTACACCTAAAGAACAGAATAAACAAACAAAACGGAAACAAACTCATAAATAAAAGAACATTTTGATGAGTTGCCAGATGAGAGGGGGATTGAAGGGTGGATGAAAAAAAGGAAGGGATTAAAAAGTACACATTGGTAGTTACAAAATAGTCACAGGGATGCAAAGTATAGAATAAGGAATATAGTCAATAACATTGTAATAGCCATGTATGGTGTCACATGGGTACTAGATTTATCAGGTATATTATATTTATTGATCACTTTGTAAGTTATATAAATGTCTAATCACCATGTTGTACACCTGAAACTAATGTAATATTGTATGCCAACTGTAATTGAAAAAGGAAATATTACAAAAATAAAAAAAATTTGAATGTTGCTAGATTCAAATTTTTTTTCTTATCTTTCCTTAGCTCAGGTTAGGCTCATTATGTGAAAATATGAGTGGTAGGGACAGGTATCTTAAGGAAAGATATTCTGATCTGCCCTAGGAGGCATCCCCTTTTCCTCGTCCAGTTGCTGATTTCTCTGGTGTCAGGGCATTGAAAAAATGAAGGAATGGGGCCAAGTCCTCCTTATTTGACTAAGCAAGAATAAGATTTCTCTGATTTAGAATAATTGGTTTTGTTGTTGTTTGTGTGTCAGAGAGTCAAACATTGGTCTGAAAACACCTGCAGTTCTTTGCATAGCCAACCTCCCCACTGCAAGATTTCTGGATTTGGAAGGAGAGCCCTGGCCAGACCACTTGCCCCCTCTTAACTCCCACCACTGGCCATCAGACCCACAGTCTCTGGCTTCAGAGAACTCCTCGTCCAGAAAACAGCCTAGCCCCGTCGGTCCCACTCAACTCTCACGTCCTTGTTCCCCTAAGTGGTGGGAGTACCACTGTGTCTGTACAACCTGTTCTTCCAGCTTGTCTCTTTAATGACCTTTCTCTGTGTTCCAGCAGCAACTAGCATTCAGCGGGTCCAACCATCTCAAATTTCAAAGAAGATATCCTTAGTTTCTGACTTGGGGGCGGAGTGGCGGCGGGGTGCGGGGCAGGCCGGTCAGAGAGTTCAGGCACCCCTCCCCTCTACACCCAGCAAACTTTCTAGCTAATTATTTTGGAATTTCTCTTCCTTGTCTTGGGAGGTGATAATGTATATACGAGGGAAAAATAACTTCTCTCCACATGGACAGGACCTCCTTAAAGGGGGCATTTTATCTCCCAACAACTCCCCTCCATGTTAACTTGGGGGGCTTCACTGGGGAGGGAAGGCAGGGAAGGCAGGGAAGGTGGCTGTTTATAGATCCAGTTCTCAACATCGGCATCTCTCACTACACTCTGGGGGGAGGCAGCCATCCCACCTTTTGATATCACTCTAAATATAGAACATGAGGTGCTTTTAATCCTTCGATAATACAACAGGAAAAATCTCATTTCGCAGCCTGCTGTGCATAGACTGATCTGGATAAGTCACTGAAGCAGCTCCCTGACCTTCGATCCACTGGAGAGAGTCCTGGCCTGCTCCTACCTCGCTGGATGCTCAGTCCTCGTGACTACTATTTGCACTGGTCAGGCAGCCCCACAGCAGTACCTGGTATATGATTTTTTTTTTCTCATAATCACAACAGAAGGACCAAAACCTCTCATTATCTTAAGTGCTGTAATAACACAAGATTATACAACAAAGGGAGGAGTAGAGAGTAAGGAACAGAATATCTGCTGAAAGCTCAGCTCCTCTTTTAATTTTCCCAGAGTCATCTGTATGTATATATATCCCAGTTCATGTTCCCAGAAACAGCCTTCTCTGTGTACTTATTTTATACTACCCATCAGAATATTCTGGAACTGCTCCTCTTCACTCCCCAATCCTGAGGGAAAGAACATTTAGATTCCCCTGGTTTATGATTACTTCTATGCTTATCTTTCCCAGATGATAGAGTCCTCTCAATATCTTTGATTGTGTCTGATTACCAACCCTCACCATCTCAAGGCAGAAGTCCACTGGCATAGTTTTAGCAGCATCATTCTAAGTTGCACCAGAGTTATATGTATAGAACTATCATTATTATAGGAATCAAAATGTATGTGTTAATACCAGGCTAACTTATGGCAAATTGCAGGCAACTGTCCAAGGCCCTGTGCTTTGGGAACTGCAGAATACACTGTTGCCTAGGTGGCAACTGAGTAGGTAATCTATTAGAGGAAAAGTAATAGCTAAGTAGTTGAAGAAGGGAAAAAATCCCCAAATATTCTGGTCATATAACCAATCTGTAATTTCTAACATCACCAAGTACAAGGGATGAATAAGATAGCCCTTCCCTAAAACTCACTCTCCAAAGGGTCAGTTTATGACTTGTTTTCCTAAAGTATTTATAATAATATGCCTTGAAATATATTTATATGGAAGTGGCTTCAAAACTCTGAAATTATGGAGCTGTTATAAACGAGCTTCAAAGTGAATATGACTCCAGAACTTTTTTCAACTTTGAATTTACAGGCAAGAAGTTCATTTTTCCATAGCCACAGATATGCATTTGGAAATAAAAGTAAACTTCAAACCATGTCTCTTTTTTCTCTAAAAATTCATGTTATGAATGAGTCAGGGAGAAATAGAACAGCCTAGAAAATCAATTGCAAGGTTCTACTTTCTGCCTGAATATCACAAATAAAATATCACCTGATTCCTCAGTTATGTTCTTATAGAAAAAACACACTGAGAGTCTGTAGTTTTGGTTTCTTAATTTACCTGTCTTGATAATAAATTTAGATTGTTTTAAATCCTTGTATTATACAGCGATAATCTCTAATTTGGTTTCCTGGTGGCTTAAAAGAATTAATCTGTCTTTCTCCAATTGAACATATTAATAATTCCTTGGACGTAAGATGCTTTTCATAAAGCTATTTAGAGAGAAAATAACAATATTATTTCCTAGGTATTTAAAGAACAACTTCAGACAAGTCAATTTGCCTTCCTGAACTGTAATGTCATGTAATGGGGATAATAATAATGATGATTTTGTATTATAACATAAAAGGACTGTTATAATAACTATTATGGAAGACTTCATAAACTATAAAATCTGATATAGACATTAGTTACCTATAAAATTCTGCTGTAGGGTTCTCTACCTCTCCACATCACCCTGTATTATAATCGAGAATGATTTTCAACTAAATATGTACTTCCAAATATATAATTAGGTACATAGATTGTCACACATTAATCAGGATTATTTCTAAACACTGCCTTAAAAATAATGCTGTATGTGAAAGTGCTTGGCACATTTTAACTGAGTTAACAACCCTTCAACTTCAGAGAGTCCTGTAACTCTGGTGCTGTTCAGCCATTGCCAACTGGAAGCTAAAAAAGTATTAAACTTTAAACTGCAGGAGCCATATCAGAAATTAACCAGTGTGCTTCAGGCACACAACCCTGTGCTTCTCCATAGAATCGGGAAGGAAAAATAACAATAAGCTGCTCCAAGAGCCCTTCCCATTGCTGAGAGAGTGTTAAAGGAGGCTTTTCATATACTTCCCACTTAACTGTCAAGATGACCCTATGAAATAAGTATTTTCCCCATTTTGGAGATGAGAAAAATCTTATATTCTTCTAAGAGCAGGGTCTAGAACACTTGATTGCTCCAATTTGTTCTACCAAGATGGGGGTTGGGCCCTTCGAAGCAGATTTGAGGGTAACATCACACGAATGTAACAGGCCCAAAACCAGAGCTTTGCTTGGGTTTTTGCCTCTTTTCACATCTATGACTAGGGGAGAACAAAGATAAAACGCAAAGCAGGTCATTTTTCTGTTCTAGATCAAGGTTTTCAAAGATTTGATCAGGCGGTGCTTCACAGTTCCAGTTCTATAGGAAAGGTGGCACAGTCTTCCAGATATAGTTTGCTTTGCCTCTCCTTATTACCGATACATATCCACATGGCAGCTTTCTCATGAATATGCAAGCAGCGCATATTCTCCCGATCAGAGCATTTGTCCAAGTGCATTAGCAGCTAATGCTGCATTCTCCAGTAACCTTTTGAAAATCTGCCTGATTTGGGGTTTGTTTGTTTGTTTGTTTCCATCTACAGCACCCCAATCTTAACAGCACGCAATGTATTTCTGTTTTTATATTTTCTTCCAGTAAATGAAAAGAATTCTGAGGGATGAGTGACAATTGAGGCAAATTTTAGCTTGTCTGGGTGTTTCTACTGCACGGGGAAGCAGGTGAACCTCACTTCAGCATTCATGGAGTCAAGTTCTTCAACAGCTGATACACAATTAAATACAGCATCATTTATTCCAAGCTAATGAAGAGGAGCATACTGAGGCCTCAACATATTATTGTGTCCAACAAAGTAGAATGTATGCTATTGAACACATGTGATATAAGATAAAGCCACAGGATCAGGGAAATGTAGAATGAACACTTAGATGAGGTTCATTTATTCCATCACTCAGCTAGGAGTCTCATTTGCCTAGACATACAGATAGCACATTTATATATAGCTGTGTGACAAATTGCCACAAACTTATCAACTTACAACAACACCCACTTATTATCTCACAGCTCTGTAGGCGTAAATCTGGTGGTCTTGGCTGGATCCTCTGGTTAGGGTCCCACAAGGCCAAAACGAATGTGTTAGCTGGGAGAGCGTTTGTCTCTAGAGGCTCTGGAGAGGAATCTTCTCCCAAGTGCATTCAGACTATTGCAGAAACATAGCTCCTTGCTGGCTGTCAGCCCAAAGCTACTCTCTGTTTCCAGAGACCACCCACATTCCTCATCACATGGCCATTCCATCTTGGAGCCATCAATAGCACATGAAATTCTAGTGTCTTGAATCTCTCTGACTTCCTCTTCTGCCACTAGCAGGAGAAAGCTCTCTGCTTTTAAGGGTTCATAAGATTAGATTAGACCTACCTGGATTATCTTCCTTTTAAAAGATTAACTCTGCATATGACATACTACTTTTGAAGGTTCTAGGGTCTAGGGAGTGTGGAATCCTGGGGGGCCATTTTTAGAATTCTTCCTAACACACCTACCAAGTAAAATTCATAAAAATATTGTGAGGCTTGCCATATCCTCAAAAGATAAAAAATATTGTAACTACAAGCAGAAGCAGTTGCAGATAATACTAAGAATCATGCCTAAATTTCTGAACATGGAACTTTCAAAGTTTAAAAGTTTGCTGGAAATGGTATAGTATTAACACACCAAAGAAGTATCTTAAACCAATCAATGTCCTTTGAAGAAAATAGCAATAATATTTTAGCAACCAACTTTCTTTAGTACATAATTTTAGAAAGTATGCTAAACTATCGAACCTTGGCTTACAAAAAAATAAGAGGCCGTAGTTGTCCTGTTGACCCCACACCTTGCATTTGGCAATCCCTTGATATCCCTTCCTTTATTCACAGCTACTGTCTCGAAATCAGTCTTTACTCATCCTGCACTCCATCTCCTGACCTGTTCCCCAGTTCCTGAACCCTTTGCACAGCTCCTGTTTACCCCTCTCTATGACCTACCAGACCCCTCTGAGACGAGCTGCAGCAGCATTTCCCTGATCACATTTGGCCACTCTCTAAGCAACTTGTCAGAAACTCCCTCTCTGCCAAGCTGGGGGGCCCTTGTGGTTGACCTCTCTCAGCATCACACCAACTACAAAGGAAACGCATCCCGTGCTCAAAGAATAGCTGGTTCTTCTCTAGCTAAATTTGTAACTCTTTCCAATTCCCTTTGTTTGCTATCTCATATTTGTGCACTTTGTTCTTCCTATTTACACAGAATAAAAATATATCACTTTTTATTCATTTTACCAATTGCTTATTAAAAATGATATGCGTCTCCTTTGTGTTTCAGTCAATATTTTCTCTCTTAAGTTATGCACCCTTGCAGATGGGTAACAAGGTGCTAGCACATGTTAAAATGCTTTGCGAAGTATTTGCCCAGGGTTGATGACGATCGCGGGGTTGAAATTTAATGCGTATACATGGCCCAAATGTCAAAACCTATGAGGTTAGGATAAGTTCAGGTTTATAAATGGTAAATTGCTAGCCACATTATTGGAATTTAAGAGGTTAGTAGAAGTAAAAAAATTTACGTGTCTTTTCCTGTCTGACTGGAGCAAAAGTTGCTCCTGTCTAGTTTGCTGGTAAGCATAGCCCCTGGCCCATCTCAGAGACCAAAGTCAGGATGTTAAGTTTTTTTTTTCTTGGTTATTAAACATGTATTTTTTATTTTGACTTTGATAAATAATTGATATATTCATGCAACTAAAATAAAGTTGTCTTCTTTAGTCACTGCATTTAATTTTAAAAAGTGTTGACCTATCCTGCCTTCTTAAGCTGACATGCAAGCATTGTGAAATTCCATGCTTTTTTTAAAATAGGGAAACTTTATCAAAGCAGAAAACTTTGCTTTGAAAATAAATGTGGGAAATATAAATGTAAGCATAATTTTATTAATTTTTAAAAATAAAGAATATTCTAAGTATCCTTAGCCACAAGATGAAAATGGTTTTTAACATCATTTAAAATGTTTTGTTTCTTTCCCTCTATGTTATTAGGTAAATTATCTTTAATTCCAGAGAGTAAAAGTTAAGCAGTATAACAGTTGAAAGAATCATTTCCTGATAATATTTCCAAGATTATCACAACCAAATTTAGGAGTGAGCACGTGGAAGCCCTCGGTAGGAATGAAGGGTTTTTATGCAATGTCATTACCAGACCTTCGCCCTGGACTTCACCCTGTCAGGACTTTTTCCCGCCTACTGGATCCAAAATAAAGCTTCGTAGCCAAAATATTCAGTGACAGATGGCTCATTTCATTGCAGTAATGTTACCCTTTGGGTCTCTGAGGGGATGGTTTCAGGAATAGAAAGCAAGGTAAATACAGGAGTGGATGTATAACAGAATCTAACACAAGCAGGGTTTCTCCAGTCACTGATGGAATAAAAAACTTTCCTTCCAAATTCTTGTCATTAACAACAGGGAGCAGCCCCTCTTTTCTCTACACATTGTAATTAGTGCATAGACTGAGGCATGGTTCCAATCCTTTCCCTGACCCTGTTTTTTTTTTAAATTAATTTACTTATTTTAATTAGTTTCGAGTATACAGTACATTGGTTAGACATCTATATAGTTCATAAAATGATCCCCACAATTGCTCCCTCCCTCCCTTGACCCTCCACCTAGCCATCATATTAATGCTAACTGCATTCCCTCTGCTGTGCTCTCCATCCTTATGGCCAACTATCAACTACTAATTTGTACTTCTTTAACCCTCACCCATTCTCCCAGCCTCCCAAACTCCCTCCCCTCTGTCCATCACCAAATTGTCCTCTGTATTTGTGAGTCTATTTTTGATTAATTTGTTCTTTTTGTTCCTTAGATTCCGCGTATAAGTGAAATCATATAGTGTTTATCTTTCTCTGTCTGACTTATTTCGCTCAGCACAATGACCCTGATTTTGAACCTCCTCTTCAATTACCTTGTAAGTAAAATGGGCATCTTAATAATACTTACCTTTTAGGATTCTTGTGGAATCTAGATAATATATGAAAAGGATTTAACTAAGTGCTCAGCCCTAGCTAAGCACTCAGTAAGTGGTAACTTATTTTCTTTCCACTACTTTATTAACTTGTTTTTCTATAATAATAATAATAATAATGCATAATAGATCATAAAGCAAGATGCACGACTTGGGAAACCTACTAATGAAAATGATATTTTGTTAAAATTCCTAATTCAGACCCGACTTAGACTAAAGTAGACTAAAGCCAGCATTTCATTGTGTAATTAGAGAATCGGGGTTCCTCCCACTGAAACAGGCCTTAAGAGACAATTAGTTATTCTTTTCACAGTTGAGGTTTCTAAAGCTAAGTGAAATTGTGACTTACTCTTAGTCACATCTATGAAGCTCCCCTGGTAAAATTTCTCACCTTGTTCATTAGAATTGATTCTAAATTTTATTTTTAGCTGCTTCTGTTTTCGAGAAAATATATAAATTTTTCCATCACATGCATTTATAAAGTTATAACTCATGAAGATCCTATTTTGTTTTGTTTTGTTTTGTTCTTCACTTGGCATACCCTAATCTTTTCCCTAGAGGTCTGTATTCGTGCTGCTGTTTTCCAGTTTGTCTTGGCATCACTGCTTCACCATTTGGCATCTGACTCAACATAGTTTTATCACCATTACCTAAACAGTACTTCCCCATCTGAATGTATTTCACATCTGCCCTCCTCTGCTCTATGCTTTAGCCTGGGTCTACTCTCCCATGCAATTGCCCTAAAGAATGCCATGAGGGAGTGATGGTGCTTCACGTAGAGTTTTTTATTTGTTTGTTTCTGTGTGTGTGTGTGTGTGTGTGTGTGTGTGTGTGTGTGTGTGTGTGTGTGTTTTGACCAGTCACAATGCATAATGCATGGACTTTATTTGGATACTGAATCAAACAAAATTTAACTTTTTAAAAATAGAAAAGAACATTCATGAAACAACCACAGAACTGTATATTTGATGTTATTAAGAAATTATTTATTTTTAAATATATAATGGCATTACGAGTATCTTTTAAAAATTCTCTTTTAGCAATACACACTCATTTTGTTTTGTCTTTTCTTTTTTAACTAATTTATTTCCCAATTACAATTGACAAACACTAAATCAAATAGAAAAGGGCAAATATCATATGATTTCACTTATATGTGGAATATAAAAACAAAATAAGTTAACAAACAAAACCGAAACAAACACATAGATGATCATCTGTGATGATCACCAGATGAGAGGGGATTTAGGGGACGGAGAAAAAAGGTGAAAAAGATTAAGTAGTACAAGTTGCCAGTTATAAAAATAGTCACAGCAAGGTAAAGTACAGCATAGGGAATATAGTCAATAATATTGTAATAACTATGTATGGTGTCAGATGGGTCCTAAACTAATCAGGGTGATCACTTCATAAGGTATATAAATGTCTAATTACTACATTGTACATTGTAAGAGTTTTAAAATTTTAACATTCATTTGGGCTTATACACTGTGTATCACTAAATTCTTAACTTCCTTTCTTCAAGATTCTTTCCAAATTGAAAGCTGCACAGAATTAATCAGATTTACATTTTCTAAAATAGCCTCATAAGTTTTCGTTCTTATGATGGTTAATTCAGGCTTAATTTATAGTTAATCAGTGGGTGCCAGACTCTTTACATCTATTACTTTTAATTATTATAATACAATGAATTATTATATTACTTTTAATTATTATGTGTCAATAAGTGCTAATATCCTTATTTTATAGATGTGGAAAGCAAAATTGGGGAATTTAAGTAACTTCTCCAAGAGCCTACAGTAAGTGGCTGCCTTTCCCACTAAGCCAAGATGCCCCAGAGCATCCTTCGAAGGTCAAAACACTTGTTCTTAAATGTTAGTATGCCTAAAAGTTATCTGACATGCTTTTTAAAAGTGAATTCCATAGAGTCCATCCCCCAAATTCCCGGCTCCACCCTCCAGATTTTAATTCAGTGGGTGGACCTATGCTTTGCCTTTCAACAAGCTCTCCAGGAGATTCTGATACAGGCCATCTGCACAGCACACCCAGCTCAGTAGAGACACAGCCTGGCTCTGCATTCCCAGCTCCAAACGAAGCACCACATTTCCTCCTTTTCTTCTCCTTAAAGCCATAAATTAACCAAGTGCTGAGATTCACTTTTGTAACAAAAGCTGACTGGGGTTTTCCAGAATTCAAGTTTTTCTTGGAAGGCAGAATTTTACCCTGGGGATAAAAAGAATTGGTTTCTCTGTCCCTTTCTTATACTGACTTCCTGTATGTCATTTGACAAAATTGTTTTGTTGTATCTCATCCTTTTTCCTCGTAAAAGAAATGTGAAAATTCATATCCACTACTCACTGTAGAAAACCTCTAAGGAGGAAAACTATGACCATTGCATGAAAAGCTCTAGGCAGAGAACATGGTGAGTCTTCAAGATTGAATTATTCTCTTATCCAAGTGGGACATGTTGATTTTATCATGATTGCCATTTACTTTACAGAATACAAGGGATGACATATTTGGTTAAAATTTGTGAGACTAGGGTACAGTACCTTATGGGCACAGGTTTTGTGCTCTTAGAGAAGTTATTTTAAGTCTATGCACCTCATTTTCTTCATGAGTGAAATGAAAATAACAATATCATCAACCCCACAGCGTGTTGAGTTCTGTCACTTTGTGCTTTGCAGAAATGAACTTTGACAAATTGCTTGGCCCAAATATTTTCATTCTCAGTAACCTGGATTCAAACTATTGATAATATCAGCATATTCATTCTTAAGTCCCTGCTATATGTTGTGAGATACGAGGCTTTACAATAAACAAATATGACACTATCTTGGTCTTAGCGAAGTTACTCTCAAATAGATAAGACACTCTGACATGACGGCTAAAGTGACTTACCTGGAGAGATTGTCACAATATATTGTTAAGGGGAAAAAGCCATATATCAAAAAGTATATATAATATGACCCTTGTTTTTAAAAATAATTTTAAAACAATGCCCAATTTCTTCATGGTTATTGTATGTGTATGTGTGTGTATATATATACATATATATATATGTATATATATGTGTATATGTATGTGTATATATATATATACACACACACACACACACACATATAAAATATGTGAATATACAATTTACTAAATATATGTGTGTATATATATTACTAATATAAGTTATTTTGGAGAGAGAATAAACAAAATAAAGGAATAAATAAAAGGAAGGAGACATGAAAAAATATAAGTAAATGTGAAGACGGTTTTAAAAATCCATAATAAAAAGAACATATGAGATATGACCCCATTTAAATAATTTGCGTCTGTGTGTGTACAAGATGCATGAAAACAGTCAAAATACTAACAATGGCTATCTTAGGGTAGTGATATTTAAGTGATCTTAATTCTTTTTCTGTATTATTAGGCTATTTTTTATAATGACAAATGTTATTTATAATAACTGAAAACATTTTAGGAAGGAGTGACTGAGTCAAAATATTATTGTACATGATATATTGTTTTATTTTGTCTTTTAAATTGTGTCTTACGGGTATGAATTACTTTTAAATGAGAAAAGTGATATTCTTAAAGGAGCTATTCTGAGTAATAATAAAATTCAGTGGAACAAAGATATTCTAAATAGAGGCCAAAGCTGCTTCAGTTATCCAAATATAATAGAGTGCGCAATGAGCTTATTCTGCCAGAAGAAACTTGGTTACCTCTCTCTTCTTTCTTTTCCTTCTCTAGATGTTTTCAATTATGTACATCTTGTTTTGGTGGGAAGAATATAGTATTTTAAAAACTTTACAGAATGGTTTTTCTTATGTTTTTCCAACTCATTATTATTTTCTACAACTCGACATTTCCAAAATTAAATATATTATCTTTCTTTCTGCCTAAATTTATTTCTCTTCCTTTCTCCCTTTTCAATAAGAATGTCACCATCATCCTCCAGATCTCACAAGCTGAATATCTGGGAGCCACCCTAGATTCCTCTCTCCAGTTCATTGGCCTTCTACATCCAATGAGTCCAGCATTTATCATGACCTTCTTCTCCCAGCTATTGTCCTCAGTGGTCTTACCTAAATTGCAGCAATTATCTTTAAGTCAGTGCCCCTGCCTCCACTTTGAAATTTCAATCAAGCAGTTGAATGTCTAAACTTCTTTACATACTGTTGTCTGCTTGGCTTCACTTCCTTCAAGGAATCAGCTTTCTCTAAAACATTCTGTCTCGGGGACTGTCAGTCACAGAGTGCTCACTCCCCATGATACTACAAGCCAGGCAGGGAAAGATCCATTCCCCTATACTTAATGACTGGTTCAGGGACAGGCATATGATAAGAGTAGGAGCAGACATTATTCTCTCCCAGAACTTTTCTGCTAGAGTTAGCGGTAAAACTCTTGCTTTTGGTGGGTCATAGGTTAATTTAGTATACTCCTCTGTAAGATTTAGCTCCTTGAAACATTTTAAAAGGCCATGTTCAATTAGTGCAGAGACACAGAGCAAGCCAACTGTTTTAGTCATGCTGTAAGTAGACATGACTTTTCCTTTGGTTTAGGAACTAAGTCCATTTCTAGAAAGGTAACCAGGTTCGTGGTGATTTGTGATGATTTTTACTTTATAGCTTGTGTAGTAGTTCCAAAAGAGGGAAGTTTTTAATTCTAACTACCGATCTGAACTAAGCAGTAAATATCTTTATTTACTCACACTCCACAGCATAGGATTGCCATAGTAATTATCTATTTTTTATTTTAACTTTTTAATTATTAAAAATATGCACAAAAATTACACATATTTTTAGTGTACAGCTCACTAATTTTTCATAACTAGACACAACTTTGCTACTGTATATTTTTATACACAAAATTAAATTTTAAGATGTCTAAAGTTAGAAACATGTTTTCATTTTCCTCAACACCTAGCTCAACCTCAGGACCAACAGTAATGCCCAATGTTAATGTCACTATATTTTACCTACTAGACATAGAATGGCTGAGGACAATGAAACCGAGCCACACTATGGAGGGGAGAAAAGGAGACTGTCTTTACTACCGCCTTTTATGAGAATCAAACTGAACTGTAGTGAGAAGTTGGAACTTAAGTTCATTTCTGTGTATTCAAATCTGAATGCTCTAAATAGGACTTTTTATGTGGAATTCTAATTTATTATATTATACATCTTTCTCATTAAGGATTCAATGCACTGATCCAGAATTTAGTTAAAGGAAATAAACACTTCAGAAAAAATAAGAATTGACATCAGAGACAGATTATCATTACTCATTAGAAATGGTCACTGTATACCCTATACCCAATTAGCTTTTTCTTTTAAATCTTTTTTGAGGTAAAGACTGTGAGCTGCTGAAATAATTTGTCCTGTGAGGTAGTTAAAATTATTTCTCATCAGACACTTGAAATTAAAGTCATGTTATATCTTTTGAGGTGTTTAAATTGAGTTCTGCCTAGTAAAAGGGAGACTAAACCCAATATTTTAGAGAAATTACTTTCAAACCAGAGGGTTTATTTATTTTGTTTTTAAATCTGTGATTAAACTTTGCTGGAGGACTCTTGAAGTCAGTTCAGTGGTGTCTTGCACTGCAATCACATGTTCCATTTTTAGAAAGATGGCTAACTGACTAACAGGACACCAAGTGTGGGTGTGGACAGATGCCTGTTCCCTGCCTGCTGTGACAATTTGGCTGACTTCAGTAAATAGACACTCCATTTCCTTATTTAGCTCCTCTCCTCCCCTGTCAATCAGCTTTCTCAATACCATCGTCAGTTATCTAGGCCACTATTTTACCCCTACTCTAGACTGAGTACTTAATTATGTGCCAGGAACTCACAATACCCCTACACCTCCACTTTCTAGATGAGGAAGGAAAGTTGTGGGTATGTGCAACAACTTTTCCCAGTCACGTAGCTAGTGGGTGGTAAAGCCACTCTTGGTTCTTAAGTGAGTCTGATCCAAGAGTCCAAGCTCATAAGCTCTGTATTTGCTCCTTCGTCCTTTCACTGTGGACAGGTGTCCCAGGTCATATTCTGGACTGCTGACCTTAGAGACAGATCCTGTCTACCCAGTCTGTGAAATAGAATAGTTTTGCCCTGTCTTGCTCTCCACTATGTGGTTCAGTCCTCCGACCATGGATATCACACCTGGATATGCGGCCTGTATGGAAATCCCTCCAAGGGGGATAGACCAGAAAAATTAAACCACGCTCCACTGCCCACAATCTTTGGTTTTGCTCTAAGGGCCATTCCAATGGTACTCTGGTCTCTCTCAGCAATAATCTCTTATTCCTCCTGGACAGGTGGTTAGGGTCACCTTCTGGCTATTTTCATTAGGTTCTCCTTCATGCAGTGAGCTGAACACTTCTTCTAGGATTTCTGTCATTAGAATGCTCCAGGAGACTTCTCTATACTCAGTAGATCAGGCAGGTCTCTCCATAGTTTTTATAACCGAATATTCAATATACATGTATTTAAAGGCAAGTGATGGCTATTACCATTGCTTTCCTGAAAGTGTTACAGATCCATGAAAAGGAGCCAGCTGGCTTTTATCCAGCACTACAAATATTTCAAATTAGAACTATTGATTTATTGAATGCCTTTACATAATTTAGGCTAAGAAGCAAAAAGTCACCCATTCAGAACCTGGTTAACCGCCAGGAGAAATAAATGCCACGATCCTTAAAAAAAAAGGTGGGGGGCAGAGAGAGGTGGAGGGGAGAAGTTACTTGTTCTTTATACTGACTTACATGGTAAATTGGAGTCCTAATAGCCTAACAACACAAGACTATTTAGAGGCTCAGAATATCTGGCTCTAAGTCACACTAGAGTCCAATCTATTCTCATTTGCATCTGAAATGATATTATTTACCTCGAGCATGGTTGAGCTTATCTGAGGAGGCTCACTTAGGTGAAGGGCTCTCCAGAGAACTTATTACCTTATGGTAAAAATATTTTAGATAAATTATGAAAAATGATCAATTATATACAATTAAAATGCTAAGGAAAATACAAGTATTACTTTGAATCAGGGTGCTAAATTTCTCTTTGTTATTGACAATTTCAAATATGTTTTAAAGAAACTTACCTAAAATGTCCAGCTGTCCAAAATTAATTTGTTTAGAAGTGATAAGCACATTAGAATCTAGCTGCTGATGAGTGCATGTCTATCTTGGATCTTATACCAGGCTCTTTAGTTGATAATAAAAGGATTTTATTGTAAGTAGGCCAGTGCTATAAGTGGATTTGATAAAGAAAATCCTTGAGGAGAACATGATAGCAAGTATACCAAACAATTTTTTCCTATGAAGAGCTTAGTAATAAAAGAATTTGAGGATAAGTAGAAAATTTACTGGGCCCCAAACCTTAGAACTTTGAAACAACATTTACTGATCTGTTCATCATACTAAATTATAAATTAGATAATATACATGGAGAAAAGTTGAAAACAATGTGTAACAGAATGTATTTTATACTTGTTTTTAAAAATGTTTCATCACTGCATGTAAGGTGTTATACTATGGAAAATATTGAGTCAATGCCATAAAAATAAACATTTCGATTTCAATTGCATTCACAATAGTTGCACAGGTAGATTGGATCAAGAATGTGTTGTTTAGGGAGTCAGGTGGGTGGAACGCTGTTGGGAGCTAGTGCAGTGGACATCTGGTGGTTTTGCCTGCTCAGCATTCCTCCTCCTTGAACATGGCATGCCTAATCTCTTGGAGGATCACCCCTCCACTCCAAGCCTACATGTTCCAATCAGAATAACTATAGTGACTATAATAATAGATGACATCTGGGATTGGGTATGTGATTCAGGTCTGGCCAGTGAGAATGCAGATTCTCTTGGCCACTGTAATTGGTTCAGATTTGGCCACATGACCCAAGTCGAGACAATCAGAATCTATCCCAGGGCTTCTGGAACTATCAGGAAAGATGGGAGCTTTGGTGACAATGAAGTTGCCTAGTTCATGGAAAGTAAAGATAAATGAAGTTTGTCTTTAAAGGCTTCTAATGGTAGTCATTTTTAATGCTATATGTAAAATATCTGACTGGAAATAAACCCAAAACAAAGAAAAGAGAACCTAAGATGTGGGAAAGGCAAATACCCAAGGACATTTGAACACTTAGATTCTGCTCTACCCAAAGCTAGTAAGCCTTTAAATCTCCCAGATGTGTGAGCCGTCATTTTTGGTTTTGAAACATGATGCACTGTCTCCGTTTCTTGCAAGTAAGGTATGTTATTAATACATTTAATTTAAATAGTAGTAGTAATAAGTAGTTAATTTATAATAGTAGCAGAGAAATGTGTTAACAAGGCAGAAAACTAAAAAAAAAAAAATTATGCACATCAAGTAGCACACAAAGCAAGAATATGTTTTTATTAGACCATTTCAAAATTTAGATAAGATTATAGGACTTTAGGACTATAGAGATTATTTCTTTTAACTTTCTAATTTTAAATTTCTAAGTAAGTAAACTGAGGTGCAGAAGGCAACATCTAGTCAATAAATATTATTGACAAATGCTTCCATGTGATTACAATAATGTAAATAAACAATAGACTGCTGAAGGATCTTAAAAGATTTAAATTTCTCAAAGACAACTGTGAATATCGAGAACCACATTAATGTTATTTTTTTATGCAACTTAATCTAACCAAAAAGAACCACAGGAGTGAAATGAAATGAGTCTACTAATTTAAAAATAGTTATTTCCTCTTTTTAAAAAGTGACTTTGGTGTTCCTTCAACTAGGAATGTAGATAAAATTTACAAAATTTTTGCATCCAAAAACACAAAAGTTTATTTCATATTAAAATATTAATTTAGTTTATTTACTCTCTAAAGAAATAATAAGCTCTTAGCCTATTGAAATGGAACTTTGGTTAAAATGATAAATTTACATCATCTTAACTTTAATTTCTAAGCAACTATCAGTATTTTTAGGTTTCCAAAATTGACTAAGTCATTAGGAAAAATGATCAGCATCATGGAGCCCAAACAGCTAGCTAACTTAGATAAAGATTCCAATCATCCGTTAACTGACTATTGTGACATGCTGGCGACATAGCAGAGGGTTTAGAGGCACTGCATTTTCCTTTAAAAATTACACTTGGGAAAAATAAAAACTAGGTCATCTTTATTTTGAAATATGTTTTGTTATTTATTTCAGTCGTTAACTAATTTGTAATTGTGAATCTA
Source organism: Pteropus alecto (assembly GCF_000325575.1). Taxonomy (NCBI): domain Eukaryota; kingdom Metazoa; phylum Chordata; class Mammalia; order Chiroptera; family Pteropodidae; genus Pteropus; species Pteropus alecto. Next base: position 9,868,610 of record NW_006436288.1, read on the forward strand.
GATGGTGGGGTTATAGTCCAAACTATTTTATGTGCAGTTTGGTGGGATTATGGTTTGGACTTTTTATGTGCAGTTTTGAAAGGTTTTAAACAGACAAGAAGACTATCCATCCTGTCTTTGAAAACAACAAAAAACAGTGGAAACATTTCACACCATGTGGAGATAATATATAAATGGCAAGAGGATAGTGTCCATTTATTATCAGTATAAAACATAAGGCATGCTTCCTACTCTTTATCTTTCGTGGAAAGTATACATACTAAAATAAAGCTAAGCTGATTGTTAGCGTTAATTGCTAAAGGTGACAGGATACAGCAAATACGTATGCTCTCCTGAAAAAATAAGGTTATCGAGTCTCATTTATCATAATGTAAAACTCAAAAATTGAAAAAACACACAACA
>NW_006436288.1:9869024-9884335 GCF_000325575.1 Pteropus alecto
ATCGGAAGAATATAAATAGACTTTGAATGAAAAACACTGAAGTCACTCATACTCATGTTAGAAATTCCATAATTAGCAGAATCATTGGTACCAGTGATTGCTACTGTAATTATTTGGGAACTGATTTACCACTTTCTGTATTGTTAAAGAGACATTAAATTTTTGCTCGGCTGATTACAGGGTAACGATATAGAAACTGTGACCTGGAAGAGCTATTACTAACAAGCATTGAGACTATCACATGAAAAATACAAATAGAAGCAAGTGCGATTATTTATATAATAAAACTGCTGGCAGTGATTCCTCTTTTCGAAGGGTGCAAGAAACAATAAAATTTAAAAAATCCTCAGAAATTACGTGGAACTGAACATGAAAGCCAGCTCAAATATTAACATGTTGCTGCACCATAAGGAGCCCCAGGCTAAAGCAGGTCTTTCACTGCTGAGTGGTCTCCATTGGTCCCTGGGGTACAGGCCAAACCACTTGTTTCCGGTCATATCCTTCCTTTAAAAAAAATCAAATAATATATTTAAGTGAAAAGGATTAAAAGGAAAATATTCATTTACTCATGTGTGATTCTTCTCAAAGATTTTTCTACATATATGGAAACATATCAGGACCAGGACTAGGGTATGGTGAGTGAGGCCTCTGGGTGTAAAATTTAAGGAGGTGCTGAGAGCAAGCGCCCTATATTTTGTGCCCCAGGCACCTCACTCACAATCCCCTAGTCTTGGTCCTGAATCATATGCAAATAAATGCATACAATTTAATATAAATTTACGTATAATTTAAAATCAAAATGGGATCATACTGTGTGTGTGTGTAACTTGTTTGTTTCACTCAACAATATATGGCGAACATCCTTCCTTGTGAGTACATATAGTTCTATGTCATTCTTTCAAACAATCACGATGTGTTATAATATGATTGTACTATAATTTATTAAATCCCCCCTCTGTTGATGGGCACTTATATTATTTCCAGTTTTCGAGTGCTGCTAACAATACTGCAATTTCATACATACATTTTTGTGCATTTGTGTATATTGGTAGGACAGATTATTGTCAATAATGCAATTGCGCATTCAACAAATATTCACATTTAAAGAGTTGATAGACACTGACAACTTTCCTTCTAAACTGCAAAATGTCAGGTCAAACGTTCTGAGATGATGGAAATGTTCTCTATCTGCACTGTCCAATGTGGTAGCCACAGGCCACATGAGTCCATTGAGCACTTGAAATTGTTGCTAGTAAGACTGTGGAATGTAAGTTTAATTTTATCTCATTTTAAATCTAAAAGTTTCAGTTGATTGTCTTTGATTTTCTTGGCTTATGGCCATTTGGCTAAGGACTCCATAAAAATATTGAATAATAGCTGTGAATAAGCAGACTTTTCCTGTTCTGAGCTTTAATCAGAATACTTTGAGTGTCTCACCATATGTATGACATTTGTTGTTGGTTTCTGATAGATTGTCTTTATCCAAATAACAGACCCTTTTAGCCGGCTAACTCAAAAGCCATTATGTAGCCTCTCACTATAGATGCTAGAGAAACAGTTATTTCCTCTGTTAAGGGGAACTCTGCTGGCGTCTTAAGAGAGATCATTTGAAACCTTTTAAGGAATAGATGTCAGTGCATATGGGAATTCTCCTTTCCCTATATCCAGTCTTGTTGCCTGGAGATGTGGCAGTCCCTTCCGGTAGTAAGCAACCAGCATGGAAATGAAGAGCTGATAGTTAAGTATGATCAGAATACAAAACCGGAATGAGCCAGAGACCTGGGTTATATATTTTTGGCCTACTGACCCAATTCTGAGACCGTATGCTTCTGAAATTCTTGTAAAATAAACACAAAATGTTTTTATAGCTTAAACCACCATTCAGAGAGTTTTCTGTTACTTTCCACCAGAAGCATTCTTAACCAATACCTTCAAATTAAGAACATTTTTTTCTATTCCTAGTTTTATGAGTATTATTAAAACTAGAAATAAATCTTATAATAAATTACATATCTTTTCAAAAATAATATTCAAATAACAGCAAACACTTAAATAGTGCCTAATATATGAAAGGTACTGTTTTAAATATTTACATTTATTAACTAATTTAATCTTTACAACAACCCTATGAGGTAAATAATATTATTTTTCATGTCTTAAAGATAAGGAAATTGAGACACAGAAGTTTGATAAATTGCCTAAAGTCATACAACTAGCAAGTGATAGAGCCAGGATCTGAACAGTTTTAGTTCAGAATCCTGGATCTTAGTCTACCTCTAGTACTTCCTCCAGTATTAAAAAATGATGCATGTATCACAATATTTATTTTTCAATTCTATTATTATTATATTATTACAGCCATGCTCCACTTAACAACAAGGAGTATGTTCTGAGAAATGCATTGAACACCATAGCGAGTACTCACACAAATCTACATGATATAGCCTACTAGACGCCTCGGCTATATGTTATAGCCTGTTGCTCCTAGGCTGCAAGCCTGTACAGTGTGTTACTGTGCAAAATAACATGAAATTAAGTCAAGACCAAGAGAAAATGATGCAATCCAGAGACACAGTAAACATGAGATGTATGAAGCTGCTGCCAGCATAACACAGTATGCTGTTTTACAGGAAACTTTCCATAAACAGAAAGAATAAAATAAAATAATGATAAAAAGTATAGTATAGTAAATACATAAACCAGCAACATAGTCATTTATTATTATCAAGTACGTGCTATACATAATTGTATGTGATTGGCAATGTAGTAGGTTTATTTACACCAGCATCATCACAAACATGTGAGCAATGTGTTTCACTACAACGTTATGACAGCCACAGGGGCAGTAGGCAATAGAAATTTTTCAGCTCTGTTATAATTTTATGGGACCACATCATATATGTGGTCCATCACCAACCAAAATGTTGTGAGGCGCATGACTGTAGTTGTCTTTATCATAAGAGTGGCCAACAGGGCTGTTTGTCTAAATTAATGGCAAGTGAATATGAATTAAGTATCTTAACATGTCATTTACATAATTTACTGTAAAAAGAGCACCAGTAAAATCAAATTGATCAAGCTTCAAAGAAAATGTTAACTTTCTTTAATTTATTTTCCTAAATCAAGTTTCGCTTTACAAATTAATTTCTTAGACTTCCTTTTTCTTTCTAGTACTCTAGAGAACAATATCCTTCTCTTATTCTTCTGAAAGCTAGAATTATAATAGATGAATTAAGGCAATTTTCTCCATTTCTTTGACATGTCCTTACTTTAGCCACATTTCCTTCTTTTTCCTACCTGCCTTCTTAGATCAAGGACAGTGAAGTTTTGTTCTTTGTTGTCCAAGAATGTAGCATAGAAACAACCAACAAAAAAAGAAAATGAGGACTTAGTACTCCCACCTGCTCCTGGGTTTTTATGTCTTATCTCGTTAGTCCTATCTAGATTGCTCATGACCCAATTTCATGAGCACAGATAGGAAACCGAAAAGAAAAAAACAAAGCTGGGCCTTTGGGGCATGGTGGGGAGGGGGGCGACTCTAAGAGTGTTACCTCATTATCATTATTCTTGTCCCAACTCTCTACGTTCTTTAGTTTTTCTTTTGCTTCATAATGAAATTTAGGTAAATTGCCTGTGTAATATCCTCATAGACCCATCAAGTTTTAGAGGAAAAAATGAACAAATAGTAATTTCCTCTTCTCTGTGTCATAAATTCATGGTGGACCAAGCTTGGACTTGTCTGTGTGTTTGGACCATTGTCATGCACAGCTTCCTCTGTGAAGAAGTCTAAAATTCTCTCAAGTGAAGAGGCCTAGGTTCAAATCCTAATTCTGTCACTAATAGTTTCTGTCAGCTTCTGTTTCCTTCTCTGTAAGATTAGGAAAACAATTGTATCTAACTCAGAGCTTGTAAGATATGAGAAAGGCATAGTGAATGGAACATTATGAACGTTCAGCAGCTGATGTTCTTTAATAGGAACCATCTTACAGCCCATCAACTCAGTTTTTATTTACCTGTTGCTTTGCTTAATAACTGAATATTGTATTGGGAAAGCTCACTCTGTCTAACCAAATGTTGGGGACATGAGTTGGGGCACTTACCTGGTTTTCTGGCTTAGAAATATAAATAATGGTAGTGTATATTTGTGATAATATTAAAATTACAATGAATCAGGAAATATGACATATTAAAAGGCATTGTTTGGAACTGCCTAGAAATCAATCAATGTGAACTTGTGACTCCAGTAAGATGAAGTTCGGAGTATTAGGTAGTGTGAGGTTGTAGCACCCAAAGATGCAGAGCAGACAGAGGCAGAGAATGCCTCGAGGACCCTTCTCATCCTAGCTGGATCCTGCTCTAATATTTGAAAATAAGAGGAGCACACTCAAGAAATTAGGTAGTTTACGGGAATGCATTAGGAGTTGTTTGAGCTGACAGCTTAATGGAGTTATCATCTCTTCATTGTTCTTCAGATCATCAAGTTAATAATACAAATGCAGACTGATATGGCTTCTGTGGTTGCTACCACTTAATTTGAAAGACATTTATTAAGAGAGTTGTTTTGGGATAGAAAGAGAAAGAGATATTTCTTAAAGGTTAGGATCATGTTTCTTCCTAATATGGATTGAGTATCATGGTCTTTTGCAACTTCAATGCTGTAGTTTTTTACCCATGAAAAAATGAAAATCTTGCTTTAAAAAGATGATTTATCAAATTATTTAGATTTATTTTTGCTTTTAAAGTTCAACAATACATTAAACTTAATTATGTGGGCACTTCAAAATCATTCTTTTATTCTATCTTATCTCCCTTGTCTACAGATCTATAATGTATACAATCTTTATGTGTAGTTTCTACTAGTCCAGAATCAAAATATAGTGATTCCACTGTACTCTTTAGAGCATTACATGGCAGATACATCAAATTAGTGCATATATATTTTTACTGCAACCAAAGTCTCACCAATATGTTTTCTTCTTCTTGGCTACATTAAATGAGAACACAACTAAAGAAAGGCAAGTACCAAATCCTTAATGCTTCTTGTTTGCTTTTTATTTTTTTAACAGAAATAGTCACGAAATCAGAATCAGAACATAGATGTGTCACTCAGAATCTCTCAAGTATCTGTAGCTTTTCAAACTACATATCAAAGTAAATAGTCTTGCATTATTTTAAACATACCTTAAAGAATATGAAGAATTTCTTCATCTTAAGCAATTCCAGTAAATGTAATTTTGTGGAGGTTTTGATTGGGATGTTCTCAGTGGCCTCAAGGACAATCTGGCTTTCTCATTCATCCTCTTGTAATAAAATGACAGGCATTTAGGGGGATAAGAGGCAGGCTGCCCACTCAGAAGCACCATTCCAACCATTAGGCATAACACCCAAATGAAGGACCCCAGAGATTCCATACAAACAATGACATAAAAAAGAGCGACCAGTGCTACAGAGGTGATCTGGATCCATGGAGAAATGGAAGATGCCTCCAATCAGAAAAAAGTAAGTCTGTAATTTAGAACACATATTCTTTCTTGTCTTCATTGCAGAATTTTAAATGTTGTTAGAGTTCACTCAGCTGCTCTCCTCCTCCAAGGCTAAACCACCACTAACATTTGCCAAAGAAAAGTAGATTTTACCTCTTGGCTTTAAGAAAGATTGTTACTTTTTTTCCCTCTGTCTCAATGAAAAAGATTAATTATCGGAGTGTAGAGACTGGATGGCTTAACTAATTTTGGGGAAATTGACTTTTATCTTGAGGTCTTGCTCTTCAACTTACTGGCTATTTGATCTTGGTCACTTTTTAAATATCTCTCCACCAGTTTTCTGATCTATAACATTGCGATAATAACAGTACCTATAGCACTTGATAATTGTTAGATGCTAATATAAGTATTGTTTTAAATGGATATACTCGAGTAGCCTTTCTACCTGATGACTTTCAGGTATAAAATGCCTATGTCTAGTAGGTAAAAACTTCTGATATCGGAACCCCATCCCCAAAGATTCTGAGTTAATTGGCCTACGGTGCAGCTTGTCATTGGTTTTTCCCTAAAATTTTCAGGTGATTCTAGCAGAGTCGAGAGCCACTGTTCTCTGCAGAATTATACATGCAAAGGCATGAAATACTGTTTTATCTTTCTTTTGTCCTTTAGTTTCACAGTTTAGTCATTTTAAGAAAGATGATGATATGAACATGCTCTCTTTAATTAAGAGTACTTAAGTGATTGCATAACGATTCTGTGAGTGATTTAAAGAGAAAAATATAGTAACTCCTACAGTTACTATGAAATAGTCTCATAAATTGTATTTTTAAATTATTGAAACTGTGTTCAGCTAAGAATTTTTTCCTATAAATCAAAGCATATAAAAACTTCTGTAAAAGTAATTAATGAGCATGTTTGAACTTTCATAGACAGATGTCTTCTCCGTTTCCAATAACGTCATCACTAGTGTCCCAGGAATTCGTGCCTAATTCTAGCATTTATTTCTACCACTGTGCCATGTAGTAGGCAAAACTCAAGTTCATTTTATTTTCAATTTGTAAACATAAACGCCCCCATTTTGTGGTGAGGGTTTGGATAATCAATGTCTCTTCCTGCTTCGTAGTGACTTTCACTTAATCTCGTTTGTGCGCTTCTGTGCCTGCCGTTTCTGGGTCTGTCCAGGTTCCTGCTTCTCAGTGTCGTTCGTTTTGTATAATAAGTATTCCAGAGGCACCTAATATGTGCCAAGCACTATTTATGACTGTGGATCTATAGCAGTGAGAAAGACAGGCCAAAATAGCCAGTTCTCTCATGAAGAATACACTTCAGAGGGAAAGATGGAGAATAAGGGACAAATAAACAAGAAATGTACTCTGCGTAGTAAGGAGAATGTAACATGTTGCAATCTTGTATTCCGTGGAACACACTTTGGGAAATTCTGGTTTCATGTGCATCTAAATAAAGTTTTCCTCCTCCCTGGTTATCATGAACTCTAAAATGACTTAGTTATTTTCTCCCAAGAAATCTTTAATTTCCCCCTTATCAACAAACTCCTATGGAATTAGGTCTAGTTTAATGGTTTCCAGAATTTCATCTGTTGAAAGCTCACTCTGGGTATTTCCTCTTGAAGTTGAGTAAAGAAATGTTAAAAGGGTATTGCCATAAATTTTCAAAGGAACTTACTCTCTCTTGGAATTCCTAATATATTGATTTTTTTCCTTCTTGCTTCTTTGTCATTTTCTATTGGCCTTGACTCTAAATTTTCTTCATATGCTAGTTCTTATACTGACTGAAGATGAGATGTTTTTTCAGCTTGTTCCATTAACCGGGATATTCTTTCTCTTAACTAAGATCCTGAATTCAGTTTGCCCCATGCCATTTTCACTCTACTCTTCTCAAGTTTTGTTGACAGGCCTGCTGGCTTCCCAGTATCAGAACTCAACAAAAACATATGCAACTTTTAACTCTGTTGGCACAAACATTTATTGACTATCTAAGATCCATAAGATGCACAGGGGTCACAATGATGAACAAGATGTGGCCCCATCTTCAATAGAAGTTTATAGTCCTGTGGAAGATTCAGGTGTTTAAGCCAGCACAGGATTAGTTCCGTGGTCAGTTGGTAAAACAAAAAAATTATCCAAGTGAAGAGAATCATAATACAAAAATAACTGAAGTGTTTAACCTCAACTTTAACCCCTTAAATATATATTCATTCACCAAACTTTAGACAGGGTCAAGTCCTTTTCTTCCATTGCCAATTGGAATTTGTCATGATCTTTCGTGCTTAGCCATAACGCATCATCTATAATTTCTAGTTTCAGCTTATTTAAAATAGAGTAAAAATGTAAGAACACTGTAGAGTATCTGAGTACTAAAATCGTTTAGAGTTTTGAGATTTTTCCCCAGTCTTTTATAGTTGTCTTGCTCATAACTATTGACAGCATTTGTTTTAGCATCTCATTTTTATAGTCTTTCCTGACTATTCAAATACATTTTCAAGAAACAACTCTCTTTTACTTAATATTTCATCAGTTTAATATATAATTAAATTGTATGTTTTAAAATAACAAGTACAATGGACTTTATTAGGTTTAGATATAAGCATGACTGACTTTAAGTAAGCATACACTCCACCTGGCGGGAGACAAAGACATGAAAACAAGAGAGGGAGACCTCCTAGCTGGGAATGTTGGGTGTGCCTTAGGTATCTACCAGTACATTTCACAGACAGCAGGGGATGCTCTGGTTAGTCTGGCGTGTTGCTTCAAAGGTCTACTCATATTATATGATTGCAATATAATATAAATGGTTTAATAAAGCCTAATGCAAAACGTTATATCTTAAAAGGATCCTTCCCTGATCCCATACGTGGTTTTTTTGGAATTTTTTTTTACTATATATTTTTTTGGTCTTTGATTATTTTAAATAAGCAATATAATTTGATAGTTCAAAATTTTTTAAGTAAAACAAATAATGAAAAGTATTTCAGGTAACTCTGTTCCCCAGCCACCAGACCCACTTCCCAGAGGCAACCAATGTTACCAGTTCCTTCTGTGTCCTTACAGAGATTTTTAAAATGAACATAAAAATACATCAAACACATAAGCATAGACATTTTTTTTCTTTTTATAAAATACAAAATGTTCGCATACTAGTACTGCTGCTTCCAGGATGAGTTTTGGTATTTTCTTTCACACTGTGGGAGACAGAATTTTCATCAAGAACTTGTCAGATGTCCTGTGGTCAGCCGACTAAGACTTCCAGCAGATGGCCGGATTATGTCCCCATTACTACTAAATCTTGATTCTGAGCCAGTTTCATAAAGTAGATCAAGAACGCATCACCTGTTTCCTCTCTGAGGTTAGTTCAACATCGTTTCTGGCCCTTTCATCCATTTGTGAGGTATATATTTTGTGGATTTTCCTAAAGGTATATCTTCTAGACATATAGTACTGTTGTATCTTCCCTCCTGTAAGATTTTTAGTTATTATTTATTTGGAGCATGAGGTAATTGATTTCATGAAAATTTTTCCAACAAGTCTTGGAAAAATTAGCTTATACATGTGATTACGTGTTGCAATGTATATTCATTTTATTTGCAACCCATGTGCTATACATTTGTTTTGGTATTTGAGTTTCTAGGTAATATTTTCAGTCTCTTCTAATTATTTTCTCATGTGAAGCACTGAGAGTTCCTACCATCTTATTTTTCTTTCCATGTCCTATCTGTTGTCCTTCAAAGAAATCAGCATCATGGCTTCATCTGGGAGTTTATTTTGCTTTCTCTACATTTTCAATGTAGAGTCCTCTTGAATAGGCCAGCTAACCTCTGGGAAAACACATTTGTTCTTCCCCATTTTGCAATATGCATGTCACCCCAGCCAAGAGCCTATCATACCAGGATATTAAGTCATGTTCCAGATATCTAAGACCATTTCATCAACACTAACTGCCTATTTTATCAACACTAACTGTAGTTCCCTTACCAGAGATTCCTCTATGTTTCAAACGTCCTACTCCAGTGAAAAAGGAACAATAGAAACATGACCTATACTCCACTAGTTTCCTGGCTAAAAAGTTACAGTCCTAATCTTTCATCAGGGCCTATTTACTGTTCAAGAATGAACAACTTGCTAATTTGTCAGTTTTGTTGATTAATCCATTAATTTATCCAACAAATGTTTACTTAGTACCCAGATGCTGAGTTGTTAAAGATTAATTTATTAAATTTTGCAGTAACTTATTACTGCATGTCTAGGGTGTCTATAATTTAAATTGGCAAGTATTACATAACAGTCTGTTACAAAAGATATGGAAGCAGCAAGGAAGAAGTCACTAACCCAGTGAGCAACAGAGTAGTGGAAGCAAGTAGGAGGGCAAAATTTGGAATTTTAGAAATAAGTAGGTGTCAGCCAGGCAGGCAAGGAAGAAAAGCACATACAGGCAGACAGAGCATTTTGTGCAAAAGCACAGAGGTATGAACATTCACGTAAAGCCTAAACCAAAGCAACATCAGTAGTAATGAAGAGGTGAATACAGAGTTGGGAGGCAGTATAGAGTTAGAATTTATAGGTTTCACTGACCATTAGGATATGAGAAATGAGAAAAGGCAAGATTCAAGAATGACTCTGACTCTAGTTATGGGTAGACTGGTAGATGGTGAAGACGGAGATTAGGATTTAAGGAGATGTGAACAGGTTTAGGAGTTGGACAGATGATAATAAATTCAATTTTGTACATATAGATTTAGGGAGTAGGCTATAAAGTGTGAGAAATATCAGTCCAATCCCAAGAGGGAAAATTAAATAAAACATTAGTATGGGTAATTGTTAAAGTGATGCAAGCAAAGTTTGCTATGGATTAAGAAATTAGTAAAACATAAATAAATGGGGCATTATAGATAGGGGTTAATATCCAAAATATATAAAGAACTCATACAACTTAATATACAATCCAATCAAAAAATGGGCAGAGGACCTGAACTAGCATTTCTCCAAAGAGGACAAACAGATGGCCGATAGACATATGAAAAGATACTCAAGGTCACTAATCATCCTCAAAAAATTAAAAATACAACTACTTTTTGACCCAGAAATTGCATTTCTAGGTATTTATCCAAAGAAAACCAAAACACTAATTTGTGAAGATTTATGCATCCCTATGTTCACTGCAGTGCCATTTACAATGGCTAAGATATGGAAGTATCCTAAGTTAGATGATAAAGAAGATGTGGTCTATATATTAAATGGAATATTACTCAGCCATAAAAAAGAATGAAATTTTACCATTTGCGACAACATGAATGGACTCAGAGGGTGTTATACTAAGTGAAATAAGGCAGACAGAGAAAGACAAATACCATATCATTTCACTTTTATGTGAAACCTAAAAAATAAAAATAAATAAATAAATAAATGAACAAACAAAACAGAAACACACAGATTTATAGATACAGAGAACAAATTGATGGTGTATGGGAGGCTGGATGAAAAAGAGGAAGAGATTAAGAAGTACAAATTAGAAGTTACAAAACAGTCACAGGGCTATAAAGTACAGTATAAGGAATATAGTCAATAATATTGTAATAACTGTATGGTGCCAGGTGAGTTCTAGACTTATCAGGGGGATCACTTTGTAAGTTAAATAAATGTCTAAACACTATGCTGTACAGCTAGAACTAATATAATATTGAATATCAACTGTATTTAAAAAAAATAAGTAAGTGGGGCATTTTGTCTTAAATACTTCCAAATAAGAGGTAAAACTAGAACCAATATTTTTAATCCATTGGTCTGTCTTTACAAGCTAGTTATTGGAAAATGTATCGTGATAGTAGCAGTAATAGAAAACAGTAATAGAAATAAAATAATAATAGAAAAACAATAGAAAGAGTAAAATATAAATAGTGGATAAAATATAGAATAGTAGAATAGAATATAGTAATAGAAAATATATATCATAATGCAATATAAGGCTGTCCTTTATGCCGAGAACACCAGCTCCAGCACACTTTGTTATTTATGACTATATTTCTGAATTATTCTTTTCAACCTTTTTTGGTAAGATCCCACTAGACCCTCCCTGGAAATTAGACAAACACTAAAATCAATGTCATTTCAGATACCTCCAACTAAAATGAACAAGTCTTTGTACCCATTCACTAATTAACACAAGGTCTGTAACTTTCCGTTATTGCTTTGCTGTCGACCTAGCAACTGGGTCAACTATAGTTGGATATTCACATCGAATACTTATGAGTGACAAAGGAAAAATGGGCAAAATGAACAAATGATTATTTATCACTAATAGATGATTCATTTACCTTATAACTTAGTTGCAAAACTTATTGGTTATTTAACATTTCGAGTTTCCCATTGAATTCAAAATAAAGAAGTTTAATATGTCCTCAGTTTGTCACTCTACTAGTTGGGAGTGGTATCACTTTCTTTTCAAATATTTTAGCATGAATATCAAGTGATCTAATTCATGAAGATGAGAAAAAAAGACAAGACTTTATGGAAATTCCAACACGGACACCAAAAACCAGATACACAGGAGAAAGAATTCAGGCAAAACAAAATTGCAAAATGTTGTGTTGAAAGTAAATAGATCTCTCTGTTTCATGAGGAAAGCACACCCACAGGGGAGACTGCTCTGAATAAAGTTTCCTTTGGTTCACTTCGGGCTCTGCAGGAAAATTGCCAAGGGTATGACAGAGAGCTAGGCTTTCAGATTTTTTCTATTTCCCTGTCATTTGCAAGACAAACTAGACCTGTTGAATCTTTTGGTCTCACAACATTTCTAACCTTATGCTTATTTATAGAATGGAAATTGAAGACATTCTAATACAAGTTCCAGGAGGGCAAAACTTTGTATAATTTAAAATTGTATCTCCAGTACCTATGTCAGTACCTGGCCCACTGTAGCTGGTCAAATAGTTGTTGAATTAAATGAATGGATTTTATTTTCTATGCTTAACTCTATTTAACTGTCACAGACTTTTAACTGTCACAAGAAGTACTCCCCTCTTTCTTCTGCAAACCTGAAATCATAGAGTGACTGAAAGATCTTCAACTAATGTAGCAAAAGCCATTAGGTGAGAAATTTTTCCTCTAGTCTAACCTATCAAGAGGCCACAGTGATGCCTTTATATTCATTGGGGGGGAAAATCATGTAAACACATAGATCTAATGGATGTGTATATGCATTATAAAAAATCTTCATTTGAAACACCAGTAACTATTATCATAAAAGTGGCCATAACTTGAAAGTTCTGCTTTAATATACTCGTTTTTCTTTAAGTAGCTAATAAACTCTGGGCAAGGGAAAGTGTTGACCCAGTTTCTTTTGCCTCTCACAACTTCAAGTAATTGTTGGCATCTTTATTTGATTTGTCTTTATAATCAAGGATGGAGACATGTTTATACTACATACCAATCTTCCCTCCTTACTTTGTTCTTCATGGTACTTTCCTTATCTCCTTTACAGAGCAATTATTTATCACCTGCTATATGGATGGTCTTGGAAATACAAAGGCAGATAATACTTAGACTCTCCTCTCAAACAGTTTATAAACCTATGGAGTAAATCAACAGTTATAATAATTGTGAAATGAACTGTGGTTGCATGTAGGAAAGGCAGGTAACTAACCATGACTTCCCAAAAAAGGTAGCACATGGACTGGGTCTTGAATCATAAGCAGAAATGAATGAAGGAGGTAGCATGTGCAAAGGTATGGAATCAAAGGAAACCACATTCAGGAATCTGTAAGCAGTTCTTTAAAAATGAACATAGATACTGTGAGATGAGTTCAGCAGACTAGATAGAAGTAGGCAGGACTAGATAAATCATTAAATCTCGATGCCATCCCAAGGAGTTTGACTTTAACTTCAACCCTCTACATAGCCATGGAAACATTTTAGTTGAGAATAGCACTTTCATAATAGAAAAAGTTCCCTGATAACACAATTGAAAATATACTGAAGGCAAAACAAGAATGTAGGCAGAAAGACAGACTTGGGGAAGCTGTTGCAGACTTTAGAAAAGAAATATCTAAACTATGGTGCTGACAGAAGGGAAGTTTTATTCAAAGCATCCTAACCAGTTGGAAAGAAATTACTGCAATCCTCCAGGGAAGAAATGATGTTGTCCCAAACCAAGGCTGGGGCAGTAAAAATTGAGGAGAGAAAGAGAGAGAGAGAGAGATGGATTTAAGAGATTTTCTCTCTTTCGATTTCTACACAACACGCTCATTGTTTTGAATTTTTCTTTAGAATCTAAGTACATGTGAGTAAAACCTGTTAGCTTTTTTGTTCTGTGGACTGGATAAAAATTGTCTAATGTTATTTTCATTTGTGGTTATTTGAGATTAAGATCTAAATATGAGCACATTTTTAAACATACCTTTTATCAACTCTTACCTGGGTGTACGTGCTATAAAAGAATTTAATAATCACTCAGAACTCTAGTGAGTCGACTTCTCAAATGGATGAAAGCTGTTGGTAGATGAAAGAGCTTGAAGAGTGATCCTGTTGAAATGTGAATTAAATCATCTCACTCCTAGACAAAATCCTTCAGTGTCCTTCCATCATACTCTGAGTAAAAGTCAGTCTTTATAATGACCCACAAGATCCTACGAGAGTGGGCTCGTAACTCTCTGGTTTCAATTCTTCAACTCCTGCTACTCTTTGCCCTCATTCATTTTGGGGCAGTCATACTGGCTCCTTGCTGTTCCTCAAAGTCTGCAGACAGGCTTGAGTGTAGAGCATTTACTCCACTTGTTTTCCACTTATTCTCTTGGCTTGCTTCCTCACTTCCTTCAGGTCTTTTCTTTACTTTTTTATTTTATTTAAAAATAAAATATCCCTCCTACTCAGCACCCTCTGACCCATTCCTATTTTTCCATAATGGTCATCACAATCTAATAAACTGTATTTTATTTATCTTGTTTAGTATCCATCTCCTACTTTCCAACAACTAAAGTTAGTTCCACGAGGGCAAGGATTTTGAATGTATTTCTGTATTTCTAGTGGTTAGAATAGTGCTAGACACATGGTAGAAACCAAATAAATAAACTGCTAGCTCAGCATGACTGTCAATCATGGTGCTCTAAAGACATCACCTTTTGACCAGCAAAATCAGTACTATGGAAAAAAACCTGCAGTTAGTTATTGTTTTTTTCCATCAGGAAGCCACCATCAAAGTCAGATACAGTCTGAACTATTTCCGCTAAAATAAAATTTTGTATAAGACATTATAATTAGAACTGGGTTCATAAATAATTTCTTTATAATCAGTCTTCACCTGACATATAATGATTATAAAACTGTGTTAAATTCTTTAGCAAAATATAGAATCTGTGTTAATTCACAACTGCAACTTCCTGTTCTGTTAACAACAAAATGCTCGTTGTTCATTACCATTGAGAAAGCTTTTTATTGAGAGTGATTCCATTGCCTTCAGCTTTACAGTTAGATATCTTAGGGTCTTCACTGGAAGGTGACTATATCAGTCGAAGCAATCAATACGATTAACAAAACTGAATAATTGGATAATACATCCAAAGACCCTTTTTAAATAGTCTTGTTTTGGGAAGGTTTTTATTGCTACATTATTTTGTAATACATAAATGATTGCTCATTGTAAAACAAAAATAAATTTAAAAAGACATAGAGTTTAAAAGAACATTTACTTTTACTCTTCTCCCCAATTGCACACTCCTCCCCAGAAGTAAAAAATATTAGCAGTTTGACATGTATTTTTCCACGCCTCTTTCAATGCATTTACACAAATACAAACACCTAGAGTTTTAGTTTTGGAAATTAA
>NW_006436288.1:9884361-9900785 GCF_000325575.1 Pteropus alecto
ACACACACACACACATATATCTATCTATCTATCTATCTATCTATCTATCTATCTATCTATCTATCTATCTATATCTAGTTTGTAAATTTTTACCTAGCAGTGGGTGTTTTGGACATTTTTCTACACCAGTGCACACTGAGTTCCACAATCATAAGTCTAGTTTTATCCCATTTTCTTAATTATTAATAGTGCCCTCTTTCATTATCAAAAGTAGCCTCATTTGGACAATAAATTACATGATCCACTAATAGAAAGCTACCCGATTAATGAATTCATAGATTGCTATGAATTCATTTTTTTGTCATTGACAAAAATTCACAATTTTTGTCATAGTTACCCTATAAATGAACATTTAGATATTGCCCTTTTTGGTATTATAAACAAGGCTGCAATGAACATCCATATACGTATATCTTTGTGCATGTGCATAAGTAATTCTATAGGATAAATTCTGTAAGTCTAATTGTGAGGTTAAAGGGTATATACATTTACATTTTTTATATACTGTCAAATTGTTTTCTAAAAAACTATATCATTTTCTACTTCCATCAACAGCACCCATGTTCTTATACCCGTACCAATCAACCCTGAATATTATACATTTTTTTGGGCCCATTTGACAGGCAAAATGTCATATCTCATTCTTGTTTGAATTTATGTTTTACTGATTACAATTGAGGTTAAAATCTTTTTTTCACATTATTTCATATCTTTGGCCTATTTTTCAATGAGACTATTTTTCTCTTATTAATTTGTAGATGTTTTGTAATATAATATATAAATTATAAATGTAATATATAAGTTGTAAATATTTTCTCCCAATATTCAACTTATTTTTCTCAATAGTATGGAGGGAAAAAAGTGCCATTTCCACAGCCACACCTACCAAAATTTTTATTCTCCAAAAATGGTTAAAATATATATAATGCAAAGCAGTATCAAACTTTTTTATTTTCCAGTGTGTGTGTGCATGTGTGTGTGTGTTTGTATCCCAACCATACACAAGAATTATGAACTATGGACAGGTAGTTTGCCAACTGAATATTTTGTGAGTTGTTTTACTTGTATATATATATCATTTCTCCAAATTTTATATTAATTCCTTACTTTTTCAAAAATAAATATTTTGTTTAAAAGTTTGAGTAAAATAAACAAGTGTTTATTGAGTGTAAATCATTCTAGCTCCTACACATAAAATCCTTCTCTCTGGAGGAAGCAAAACTCCATCAGATTCTTTCCATTTTTCATGTTTTGACTATATCTCCTAATTTTATCTTCCAAAAATTTCATCAGAGTTGAGTTAACCTTCACTTTGAGGTCACAATGGATTGCATTGTATGCCATTCTAGCATGAAATTGATACCTGAAGAATTACTCATATCACTTTTTTTCAATAATACACGAAGAAATATAGATAACAGGCTTCCTCATCTGTAGAAAACATTTAATGATTTCCAGAGGGACAGAGGATGATCAATTTTTAAAAAAATAAATAAAATTACATATAATGTATATATTAAAAAAACAATCTATTTAATATTCTTTAGACAAAAGATTTCCCCTAAACACTTACTCAAATGAGTTAATGCTGTTTGGCACAGTTGGTTGTCAAATAATCTTTCTCATTTAGTTGTATGAAAAAGCTATTTAGTAAGGTATTGTCTTTTCTCTAAATAAACACATTGTTCATTAGCTAACAAAAATTAAACATAAAAATAGAAATTAACAGCAGTAGGAATTCTGATTAATGACATGGTATTTGTCCTTTAGATATACTAGGTTTTGTATTTTGTCAAAAATCCATTGCGACTAACAACAGGCATTAAAATTAGATTTTTAAATTTTTTTTAACAAGTTGAGTTCTTTATTAAAAATGTATGTAACTTAGTAACTCACTACTTTTTTTTATTATTATTAGTTTCAAGTATATAGCACAATGGTCAGGCATTTATATAATTTATAAAGTAATCCCCCTGATTAGTACCCATCTGGCTATTACAATATTATCGACTATATTCCCTATGCTGTACTCCACATCCCCATGACTGTTTTGTACTTCATCTCTTCACCTTTTTCACCCTGTCCCCCATCCTCCCTCCCCTCTGGCAATCCCAGTTTGTTCTCTGTATCTGTGAGTCTGTTTTCTTTTTGTTCATTTCTTTTGTTCCTTAGATTTCTCATATAAGTGAAATCATATGGTATTTGTCTTTCTGTCTGACTTATTTCACTCAGCATAATACCCTCTAGGTCCATCCATGTCATTGCAGATGGCAAGATTTCTTTTTTTAATGGCAGAATAATATTCTATTGTCCAATTGTCTATCGATGGGCACTTACGTTGCTTCCATATCTTGGCTATTGTAAATAGCACTGCAGTGAACATAGGCATGCATAAATCTTTATAAATTAGTGTTTTGATTTTCTTTAGATAAATACCCAGAAGTATAATTGCTGAGTCATAAGGTAGTTCTATTTTTAATTTGTGAGGAACCTCCATACTGTTTCCATAGTAGCTATACCAATTTGCAATACTACCAACATGCTTGCTAACACTTGTTGTTTCTTGATTTATTGATGATAGCCATTCTGACAAGTGTAAGGTGATAACTCATTGTGGTTTTAATTTGCATTTCTCTGATGATTAGTGACCTTGATCATCTTTTCATATGTCTATTGGCCATCTGTATTTCCTCTTTGGAGAAATACCTCTTCAGGTCTTCTGTACAATTTTATTGGATTGTTTGTTTTTTTGGTGTTGAGTTGTATGAGTTCTTTATAAATTTTGGACATTAATCTCTTATCAGGTGTATCATAGGCAGATATCTTCTCCTATTCAGTAGGTTGTCTTTTTATTTTGTTGATAGTTTCTTTTGCTGTGCAAAAATTTTTTTAGTTTGATGTAGTCCTATTTGTTTATCTTTTCTTTTGTTTCCCTTACCCAAGGAGATATATCAGAAAAAAAATTACTAAGAGCAATGTCAGAGAGTTTACTGCCTATGTTTTCTTCCAGGAGTTTTATAGTTTTGGGTTTCACATTTAAGACTTTAATCAATTTTGAGTTTATTCTTGTATATGGTGTAAAAGATGGTCCAGTTTCATTTTTTTGCATGTATCTGTCCAGTTTTCCCAATGCCATTTATTGAAGAGACTATCTTTACTCCGTTGTATAGTCTTGCCTCACTTTATCATATGTTAAATGAGTATATAGGCATAGATTTATTTCTAAGCTCTCTATTCTGTTCCATTGATCTATGATCTGTTTTTATGCCAGTACCATGATTACTATAGCCTGGTAGTATAGTTTGATATCCAGTAGTGTTATACTTCCAACTTTGTTTTTCTTTCTCAAGATTGACTTGGCTATTTGGGATCTTTTATGGTTCCATATAAATTTTTGGATTATTTGTTCTAATTCTCTGAAAAAAAAAATGCCATTGGTATTTTGATAAAGATTGCACTGAATCTATAGATTGCTTTGGGCAGTATGGACACTTTAACAATGTCGATTATTCCTATCCAAGAGCACGGTATATGCTTCCATTTATTTGTATCTTCAATTTCTTTTTTCAATGACTTATAATTTTCCAAGTACAGGTCTTTTACCTCCTTGGTTAAATTGATTCCTAGGTATTTTATTATTTTTGATGCCATTGTAAATGAGATTGTTTTCTTAATTTCTCTTTCTGATAGTTCATCATTGGTATATAAAAATGCAACGGAATTCTGAAGGTTAATTTTATATTCTGCTAGTTTACTGAATTCATTTATTAGTTCTAATAGTTGTTTGGTGGAATCTTTTGTGTTCTCTCTATATAGTATATCATCTGTAAATGATGACAGTTTTACTATTTCCTTTCCAATTTGGATGCCTTTTATTTCACTTTCTTGTCTGATTGCTATAACTAAGACTTCCAGCACTATGTTGAATAGAAGTGGTGAAAGTGGACGTGCTTGTCTTGTTCCTGATCTTAAGGAAAACTCTTAGATCTTCCCCATTGAGTATGATGTTAGCTGTAGGCTTGCCATATATGGCCTTTATTATGGTGAGGTATGTTTTCTCTATTCCTACTTTGCCACTTTTTTTTATCATAAATGGATGCTGAATTTTGTCAAATGCTTTTTCTGCATCTGTTGATACAATCATATGATTTTTACCATTCAATTTGTTAATATAATGTATCACATTAATTGATTCATGGATATGAACCAACGTTGCATTTTACTTGCCTGTGTTTCACCCCAAGTCCCAAGGCTGCCTGCCAGTTGTCTATAAAGTTCCACAGCTGAAAGCCTTTGGGTGGTATGTGAGTTGGGTGGGGTGGGGATTCAGGGTATCACATGGGTAAAGTGAGTAGATTTCACTTGTCCTATGCAGATTCAGGTTTGGTGCCAGTGCTGAGCCTGTGGCCACCCACAGAAGTCTCAGATCT
Organism: Pteropus alecto; assembly: GCF_000325575.1. Taxonomy (NCBI): domain Eukaryota; kingdom Metazoa; phylum Chordata; class Mammalia; order Chiroptera; family Pteropodidae; genus Pteropus; species Pteropus alecto. The sequence goes on from NW_006436288.1 coordinate 9,888,792, forward strand.
CACCACGGCCAGCTGCTGCCCATCTTGGGCCCTCAAACCCCCAAGACTTTTCAAGAGATACTGCAGCTAATGCCAGCCGCCTGCCATTGAAAGTCTCTCCTAAGATGCACAGCTGCAACCAGGCTGTGAGAGCTGAGGACTGTGGACCACTGTCAAATTTGCCCCCTGCTGAGAGTATGGGGTACAGTTGATTGCTGGGCAACAAACTTGCTGGAGAAATTTGTGGATTGGATAGGGCACAGTGTCAGGGAGACAAGAGGTAAAGAAAGCTGATCTCGTCAGGCCAATGCAGATTCAGATTTGGTGCCAGTATTGAACCTCTGGCTTCTCACAAAAGTTACAGATCACATCGAACCCAACTACTGACCATCTCAGCCCACAGACCCCTGGATTCATTCAAGAGATACTGCAGCTCTGGCCGGAGCTGGTTGCCTGCCACTGAAAGTCTCGCCAGGGTTGCATGGGCCATTTACTAGCTGAGGACTGTTGTTTGCTGTCAATCTGCTAGCCCCAAAAAGTTCAGGGTAAGGGTGGCTGCCCGGCAATGACACAGGCAATTTGTGGGTTGGATAAGGTGGGGTCTCAGGGAGACATGAAGTGGAGCGAGTAGATCCTAGTGGGCAGACGCACATTCAGAATTGTCCATGTAGGGGGAGGATTCTACACAGGCAAAATGGCACCCACCTATAGCCTGCACAGGAGGAGGGATAGACAAAGGAGCAATGATGGCTGTCCCTCCAGCCCTCGCCCCAATGCTATACAACTCAGTCTTTCCACGTATGTCTCTTGAGCTTCCCAAGCTGCTAACCTTCCACTGGAGCCCAGGGAGAGTGTCTGTGAGCAAGTGAGTGTGTACACGGGCCCTTTAAGGGGGATGTCTGGGTTTTCAAGTTCCTTCTATCTCACCCTGACAATCGGAACCCCACTGATTTTTATAGTCAGATTTTGTGGGAACTCCAGGCGGGGGAGCCCCTGTGTAGGGCTAGGGACGCTCGTTCCTTCAGAGGAACTTCTGCAGTCACTATCCCTCCCAGAGCTCAGTTGCCACACATGGATGCAGGGCCAGCCCGTTTCGTGGCTCGGCCCCTCTTGCCTCAATGTGGCTTTTTCTTTATATATTTAGTTATATGTGATATGCTCCTCTAGTCTTTAGGTGATTCTCCAAGTTGATTGTTTTATAATTTGACTGTAATTTTAATGCGGTCATGGGAGGAGGCAAACCCTTTGTTTACCTAACACATCATCTTGACCCCCTTCTGTCAAAATTGGGTTTCAGTATTTTCATTATAACTTGATTTATGTCTAACCTAATTTATACCTCATCATTTGCATACCATTTAACAGGTGATACAAAGGCCAAATCTGGGACTGTTCAAATGATACCATAGGACAGCAACTAAAAATAATTGATCTCTCCCTATTTAGAGTCAACTTAATAAACGATGATAATTTAGCTGCACTGAAACATTCAGGACTGCCAGACATCTTTCTGTATGTACAGATTCTCAGACAAGACTTCCAAATTATTAAATATTTGTTTACAGTAATTCCGCACCTCTGTCCACTTTGCCTGAAGAGCACCTGCACTAATTTATAATATTCTTACTCTAAGGCTCTCCACAGGGGTTCACTAATGACAGTCCAGGTATGAGAGATAAAACTAGTTTTCCTGACATTTGACTCTGTGTAATTATTATAATTCCCTCTGCACAGTTTCAAGTTATAATTGTTATATTACATAAGATTGAAAAGGCAATGTTGTATTGGCTCATTTCTCTGAGTATTTCAAACATTGTCTTCATAGGAACTTTAATGGTAATCATGGTCCATCTTTAAAAGAGCTGAGTGAAAATTTTTTAAACCCCCAAAATATATTTTTTCCCTTAGAATAATAAAGCATTCATCACATCCAAACTTACCCAAACTTCAATTTGACAGAATTCAGCTTGATTTCTGCCAGATTCGATCTTAATTTCCAGAATGCAGTTCTTAGAAAGGAAATCATTCACATATTTTAAAACTAGATATTGATTTGAAGGATTTTAATAGTCTGCACTTGAGGTGAAATTTTGGCATCTTCAAATGGTTTTCTCCATCACCAATTATTAATAACTGTTTATTGAAATTGGAATTGGATTGAATGATTTTTCCTATATGCCATCTGCTAATACTGAGAAAGAAAATGTTCTAATTCTGCCATTCATTTATGACAATGAATGAGCCTGTTAATCATTTAAGCAAATCAGCTCACTATTGCTACCCTTGCTAAATTCATGGAAGGGATTTGGAGTTAGAGAAAATTAGGTTAAATTTCAATACTACCACTTATTAATTATGTGACCAAGCAAATTGTCTTATGTGACCAATTAATTATGTGACCAAGCAAATTGTCACTCTCCAAGTCTCATAAAAATGGAGATAATACTTCATAAGTTGTTATAAGAATAAAAAGTTAAATATTCAGCAGAATGCCTGGCACATTTGAAGCATTCCAAAAGTGGTATTATTATTGTTATATCTTTTCTTTGGTGGTTTATTTCACAATAAATATAGTAGTCCTTCATATCTTTCAAAACCATGGCAGAAATTTAACTCTCATACCAATATGAACCAATAAACTTGAGAAAAAATGTAAAGTCCAATTGGCTAGAGTATCTTTTGAAATGAGTACTTTTACACGTTGCGGGTGAAAGTATATGTGGGTATGTTCCTTCTAAAAAGCAATTTAGTAAAATATGTCAAAAATCTTAAATATATTCACATACTTCAGGTCAGTATTTCCTCTTCTAATAATCTATACTAAAGTTTTAGTCATAAAGATGTTCACTGAAGAATTATATATAAAACCAAAAGTCAGATTCTGATTTAAAAAAAAAAAAAAGTCAGATTCTGATTACACTTTCTGATTTCAAAACTTACCACAAAGCTACATTAATCAAGACAGTGTGGTACTGACAAAGGTTGACAGACATTAATGAAATAGAATTGGGAATCCAAAAATACTTTCATAGTCAATTGCTTTTTGACAAGGGAGAAAAGACAATTCGATGGGGCAAGAATAGTCTTTTCAACAAATGGTGATGATAAACCAGATATCCACATGCAAAAGAAGGAAGGAAGATGGAACCCTTCCTCATACCATACGCAGAAATTAACCTCAAATGAATCATAGACCTGAATGCGAGAGTTAAAATTATAAAACTCTTAGAAGCAAATAGGAGTAAATATTTGTGACCTTCAAATATTTAAGGCTTTTAAAATGTACACCAAATGTGTGAGTGATAAAAGAAAAACAGATAAATGAGAATTAATCAAAATTAAAAACTTTTGTGCTATGAATGATACTGTCAAGAAAGTGAAAAGACAAACCATAGAATTGGGGGAAGTATTAGCAAATCATATATCTGATAAAGGGTTTGTATCCAGAATATATATGTATGTGTATATGTGTGTGTATCTTATGATTCGATAATAAAAAAGATAACCCATTTAAGAATAAGCTAAGGATCTAAATAAACTTACCCTGTCTCCTAAATATTAGATTTTTCCATTTTGAAGCTAACGCAGTGAAGAAAATATGTTTGCTTTTTATTTGTTTGCTTTTTATATAACTCTAAACCAGTTCAAAAGATTTTTTAATTTTAAAAATATTTTTAAAAGATTTTAAATTATTTGTTGTCATATAGATTAAAAAATGATTGCTTAAGTTAAAGTTAAACTCATTTTGAGTTTATAGACATAATCATTATCTTCACCACATGATTTTATTTTTCTTTTTTTAAAGCAGGCATTTTCTACTATTGAAATATGAGTATATTTACAAGCTACCAAAGAGAACTGTTGTTATAACTCAAATAGATGGCAATAGTGTTGATTAAATTTCATCACTACCACTCCAAATTCTTCTGACAGAGCATGTGCAATCGTGTGATTTTATTTAGTTTCCCCACACAATACTATATACATATGCCTTACTGTTAAATTATACACCTGAAACTTGCTGGATTTTGTTAACCAATGTCACCATAATAAAAATTAAATAAATAAATAAATAAAAAGTTTCAGAGAAATAAATAAATACAAATAAAATAAAAAAATATTTAGTTTCCTCTTCCTGTGCGCTAGATCACTATGACTTAAAAGCATGGGTTCATGCTTTTTTCTGGAAGATTATGAGCATAACCACGAAGAGTAGCACAGAAAATACACCATCCATCCATCCATCCCCAGGCTAAATTCAGAGCCTTTCCTTTGGATTCCCAGGGCACCCTGAGAACAAATCTATCGTATCATTGTCATATTTTTTAAAGTGACCATTTGTGTGCCTCTCTCACCCATCAGACCCTGAGCTCCTTAAATGAGCAGGCAGTATCTTCTTCATCTTCATATCCTCAGCTCCTCGTTTGATGCCAGCACCTATATATGTTCAGAAAACTCTTGTTGAACTGATTAAAACTAAAATAAACTAAACCAATGCATTAGTCCTAATGCCTTTAATTCTCACTTTGGAGAAAAAAATAGTCCTCTTCATTTGTACTACTAAACTGGAAAAATTGCTTTCCTGCTTCCTTTTTAAACACTATTTTCCCTCTCAGAATATGACTCATTATGATTAACCTTTCAGAAGAGGAAAAATTTAAGAAAATGTTCTATGGAGGATCGATATTTTTCCAAATGTAGTTTTATTCTCTAAATTATATTGAATTAGTCGAATGCTTCCTCATATCAGTAACTGAAATGAAAAGCAGTCCAATTATTTAACACTAAGCACTCAAGGAATGTACTGAATAATGCCAGAGATTATGTGCCATGTGGATAGACCCGGCATGGCCAGAGAGCTCTGACGCTTGGGGGGACCCCTTGTTAGGGACTGTCCTATCAGCTCTAGAGGAAATAATTTCTAGTCTCTAATTAATTGGGTGAGACAAGGTGTCACATTCTGGAGAGAATGTCCCCATCAGATTTTTAAGGACCATCTTATGTAAAGTGTATGCTGAGAAATTCATTTTTTAAATTTATTATTATTATTATTATTTATGCCTACAGCACCTGGTCTTCCTAGGTGGTTTCCCATCCAAATACTAACCAGGCCCAACCCTGCTTAGATTCCGAGATCAGACATCGGTCTTGTTGAGGGTGGCATGGCCATAAACCATGGACCGTGGCTCCACTGGGGCGCAAACCCAGGACCTTCTGCGTATAAAGCAGACATGCTAACTGCTACACTTTAGAACCATGTCCGAAATTCATTTTGAAAAGCTCATAGAGAGCTATGGCACCAGGCTTTTTGAACATCCCCAAATACACTGTTGTTAGCACTTAAGGAGTTAAAAAGTGGTGGAGACTCTTTACTATTCTCTTGATTTCTAGGGAAGGATTTATGCTTTTAAAAAAGAATAATAATAAAAATAAAAGCAAAAGAAAAAGAAGGGTGGGGAGAAGAAGAGACCATTGTTGTTAGCATTCTACATTTTTAAAAGCTCCTTTATATGGTCTCACTGATGCAAAAAAATAATTCCAGGCAATACAGTTTCTTATCTAGAGGCTAGCATTGGTATGCTGAGGCTTCCAGATACTCCCCACAAGCTCAAATGAACCTATCCACACTGCAGTAAGTAGACTGAGCACTGCACTATGCATTCCAACCAAGAAATGTAATGCCTAATGAAACTTGGCTAAAATATCCCTACATTAAATATTTTATTTGGTATAGTATTTATACACACTCTGGGGAAAACTCTTGTCTCAAAGCTTTCCTTTGACCTTTCCAGACAACATAATCTTTCCTCCATCTGAACCTGGATTAAGAAATTCAACCTGAACAAATCAACCAATCCTAGAACAGCTGTCATCAAAGATACTAATTTTTTTTTTTTTTTAATATGGTGGTAGAAAAAGAACACGTTCTGCCTTCACTTCAAGCTACATTACAAAACCAAAACTAGCCCCCTCCCTAGTTCAAAAGCAGAGCCCTAGACTAAATTCAAAACCATACTGCGTCTCCACAAAAACCGTCTCATCCTTTTCTGAATCCCTTGCTTGCTACCAGTGGGAAATATAGTGTGTCAAACTACATAAATATAATCCACCAACATCTTAACAAATTAAAGACTTGAGAAAGACATACTTAGACTTCATATGCGTGGGAGTGATTCCAGAATTTAAAATGTATTATTAAAACATTTGGTTATTTAAAAAAAGTACAGAAAATATTTACTATGAGAACATATTTCCCATCATCTCGTGAATATTTTGGTATTGGATAGAAAGTCTAAACACTCCTAGTCTCTTTTGCTTTCTTATAAAATCTTATGGTTAGCATATCTTTTGCAAGCAGCAGGAAAAACTTTCAACAAACTTAGGGCAATAATACAAGTTTATAGTCTATGTCAAAAGATATCAGTAGTAGCACACATATACATACACACAGGTATACACATACACACATGTATTTCAAAACGTTTTTGTCTTTTCCTTAAATCAAAATTTTATGAAGGAAAAAGTTCAGGATCTTGAAAACTAATTAATGTACTCATCATCAAAATTCTAAGTATACAGATGCTCAGTAGGAAAATATGTACAAAACAGCTAGAAAGTAGCTTTCCAGTAATGTTGACAATGCAAGATTATCACAATATTTGCAAAAGACAACTGCAACAAAAGAAGACTTGCATATATAATTCATTCGCTTATATTTCTCTTTGAACATCAAGGGGATTAAATTCATTTGCATCAGTCTTTGGCATTAATCCTGAATTTATTAGCTCCTTTCCAGCATTGTTTTAGAAGTACTTACTGTTTTTCTCTCTAGGTGTTCTGAGATTTTAACCTCATAGGTCCCAGGAAGTTTCAGCAGAATATCAATGTAAAATCACCATTCTTTCAGGCTTGGATCCCTAGGGCAGCTGCAGCCAGATTTGTTGTGGTTGTCCCAGGCAGCCGCTGTGCTGATAGTTACAGTGGGGCATGCTCTCCATTTAATTGGGCATGATCAACTATGTTAGGCATGAGTAAATAACAGGCAAGGTTGAATAGCCACTGCATTCAAAACATTTATTGTATGAAAGTTCGTGTTTGACTGGCTCAAATATGCTTATTATAATAGCTAAGGAAAAGCATGCAGATGGAATCTGGTTACAAAAATATGGTGGCAATTGAAAAATTTGTAGTCTTTATTCTGCAGATCATTACCCCGCTCCTTGACTACCATTTCCTGTGCTTTAAGGATGACCATTTTAAGATAAAAGTTCTGGGCCTGTAGGATGCATGACATAAAAGGTTTTTTTCATGGTTGTTTAGCAGTTCTACTATCAGAGACGCTAATTCTTCTGACTCATCACAGCTTTTTAATTTTCTCTCTCATGAGTTCTACCATATTGTACATTAAGTATGCAGTATATTGATGTTTTTCACAGTTTTATTTTACAGATTCATTTTAAATTCTTATCATAGTTGCATCCTTTAATAGTTAGTTGGCATTACAGTTGCATCCTTTAATAGCTGGTTGGCATTACAGTGTTTTCTCCAGTGCAGATAGAAAGCACATGCGTTTTAGTACTCTTGAGAATGCTCTTTTTTGAAGTGAGATCCCACTCATTCTAAAGAAGGAGTTTTAATGACAAGGCTAATTCCAAAGCAAGGATTTAAAGACTTGCAAATGACCCATAAGAAACTAGAAAAATATCGTATTTATAGTCAGTGCTGCAGATACAACAATTTAGTGTTTATTCCTATTTTTTTATGACAAAGGAAACGCAAATATAAATTAGTCTTTTGTTTCTTAGGAAAAAAACAGTGGCTGTCTATAATTAAGGACCATATATTTTGATTTTTAGACCTGAAAAATTTAAATTGATAAATGAAATAAAAAATTCCAGCTATGGCTAACCTGTTTTAAAAAATATTTCTTCACATAACCAACATTATTTAAGATTGGCTTGTTTCTATCCAGTCTGCTGGAAATGTTCAAAACCAGCAATAATATTTGTTTTCTTAATGCAAAGGGCTTGGTGTTGTCATCAAATTGTTGATACCTATTTATCTAGATTTATCTGTTTAGAGTCTTGTCTCCAAATGCATTTGAATCTACACCAGTCATATCCTGACACATTTTACGTTTGCATATTAGATTATTCGGCTGTGCTGTTAAAAATTCATCTTCAGTAAAATGAAATTAGATGATTCTAATCTTTTATGTTCGAACTTTCTATGTTTTAGAATTTTCAAGGAAACAGGTTTCATTTTCAATGGTAGAATATTTTATGGTTTACAAACCTCAAAATCTCTTTTAATCATTTCTGCAGTAATGACTGAGGCCTTTTGCTGTTGTTTACACAGGAAATGCAGTTGGTATTGGGACAGGTACAAACAAATTTAAAAAGAAGTACTAACAATGGTCTGAGAAGCAGAAGTTTTCTAATTCTTTGCTGTTAAGTTAAAAGTGGTATGAGCTAATGAAAGCAGCAAATCTAGGTGTGACACGAACAGAGGGACTCAAATATTAAAAGTCAGAAAATAAGAAGTCCCTTTAACTAGACTGCAATATGAGATACCACCATTTTCAAAAGAAGCTGAACTTCCAAAGAAACGCACAATTCCACTGGTATTCTCACACAAAATTGTTTGGGGAAAGAAGCAAAAAGAAAGCTGTCCATATTCTAGCAATAACTGAGGTTCCTATGTTATATACACAGGAAGATGAGTGAGAGAATAGAGGTTTTCATATCTATCTATATTGGTTTAAGAAATTTAATAGTTTGATTCACTATCCATGTTTTTGTACTATTCCATTTTATTATAAATGCATGTGAGATATAGTCTCCTAGATATACATCAAACTCTCTATCATGTTTACTAATTCAGAGGAATGACATTGTAAGGAGTGGGATGGTGGAAGACTGCCCCTTTATAATTTTTTAATTTTTATAATTCTAGATTGTTTAATTTTTTATGTGCATGTATTTTAGGTACTAAAATGTATATCTGTTTCCTTTGTAATTCACAAAGAGAAAATATGATATACCCTAGAGTTTAAAAAATAACCTTTCATGGTCATCTATGCTAAAAATTAATTTAAGCTGAGCTAGACCCTTGTGGCAAGTTTAATAACTAAAACCTCTTAGCTTTAGATATTTGATGAATTTTTCTCCAGAACAAATCATTTTCAAGTGAGAGTCTAACATAATATGGACAGATAATATATTGTTTCTAATGTTACTGCCCTTTTTTTATTAAAAAAAAAAATGCAGCCCAGTACTTAATCACTGCCTGCCAGGGGATACATGATCAAAATATAGGGTTTATTAATTTCCCCAAGAGTATGCCATAGTCAGGAGCCTCTGGGATTTCTTTCACTTTCCTTGTTTGCATCTCCAGTGATAGAAAATACATGTACGTGGGTACAGAGCCTGAAGGACTCACAATTTACAATATTTGAGGTACAGGGTAAGCCAGAGATTAAAGTTGCTGTAAGCAGCCACTACTGTCTTTGGCACTCCCTTCTAAATCCTGTCACCCCTCAAAAACAATAATCATCTCCTTCCATTTGCTGCCAGCCATACTACTAAACATTGCATATACATCTCATATACAGCATATCTAAAGTGTAACTTACTCGACTCTCATCCTTTACAAAATGTTGCAGATTGAAATCTCTGGGACACAAATTCTACAACAGAAATCTGTACACAGGATATTACAGGGTGTCCTCGTAGAGTCAACATCTGTACAGATGTGAAGGAAGTGGGATTGTGCAGAGCCTTATCCGGTCCTAGGACAAACTCTGGAGCTGAAATGTTCCTGCAAAATTTTCCCAAGTTAGACCAAGTTCAGACATTAGTCCCCCGCACTGGCCAGTCTTTAGATGCAGGCAAAAGCAGCACATTGGGCAAAGTGACTCCAGCCCAGCCCGGTCACCAGAGAAGGGGTACTCGGCTGCAAGAAGTCTGCCATCATACTCCCAGCAGCTGAGGGAGTGAGTGCTTCTGTCCTGAAGGATGGATCTGAGCAGTGTTCCACAGCACCCAGGACACAAATATACCCACCTCTTTCTACAATAGAATGTTGGCACTTATCAGAATAAATCATTTAACTGAAACTGGTTTTCTGTTTGGCTCATTTGTACATTCTTAATATGTCATCATACATAAATTTCTCTAGTCCAGGGGTCCCCAACTCCTGGGCCATGGACTGGTACCGGTCAGTGGCCTTTTAGGAACTGAGCCTCACAGCAGGTGAGCAGCAAGCAAGGGAGCGAACCTTCATCTGTATTTGCAGCCGCTCCCCAACAGTAGCATCACTGCCTCAGCTCCACCTCAGATCATCAGGCATTAGGTTCTCATAGGAGCACCAGTCCCTGGTGCCAAAAAGTTGGGGACCACTGCTCTAGTCCATTCATTAATTATTTCAATTTAGTTCAATTCGACAACTATGTGTTGAGTACCTACAACATGCAAAGTCCCTAGCTCTGGTGATACAAGAATAGATAAGGCATAACGCAGGAAAACGATAGTCACATTATAAAGTATTTATTGAGCTTTTACCACATAGCAGCTACCTTGAATCTCATTTAATTCTCTAACGACCTCCTAAATTAATTCTATTTTAATCTCCATTTTTCAGCTGGGAGACTCATGATTAGAGGGGTTTAGTAACTTTCCCAAGGTCATTCAGCTAATAAGGTTTGGAGCAGGATTTGAACCTAAAGAGAATGACTCCAGAACTGAGCCCCTAACCACCAGGGCTGGACAGTCGGAGAAACATCCTGAAAGCAGTGATACTGAGAGCAGCTTTGTGTGATAATTAGGATTATCAGGTGAATGAAGGTTAAAGAGCATTCTAGGCCCAGAGACCATCACAGACAAAACAAGGAAGTGAGATGGTACCACAAGTAATTCAAGGTTATTAAACATAAAAGTGCAAAGCAGGGAGTGGCAAGAGGTGAAATAGGGGCCAGGTCACGGTGAGCTTGCTATGCCCTGCTAAAGAATGTTTGCTTAATCCTAGGAGAAAAAAAGTGACATAGATGATAGAGGCTCTGTTCATCCCTCTGGCAACCAAATCAAAGTTGTGACGAAAACAAGGAGCAGCAGCAAGGGAAAATCTCCTGGGAGCAAGATGAACAAGCCATACAACTAGAGAGAAATCCAAGAAAGCACCCCGCAACAGCAGAAGGTAAGACAGGGTGAGGAAGCGGGCTGCCTGGTCTCGAGCAGCTGAGTGAGACGGAGGCTGCGGCAGACGCCTCTTAAAGGGGCCATGTCTGCAAGCGGATTTTCTCAGTGACAGACCTGCTCGCTCTGAGCACCAGTGCCGATTGGGCTGCGTGCAGGGGGCCCCAGGGACTTACAGAGAGACATTGTTAGAGTGAAGGCCAAGGCGAGACTCGTCTGTACAGAAGTGCCAGTGGTATCCATTGTTTTCTGTTGAGCCCTCCTCCCAGTGGGCGGACACAGTGCCGCCATAGCCCTGACATCATCAAACTGGATAACAGATGTCGCTCCACCAAGAGGATTCCCTGAAACCCCGCCTCTCCCAACTCGCAGCTCCACCCAAGCCACATCCAGGTGTGTCCTCAGCGAGTCAGGTGCTCATTGCTGAGCAGTTCCTAGACTCACATTGGAGGCAGCTGACCTCGGTTTCTGATGTGGCCTTTTGAGGCAACTATAAGCACAGCATCTGTGGATTGCTTGCTGAATCTTAACAGGTGGCCCCAGAGGGGTAGAAGCTTGGGCTAAGTTTGGCCTGCAGCTGAACCCCTCTCAGGACTGTGCCACTGGACACCGACTTCACAAATCCACACTAATAAGACCAGGAGACTTAGGAGCTTTGCTTAGTACATAGAAACAGACATGGAAAGGCAGCCAAAATGGGAAGACAAAGAAACAGAAACTATGTGAGAGAGAACAGAGATCTATATATAATGGAGTCAAGTAATCTAACAGATGCAGAGTTCAAAACATTGCTTATAAAGATGCTCAATGAACTTTGGGAAAT
>NW_006436288.1:9901703-9909277 GCF_000325575.1 Pteropus alecto
AAGACCCCTACATATGAAAAGGAAGGGGATGGAAAAGATATTGCTTTGATGGACCTAGAAGGTATTTAAGTCAGACAGAGAAAGATAAACACTATATGATTTCACTTATATGTGGAATCAAAGGAATAAAAAGAACAAACTAATTAAAAACATACTAACAAATACAGAGGACAATTTGGTGATGGAAAGAGGGGAGGGGGATCTGGGGAGCTGGGAGAATGAGGTGAAAGGCTAAAGAAGGACAAATTAGTAGCTGATGGATTGTCACGGTGATGGGGAGCACGGCAGAGGGAATGCAGTTAGCATTAATACATTGGCTAGGTGGAGGGTCAGGGGAGGGAGGGAGCAATTGGGGGGATCGTTTTATGAACTATATAGATGCTAACCAATGTACTGTATACTTGAAACTAAATTAAAAAATAATAAAAGTTAAAAAAAAAAAAAAAAAGGAATGTTTGCTTAATCCTAAAGGACAGAAAGCCATTCCAAGGATTAAAATAAGGAAAACAAGGTAGAATTTGTGCTTCGAAAGGTCTCTCTACTTAGTGGAAGATTTAGGGTACAGTGCCATACCAAAGACATGCACATTACTTGTGGAGGAACAAGGAAGAGAGAAAACACAAAATGGCTGGTAGCTGGCTGGGTCTTTGGTGTTGTTGCTAACACAAGAAATTCAAAAGAAGTCTTTGGAGGGGAGAGGGTGGAGCTGACTGTAATGAAGACAGGCTAGAGAGTAGATGTTTAGTTCAAGTTTGCACTTGTGTTTAAGGAGATTATAAAATATGTTTATATGTCCATTGGGCAGTTGGGTATTTAAATCTGGAGTGCACATGAGAGGTGAAGACTGGATATAGTTTGGAGACTTATTAAAAGGCAGTGGTAGTTAAAGCCACAGAGATAAAATGATGTTGTAAAAGTTTTCAACATTGAGTGTAGAAAATAAGAAGAGCAGTGGACTGAGAACCAGACCTTAGAGAAGGGCAAGCAGAGAAGAGTTTGCAAAGGAGGACAAAGGTTAGAAAGAGAGGAGGAGTCCCCAGTGTCAGAGGAGGGAGCGGGGAACACTTGCCCTTTACAATGAAAAGAGCAGTCCCCCCAGGGCCAAAGGCATGGAATATTTTAAATAATTCCATGCTGGAAAGTATTTACAGGGTTTGGCAATGTGTGAGTCATTGCTCACCTTTCCAAGAGTGCCTCTGGCAGTGGAGAGGGTAGGAATGCTATTACCCTGAGTTGGAAATGTGGACAGGAAGGAAAGGAGTTGAGCTCTGTGATTCGTTCAATAAGTTTGAAGAGAAACGAGCACAGTAATGCATGCTACCAGGTAAGGTACCCAGTGTTAGAGGGACATCGCTTTAAAAAATATGCTAGAAAACTAACATATGTCAGACAGTAGGGAGACGAAATGATTGAGATCTGGTCTCTGCCTTTAGAAGCTCATAATCTAGTGCAGGAGACAGAAATACAAATAGCTACAGCAAAGTGTAAAGAGAATGGGAATAGCCGTATGATCACAAAACCACAGGAAGAGGAAGGAGAGAGCCCCTGACTTTGCTTAGAAGTCAAGGAAGTAGATGAATTAGCAGATGAACAGATCAGAAAATGGAACAGTTGTGGAACAGCTGTGGAACAGCATGGAGCAGGGTAAAAATGGGCACATTTATTGACACGAATGTTCAATGTGGCTGAGTGCAGGAGACTGGTGGAGGCAAGAGATGATACTAGAAAGGCAAGAGTGAGTTCAAACCGCAAAGGGCTTCATTCACCACATTAAAGATTTGAACTTTTTCCACTAAGTAATAAAGAAGCTTACTAAAGAGCTTTAAGCAGATCAAATAATATGAAAAACTGTCTTTTATAAGCAGGTAATAATATATAAAGCCCAGCGTCCCTTTAGAAGCATCTTTTCAAGATACTTTATATATTTTTATCATAAATACAACATAAAAAAGTTACAAACTTTCATTGGTTCTCATTTCACTACCTGGAACCAAAGGACATCTCTGATTTTCTCTAGGGTTGGAAAAGATTTAAGTGTGCTGAAAGACTGGATGATTTAGTGGAGTGAGAATTTGTTTTACCTTATTACTGAACCCCTGAAAGTTTTCTCTGGCAAGAATGGATCCAAAGACATATAAAAAAAATTATCATTGTTCAAATTATAATTAAATGTGTAATAAAATTTGCAAAAATCAAAACACGCACTCAGAATCTTGACCCTGTGTTTTGGGTGGTGAATGCTATGCTAATGAATCTTTAGAAACATGGCCTTGATGTGTGATCTGGAGTATCCTAAAATTGTGATTTGAAACACTTATTAAGAACTTGTCAATTAATTATAAATTATGTTACAACATGATTATAATGCTTACAATATAATATTAAATGTTAATGTTAAATTAAAATAAAAGTATAGACAATCATAAGTAAGCTATGGTTATAATTGTGTATATCATGTGGAAGGCAATACACCAATCCAGATATGAGTTGTGTAGATAGTGGGAACGTGAGGCTTCTCCCCCTCTTTTTTTAAAAATGTAGTTATATTGTTTTTACAACAAAAAAGAAAATCCATTTGTGTTTAGCACAGCTAAAAAATGTATATATAAAGCTCATTTAATAGATATGATTCTATATCATCGGAGTTTATACATCTATGAGCTCTAATCTACTTTCGTGACCTTCAGCTCCACTCTACTTTGAAAACCAGGCTCTGAAGTTTGTCACTCTCTGGAATAGCTAAGCCTCTGGAATCTTAAACCCCATATTCCATTCTCAGACCACAGCTGCCTATCTTTCTAGCTCTTTCACAGCTTTACCACAATACCTGCTGTCAGCCTCATCAAGAGTTTCAGTTCCTCCACCCTTGTTTTATTCCTAGAATGCCCCGTTTCTCCTGCCTTGACATCTCCATGTCCCTGACTCATCAATTCCATCATATAATTTCTTTTCATACTTCCCTGCCTAATTCTAAAGCATTGATTTCCTTCCCCCCTCGCCGCCCACCCGCCTCCACACACACACAGATGCATTGTATTGGGAGAACATCTAATCTTACAGGTACAGCAAGAGATTGAATCCCAGTATGGAGGCAACTTTGACCACTGCTTATAGCGGAGATTGGTAATTGCCTCCTCCATATCCTTCTTCTTTACTAATAGAATCTAATTTTCATTAGCAAGACTATACACATAACCAAAGATTACATTTCTCATACTCTCTAACAAATAGATGTAACCAATGAGTAGTCATCTGCATAGGTGTCCCAGAAAGCTCTTAAAAGGGAGTTCACTCATCTGGGAGGTGTGCTTCTTTTGGCCTTGCCCTTTTCTTCCTTTTTCATGCCTTTAGCTGAGATACGACACTTAGAACTTAACAGAAATTTTACAACCATGAGGAAACCTTTTAAAAGTCTCTGTGTGCTAAGGATAATGGAAATCTTGTATAATTGTGACACAGCCCTGGCCCATCTGCTTGCAGACTTTTTTTATGCGAAAGAAAATAAAACTATCTGTTTTAAGTCACTGTTATCATCACGTAATTATTACTAACAATTTGGCAACTCCTAATAAACACATTATTTCATTCATTCATTCATTCATTCATTCACTACCACGTATTTGTTGATTACCCGTTTTGAGTTCAGCATTATCTCAGAAGTTTGGATAAAAACAAATTGACCTTTCTTCATAAGGTTGTTATAAGAATAACAACTATATGAGATTAATACTATTTCACAGCCGTATGTCTTCAAGTCCTAACCCATTAGCTAATACCTATGGTGTTTATGCTGAATGAAATCACTCTTCATGATGTAGTTTATTGGGTCCTCCCTGACATGGAGGGAACTGCCTGTGGCTTTCTTTACTCAGTGAGTGTGCCTTACTATGTTTTTTTTTTTTTCCTTGTCATGCTATATTAGCTAATGAATCATGCTATCACTAAAGGTTTTGTTGTAATATTTTACCAAATAATGATATAACCAGAATACTCTCATCTTTCTATGGTCACAGTTCAGAAAGCGACACTGGCTAGTCAGTTACTTAAGTTACCTTTATGCAATATTTAACCATCTGTGTATCATTGACGTAAGAAAGGAAAAAAAGTCTATGGCCATGCTACCCTGAATGCGCCCAATCCCGTCTGATCTTGGAAGCTAAGTAAGGTCAGCCTGGTTAGTACTTGGATGGGAGACCACCTAGGAAGACCAGGTGCTGTAGGTGTAAAAAATAAAAATAAAAATAAAAAAATAAGGTCAACCAAAAGTTGCCTTGCCAGAAAGAAAGGAAGAAAGAAAGAAAGGAAAGAAAGAAGAAAAATCAACTACAGTAAAAACTAACACATTTCTATTTCCTCCTTTTCTCTCTAGAAGAGATCCTAACATGTCTCTAAGCCTTTAGTTATCTGACCCTTTTTCTCAAAACTTTCTTTTCTTATAAGTCAGTTCCTGTCTCTCCAAGTCTTTAATATTATTAAATGGTATTTCTCAGATTACTTCTACAGACATTTAGCATTTCAGCGAAAAGATAATCTGTCAGTAACTCAATGCCTTGAGTAAAGGACTCAACCTGCACAAACACTCTTAGCCTGTTTTAATTTTGACAACCCGACTTCATTTTCTAAAACCTGGTACTGTTTAAAAATATATATCACAGGCTGTGTGCTGGGCATGTCAGAGACCAAATGTATGCAACCTGTGGAAGAAAAGTCTTTGGGAAGACTTGGGAAATGAGGGAGAATAGGTATTTACCCACTCCTGCTTTGGTTTTGCTCCCAACCTGGAAGCTGGTGGCAAAGATTAAGGTCCTTCTCAAATTGGAAGGTAACTGAAGCTGAACATTTTCACCATGAGGAGCAATCATTTAGGTAGCAACATTCTCTTCAGATAGCCCCCATTAAAAACCAGCATGAAGGGTCTTAAGTCTTTGAGTAAGTTTACCAGCTTTGATGATAGTTCTAACAGAAAAGTCCTATAAACAATTAAAGGCAAATGTTTTTGAGTTTGGACTATGACATTTTACAACTGAACACTGCATATTCCTACTCAAGATCTTACAACAAATGAAAAGTTAACTATTCTATTGTAATTGAAGCCCATACCAGCTGTGAGAGGAAAATTCACCACTTTCTACCAGGAAGATTAGAGGCTTTTTCTAGCAAGGCAAAAACCAGTTATTAAAGTTTTCTAACTGAATAAAGACTTTGTGTGTTACTGGGGATGTATAAGCAATTAGTTCTTGCCATCATACACAGGATAAAGTGAATTGTAGAAGTGTGGGCAGGAACAGAAGTAGGGTCCTATTTATCCACATCTAAACTTATTTTCCTGCCTTTCAAGCCTAATGTCTACCCCAAGACACCCAATATGACATGCAAAAGAACTTGAAACTCCTTTCACAGAGTCAGTATGGATTTGGGATCTGGATAGAGCTTCGAATTCTTGCTCTATCACTTACTGGCTGTGGAACATGAGCAATTCACATAAACTCTTTGAGCAGCAATTTCCTATTCTATGAAGCAGTGTGAATAATAACTACTGTGCTAGTTTATTGGGATATTTAGCAACAACATACATAAAGTATCTGGCATATAAAAGGGTCTCAATACATGATAAATGTTGCTATAAATATAGCAAATCTCTATGTTACCCCCCCCAATAAACACACACACACACACACACACACACTGGGGAGGGGAGAAGGAAGGGAGGAAACATATTTTTGTTACTTTATCATTTCATCATTTCAGGTATAATATGGAAATTACTTGAGCTACAGATTTTACATTAAGTCAGCTTCCATTCAGAGGGACATATTAATTTAATTTCCCAGAGAATGGGCAAGAAATATTCTTTAGGAGAGAGAAAGAGGGAGGAAGGAGAGGGAGAGATTGCCCATCAATCATATCCTCTTCAAGAGGCTGACCAGTCTGAGTCCACCTGGCTGACCAGTCTGGGTCCACCTGAGCTCTTTTTGCGAGAGATTTGGTAATCCAGCCAATGAATGGAAAGAAGTGAAATACGTGAAGGGGAGGGAGCAGGTGATCAGTCTTTCCCTCATTCCTGTTTACCACCTCCAGCCATGTACGCATGTCATTTTGCATAATAGTATCTATCTTTCCAAGGCAGAAAAGCATTACAGAGAAAGAAAGCAGGGATCTCCTTTCTTAAAATGTTACCTTCAGTGCCTGACATTTCACCATGACTCTGAGAATTTATAGTGGATATATGGTGTGCTGCCCAGATGCCCCAGGAGACTGAGCCTCTCATTCCCTCTGCTGTTGGGAGAGTTGCCTGCTGATGACTCACAGCCAACTCCCTCCTCAGGAACTGTCCTCAGTCAGAGGGAGCTTCCTTGCTCCCCTAAGGCAGCCTGCATCTAGTGACTATCTGAGTTGGGGGTAAAAAGGCCCTGCATCCTTGTCTCAATTCAGGAAGGGCCATTTCACCTCTAGAACTCCACAAGGGAATCTGCTGAGCCCTCTGTTGCAACTGCATCATGGTTCAAATCTTTGTCTCCTCTGAATGGATGCTGACTCTTCTATTTCCCCTCACTCTCTAATAAGAGTTCCTTAGAGCTCTCCCTAGTTAACTTTCTGCACTCAAATCTCCATCTCAGAACCTGTTCAAAACTTTGTCTACAAATGGGTAAAAGAGCAAGCAAAAAACAGATAACTAAATACTCAAATACTTAACCACTTCTTATACCTTAAGTGATGGAATCGAAGGCAGAACGGCAGAGAGTCCAAGGGGAATCTGAGCTTACATTGGTGCTGTAGGATATAAAAGAGAAACCTGGCTCCAGCTCTTGAAACAAGGATTGGACACCTGCCAAAGGTTTTGCATTGTGTTCTTCTGGACTACATGTGCATAAAAGAGGGAGTGATAAAATGCCAGTCATTGTCTACTTCAAACAATTCAGAATCCATCCTGAGGCTAGCTGAAAACTGGCTTGGGAGATAACAATGACATAAGCATTGTTAACAAATACAAGAAACAATCACAATAATAAACATTAGTGTGCTTTACAGATTACAAAATATTTTCAACTATAACCCTTTCCATCTTCATGATGGAAAACTACCAGATGAGTGGGCTTTTTGTTGTTGTTGTTGTTGTTGTTGTTGTTAACTACTACTAACTCTGAATGAAGAGATATAGATTGGTTCCGAGAACTCCAGGTCACACACCTGAGCCAGGACTCACATGCAGTTGTCACTCCAAGCCCCGGGCACAGTCCCCTATTTAAAGATGCTTATCCTCAACAGTATCTCAGCTTGATGTTCTCTACTGAACTCTTTTATCACAACCAATTGAGTATGTAAGGCAAAGAGTGAAGTCAAAAATATGAACCACTTACTTTGTAAAGAGACAGATCAGCTCTCTGCCCAAAATAAGGCTACTCATTCAGTATCAAAGACTTTTTATAGGTGTGTGAAGGACCAAATCTGAGATTCTTTAGAGACTACCTAACTTAAGTCATTGAACTAGAAAGCATTTTGTGTGTACCTATGGAACTTTTGTGTCTTATACTTGATAAATTCAACCCTTGTTTCCTATGAAACCAAAACCACCC
>NW_006436288.1:9909290-9938475 GCF_000325575.1 Pteropus alecto
CAACTGAGAGGAATAAAGGTGAAGGGATTTGAAGTAAGGGGTAGGGCAACTGAATAGAGAAAAAGAAAAATTTTATTACCTGTAATTGCTTCCATGATTTAATTTCTTTGTGCTCCACTCTTATTCATGAATATTCGCTATTTTTACTGCCTGACCTAAGCATAGATCTATCTGAAGAAGCTGCCATGAAGGCAAATTTCAAGTATATTTTTCATAACCTCATAAGTGTACAGGCTGCTGGGAAAAAAAGAGCTGAAAGAAAATCTAGAAAGGATCGTTATGCTTACCTAAATGTTGCATTAAGGTGTGTGAGGCCTAAACCAAAGAAAAAAATATAGCCATCGTATTCCATGAGGGAAATGTGCAGTAAATAGTCTTTGTTTAATATCCTACTTAGTTTTCTTGAACCTATCAAGCCATTTTCACTTCTTAAACTGCATTACTAGAACCCACAGAGAGGATCAAACCTGAATTTGCTAATAGGATATATACTCAAATCTTAAATATGTGTTATATAATTTGAAGAAGCATATTTAATTACTGCTATGTGGATCTCACATTTGTTCCAGTCTGATTTGTGGGAAGCTATTCTTAAGTTGTTTTACTTATTAGCTATTCTGATCTCTAGGGTGTCCATTTATGGCATGCCAGTGGGGAGCATAACATTAGGAGCAGATTTTTCTTAGAGCAAAGTGGTAAATCTGCATGAACTTTTAAAACAGAACTTTTGAATGCACTCCAATCTGGAACACATAATTATTTCATGCTGACTGAAATCAAGAAGAAGAAATATGTGACTATATGCACAGATATAATTACAAATTACAACCTGTGCCTCATCACTGCCATCTATGTAAAATCTTTGCTAGTTTTCTTAAAATAATGATTCTTTCTATAATTTAATGAAATTTTGAGTATAATGTAACCCTACGTCATTTCTAGCCAATTTATAACGCCTGATGACATCAGTTGAAACTTGAGGAACTTTTCTAATGACATTGAAATAAATTCACAAGCATGCACACAAAAATTTCTTTCTCTTGCTTTCTTTCCTTTTATATTTATTTAATTTTCCTTTTAAAAACAAAAGATTGGCCATAAAAAAGAATGAAATCTTACCATTTGCAACGACATAAGTGGACCTAGAGGGTATTATGTTAAGTGAAATAAGTCAGACAGAGAAAGACAAATACCATATGATCTCACTTATGCGTGGAATCTAAAGAACAAAATAAATGAACAAATAAAACAGAAACAGATTCATAGATACAGAGAACAAAACACTGGCTGCCAGATGGAAGGAGAGTTGGGGGACTGGGTGAAAAAGGGGAAGAGATTAAGAAATACAAATTGGTAGTTACAAAATAGTCATGGAGATGTAAAGTACGGCATAGGGAATATAGTCAATAATATTGTAATAACTATGTATAGTGCCAGGTGAGTACTAGACTAATTGAGGGGAATCACTTAATAAATTATATAAATGCCTAAGCACTGTGTAGTACACCTGAAACTAATATAAAATCATTTTGAAAGTCAAATGTAATTGAAAAAAAAAAAGTTAAAAAAATAAAAGCAGGAGAATATTAATAGCCTACAATAATTCCTGGATTTCTTTTCAGAAGTATGACTGAATGTTGAAATTCATCATTTTATAAATACACTTTGAGTTTTCTACATAAATGCACAATAACTTATGTTTGTCAGAATAAAGCTCATTTGCCAGTGTCCTGTCCATTAATTCAGCCTCTGAGATACTACCTCAGATTTTCCCTCTGTACTGGGCACCTTTGCACCTGAAAAAATATCATATATTTTGAATGTGAAGTTTTCACTCATCTATAAAAATTTTAAATAAACCAATTCTAGTACCGATCCCAGGTAATTCCACTATTTGTATTCTGCATTATTCAGAAATACTTATTTAGTCTTCTTTTGTTTTAGGTCTCCAGGCTAGTCATTTATCCATGACAAAATTTGTTCTTCGATTCCTTGATAACTTTTAAAAAATCTTTCTCAAATGCTTTGCTCTGACCAAACATTTCTTTGTATACTTAGAGAAAACTAAAACTTTCCCCCAATAAATTATGTTTCTTGGGCATTCACTGAGTCTCTACTTAATCTTGGCTTCCAACAGCTTTCCAGGTATAACAATGAAGCATTCTAGGCTGTAGTTTCCATTTTTGTAACCCTTCCAATGAATAGAGGCCATCTGAAAATCCATTGAGAATGCTCTATCATAGCAGTACAACTGGGAAACCTTTCTTACCTTTATTCCATGGTGCACCAATCTTTGTTTTTTAATATACAAATCAAATTTCATCTCCTTGATGAAGTTTTCTATGATTTGTCCTATTCCTATTCAAGAATTAACTCATTTGCTTGCATGAGCGAAACCAAGTATATTCGGAAATCAGTAACTAGAATCACTTTATCCTCACAATCAAGTAGGATAGAAAACTGTTTGCATAGGCTCATAGAGACATTTTAAGGTGAATAGGTAGAATAGTAGGAGAGTTTTTGTTGAACAGCTTTGACTACCTCATTGCATTGGAGTCAAACAAATCTAGTGTGGACCCAGCTAAATGATCACAAATTCATTTTATA
This sequence comes from Pteropus alecto, assembly GCF_000325575.1. Classification (NCBI taxonomy): domain Eukaryota; kingdom Metazoa; phylum Chordata; class Mammalia; order Chiroptera; family Pteropodidae; genus Pteropus; species Pteropus alecto. The sequence continues at coordinate 9,911,898 of NW_006436288.1, forward strand.
AATATAGGACTATTCATGTATTCTATTTCTTCTTGAGAGAGCTTTATGGTTTCTGTCTCTTTAGAAATTTGTCAATTTCATATAAGTTGCTGATAATATACTCTTATTATCCTTTAAATATTGGTGATGATTAAAACCAAAATTAAGGATAGACTCATTGAATGCGTAAGAAATATAATTAAATTTGTTGAATCTGTAGTGTGAGATTCACCTTTTCACTTGTGATATTGTTATCAGTGTTTTCTTTTCTTTTTTCCTGTTCAGTCTGAATAGTTTTTATCAATTTTATTCATCTTTTGATAAACCCGGTTATTAATTTCACTGATTTTCTCTATTTTTCTGTTTACTTTCATTGATTTCTGCTATTACCTTCATTATTTCCTTCTTTCTTCTATTTTAAGTTAAATTTACTCTTCTTTTTCTAGTTTCTTAAGATTATTGATTTGACACCTTTCTTCTTGTCAAAATGTAAGTATTTACTATTTTACATTTTTCTCTAAACACTGCTTTGCCTTTATCACACAAGTTTTATATGTCATATGCTCATTTTCATTCAGTTCAAAATATTTTGTAAATTTCTTGTGATTTCTTCTTTCATCCATAGATTATTTAGAATGTATTGTTTATTTAAATTCCAAATATTTGGAGATTTTTCCAAATAATTTTGTTATTGATTTGTTAAGCCAGTTCTCCACCTGGTCCTCAGTTTGAGGTCATGACTTTTATCTTCCTATCTAGGGTATGATGATGGGTCCCTGCTAATATTTGATCCCTGAAATGTACCCTTCAGCTTCATGCCTCACCCTCTTCCCCTTTAGTAATCTTCATGGACTCATCTGGATGTGCCTGACTCCCTATCTTCTACCTGACGTAATAGAGGAATCACAAAAAATGATTAATTTCATAGAAAAATCAAATAGTGGTCTAATTTAATCAAATTAAAAGACTACCAACATGTATTAAGGGTTTGGCAGAGATTAGATAAATAATGCACAGAGTAGATTTCTCCAGAAATACTCAGTAAGTGAGAAATAAGACACTGAAAATGAATAATGGGGTTTTACTCAAACTTGAGAATTAATAGAGTTGATAAGATCAAGGTATAAAGGACTTATGATTGCAAGTAAGACCCTTCTTTGACATTACCCCACAATTCTTTCTAAATTATCTTCCCATTTTTTCCCACTGGCTTCTCAGTGCAGGTATCAAATGATTCATGTGACTTAGATATTCTACATGATACCAGAATTACAACATAGAATATTATCAGGTTCAGCAAAGGTGTAACCCCCATTCTTCATCAATGATTGTAATCATACCTATCACTGGCACTTCCTCTAACAGCCAGCTAGTATCAGTTTATTGCTTATGATTATAACCAATATAGCCCAATCTATTTCCCCAACTGTTCAAGCTTAAATTTATGTTATTAATTTTTCAGGTTTGAGAATTATGAGGTTTTTTTTTTAATTAAAAGGGTCTTTATTTTTTTAGAGATACTGAAATACCTATAGATGAAATGACATTTTGATAAAACTCTAAACTTAATTATTTCTTTATTGAAAGAGAATATATTGGAAATTTTTAAAATTTAATCTCAAATGAAGACTATGTGATACTATTTGTTAATATATCCATATAGGAGAAATAACAGTGCAAACATAGGGGATCTATATCTCGTCCACATAAAGTCTTCAGACGGACATCTCATATGATGATGCACAAACAAACCAACTCAAAAACAGGTCTCATAATTTGAAGAAAGTCATAATTGATCTTCACGGATGCCAGGCCCTAAAAAATATATCCCCTTTATGATGTCTGGAGGAAACCACTAATAATGAAGGGAGAGGATGTTACCTAATCTAATTACAGACAAAGCTGGGCCTGCCTTAAGTTGGCCCCTTCTAATGCAGTTAGCATTAATATGATAGCTAGGTGGAGGGTCAGGGGAGGGAGTAAGCAATTGGGGGGATCATTTTATGAACTATATAGATGCCTAACCAATGTACAGTATACTTGAAACTAATTTAAATAAATAAATATTTTTAAAAAGTTGGCCCCTTCTGTGTTTCCTAACTCATAATTCCCATTCTAAGATGGCCTGAAAGAAGGGAAAATAGACCAGCCCTCACTAATCGAGTTGTGTCTATATGTACAAATAAAAAGGGTAACTTCTGAACTGAATTTTTGTCTCTCTCTACTCAGAAAGCACAAGATCCTTACTCATTTATAAAATTAATACCTATTTTAATACTGCATGTTTATTAATATAAATATAGTGCTAACTTTATTTATAGGGCTTAAGCTACCATAGTTCATGTCTGCAAAATTTGATAAAAAGTATTACAAAGATTCCAAGAATTTCTATCAATACTTTTTTGGTAATGGTTTTTAAAATCAGCAAATTAATTTGCAATGCTGCTGAAGATGACTAATCAATTTTACTATAGTTTTAAGTTATTTGTCACTTTGGAAGATGAAAAATAATTTTCTTTTTAAAAGTTAAAGCACATAATTTGCTTTTTTGGATTAATGCTGTGACTCTATCTGGTATCACTAATTGATAGAGGATTTATTACATTATGTTAAAAGTCTTTGGATATTGGATGTAAAGATATTTTATAATCACAAAACATATCCTAGAGATAAAATCAGATTCCATTTTATAATCAACATGACTTAGGGAACTTAGCTGAGCCAGAAAAAAAGAAAAAACAAAGCAGAAGGAAAAAGGAAACAAATGGAAGGCTCGAGGTTGAGGTTTTAACTCTTAGAAAGGATAAAATCCAGTCTTATAATCGAAACTCGTGGTTATTTATTATTAACATGGTAGAGAGATTGAATTTTTAAAAATCTTGCCTTCTTGGCCATCTGTCCACTGCCTCTGTGTGCTACTGCTGCTGCTCCAAGGGAAAATAAATACATGCTGGGTTGATCCTAGGAATACTGGGTTTACTATTAGTGACATTCTCATTAATGCCAACCATACTGCAGTCTAAGAAAAGTATCATAAATAAAGGTTTGATGATGGAATGTAAATTGATTAGGAGCTTTGACGTCATGTTTAGTATTTTAGGGTTTTGTTTTTGTTTTGTTTTATTCTTTTTTGGGGGGTTGGAGTTCTATTCTACAACTCTGAACAGCTAGAATTCCATTTCAGTCTCAACAGAACTAAAGAATACTGAGCACTGTATTGTCCCAGCTTTTAAAACGAAGCCTGAAATATCAATTAGAACAATGGCTATGGAAGAAAAACAACAATAAAGTTTGTTTTGTTTGACTGCGACTTACAATGATATTATTGTCCACACATGTCTGTCTATAAATACTGTTATGCATCTTGCAGTTTTTTCCCCTCGAGTATAGTCCAGGCATGGAATTAGCTGATCAACCCGTTACCATGGATACTGAAAACCTGGCCAAGTGACTGCAAATGTAGCTAGTGGGTAAAATTGTATTGGTATCTGTTGTGTGACTAAAGTCAGTGCTCTGTCCTTCTCATGAGGAAGAGTAGCCCCAGTGTCCCCATGTCCCCAGAGAACTCTATCCCCATAAGTCCTGCTCTCACCTTTTACTTGCCTTGGCTCCCCAGACTCTCTTGAGGTCCTGGTCCCAGAGATTCTACTATGTACCCACATAGGAATCCAGCGATACCACCACCTGCCTCAAGTATTTGTCTCTGGGATACTCATATCCAACCTCTAAGGATTTGCCAGTTTCTCTCCTTATCTAAACCATGTGTGAAAATCTTTTACTTTTGTTTTAGCTTAAACAAAATGCTTAACCAAGGAAGTTAAGAGGAAAACAAAATTTAATTCAAATTCTTGTTCTACCTTTAACTCACTCTGGACTTTGAATAAGTTATCTCACTTTTAATTATTCATTCATCCAACATTTGCTGAGGGACTATGCCAAACATCCTGAGGCAACAAGTATGCAAAGAAAAATAAGAAACAATTCTTGTTCTCACAGAGCTTGCAATGGAAAACAGAAGATGGACATGTCCTCCAATGTTCACGTGCTGAGTGACACAGATTATGACAGGAGGAAATGAAGGAGCTCTTAGAGGGTCATCTCATGCAGACTGGGAAGGTCCAGTTAGGCTTCCGGGAGTAGGAGACTCTGAGATGAGGCCTGAAGGATGAGTAAGAGACAGCCAGTCCAAGACAGGAGGCGGGGAGAGAGGTAGTGCCAAAGTAGGAAAGAATAAAATGATAATGGACTTGGAAAGTAGAAAATATTATCCTGGCACATAACTTGACCAGCATGAAAAATTGCCATAATAATATAAATACCATTAATTAGCTTTTAATGCCAAACTGTAGATTAAAGTATTGCTAATGGTTTCAGCATAGAATAACATTAAATGTTAACATCATTTAACCATGTGGAATTATTACATCTATCCTCGACCTACTAAGTCCATTCCTAGGTATTTACATAAGACAAATGAAAACATATGTCCACACGGAAACCAGAATAAAGATGTTCTTAGCAGCTTTATTCATATTAGCCCAAACTGGAAACAACTCAAATGTCTACTAACAGTGAAATGGATAAACAAATTGTATTTATACAATACAATATTCTTCAGCAATAAAAAGGAGTAAACTATCGATACATGCAACAACATGGATGAATCTCATAGACATTATATTGAAAGAACCCAGACACATACCCCCCAAAAAGACAATGCTATGTTTACATTTATGTAAAGTTCTAGAAGAGAAAAATCTACTCCATGATAAAAAAAAAAAAAGTTGAATAAGTCGTTGCTTCTGGAAGGGACAAAGGACTGACGAGGAAGGAGCACAAGGGGGTGGTAAAATGATGGCAATGTGGATCACACAGGTACGTGCACTGCTTGAAGAAATGGCTGATTTCAGGGCTGGAGCAGAGGAAAGTACAGGATGAGCCTGGAACAAAGAAATAAAACATTTCACAAGAAAGTAAAGGATTGCTCAAAAAAATGATGGGGCATATCAAAATGATGCAAAAGAAACACTGAGGCTCCTACTAGCCAAATCTAAGATAATTAGAGCATCAAAATAAATAATGATAGTAATGGATTATTGAATAATAAGAAGAATCCATAAGTCCATGGTCATAAAAAATAAATAATAAATAATAATATAAGGAAAGTCCTTCCTTACAGTAGAATGCTACCATTTGGCGTTAGAATAAGGAAGTATTCTAGTTCCTCAGAGAAGGAAAGGCTTTGCTTGATTTTAAATTTGAAAAATACTTCTCATTGGAAGAAAATAATAATATATATTGTAATAAATGTTAAGATAGTATACACTATCTTCAAATGCATTTTTATTACTAATATCAAATGATTATCTCTGCCAATAATATGACACTAAAGTACTACTCAGTGAAGATAATTTTAGGAGGCTTAAGGATACTAAGCATACAGCTATTCAATGCTCTAGAAATAGCACTGTTCTCTGGAGAACACATTATATTTCTTAAGGTACATCTAAATGAATATATTTTTGATTATATATATGATTATATCAAAGTCAATGGAATCAATTGCCACAAAATGCACTGATTGGTTTGTTGAATGAACATAGAAACAAAGGCTCTGAAAGTTGGAAAGGATTTTAGACATCTCTTGGTCCATTAATAAATTAGAGCAGCTAATATCATAAAAGTCATCTCTGATAATCAGCATAGGAACTCAGGTTGCACACCACGATGGACTGTTGGATTACTTTCTAACAAGGCCATCTGCTCCACTGTTGCAGACAGTTCTTTTTTCACACTATTCTGAAAACTCCTGGACTGTAATTTCCACGAGTTTTTAGTCTGTCCTCCAGATCAACTGAGAAACCTTTCAAATATCAGAAGACACTTGTGATTTACCATGTCTGCCTTACTTTGCCTAAGCTAACCATCTTCAGTTTATGCTTTCATCCATATAAAATGACGATGATAATAATATTACTTAAAAGTCATGTAACACTTGAAACTTTTCCTGTGCTTTTGTATATAGGATCTCATTTTATCTTTTTAAGATATCTCTGAATGCTATACAATAGATATTTTACACATGAGAAAACTGGCTTGCCTAAGATCATACCACTGGTTTACGGCAGAATGTAGACTACAAGCTTGATCTCTTCATTTTCTTCCTATCTCTGCATTTAAATGAGCATTTCTAAACTAGATTGAACACTCACTAACTGCAATGAATATTTAGAAGGACATTTTGAAGGCATTTTATTAATATTAGGAAAATAATCAGGAAGACATATTTACAGTAATACTTGTAAATTTACAGATTTTTTCCAAATGCCAAGAATTTTGTATAGATGTTTAGAACTTCAAGATTATATTAGAAGAGTTCGTTACTCTTCCGTTTCCAGCTATAAGTTTTGACCATCTATAAGACTGAGTTTAGGTTTAAGTTTTCTGATCATCCCAACTGTAAGATAATATACTAATAAAAACCCTCTGGTTTGCCAAATAAAGGTAGAATTCTTAGAGTAAATTTACAAATGTGTGAAGGTTCTAGGACTTTTGAGTCAGTTCAGATATTATTTTCCTGCTGTTTTTCCTATATTCATCTTCACCCACTCATATTTATTGAGTTCCTGGGCATCTTCCGGTTCCTCTTCTGTGTTCCCAGCAAAAAAAAAAAAAAAAAAAATAGGTCAGAATACAAACATTTTTTCCTTAAACAGCAACAACAAAAACTCACTGCATAGATAAAACTTCGCCTGTTGGGAAAAAATCCTTAAGGCCTTAGAACTAAATATAAGGCACTCAATTTAAATACATTGAAGCAGCAGTAGTTAACAGTATGTAATCAAAATATTGGCTTTAAAATGTGCCGTCAGGGCATTTCAACAAAGTCCAATTTAAAGAACTTTCACTGTGCTAAGGAGGTGCTCTACTGAGTCTGAATACTTTGAAAACTCAAGTGGTGAGAGCTCTCCATGAGGGACACCATGCCTCCCATCCTTCATTCATGGACATGTGTGCCACCATTGAAACTCTCGTGGGAGGGCAATCTGCGACAAGGCTGAAGAACTGAAGAATTTCTTGACCTCTGCGGGAACTGGAGTGAAACCTTTGATGTGTTGAGTTGGGACTCACTCGTAGCCGGTTGAGCTACTGGAAACATTAGCCTGACCACACATTCTGTTTGAGGAGAATGATTCTGCTCTTCAGCTTCTCTTTTCCTTTTCCATGTGTCCAAATGCCAATTTGAGCCATTTTCTTAAAGAACAAACTAATAGACATCAATATATACAAAATAAAAACTAGCCATCGTGCCCTTTGGCTACAAAATGGTCACAATCAATGAGACGAAAAAACTGGGAAGCCATGTAGGAAATTTAAATTGACCAGCCTCTCCTTGGGATAGTGACTCAGCCACCAGCCAGGGCCAATTCCAATGTTTAATCTTGCAGGCAATGAACAGTTGTGGAGCACCAGCGATTCAAGTTGCCGTGCTACTGAAATCGAGCATGTAGTTCCTTTACCTTGCATCTTCCTGATTCTTTACTAAGTATTCTAGCTTTTAAAATGCCATCCTCTACTCCCCGATCTTTGGTGTCTTTTCCTTCTAGAAGCAACAGAATCATTGACAGGGATCAGGCGTAGAGTGAAACAGTCTACTTTTAACCTAGGTTCTCCCACCAGAAGAGGTTATTTATTCCTGGCTCTGGATGTTTTCTTATATCTAGAAAGACCTCAACCAGTGTAACATCCCTGGCTTCTTCATTCTTTTACCACTCTGACCTCAGAGAATGAGGAGCAAATGATCTGATTGGTAAGGCCCCCACAGTAGGACACATGTGCCCATCTGGCTTGACTTAAAGATAAGTCTGCCTGTTTCTCAGCTACAGCATTAAGAAACACACTCCTAAGCCACATTATCCCTCCCAGCCTTAATCAATAATAAGTATGGTATTCTGATCTCCATCTGTCCTATTCCTTGTCTATCTCTTAAGTGGCTTAGAACTCAGGACCACTTTTTAACTACGTTGTCCTTGGAGAGTTATTTTACTATAGTTGTCATTATCTGGATATTCATAAATGTCAAGTTTTTGAGGATCTTCTGATTCTTCTTCTGGATATTATCGTTATTTTATCAACTTAGCAGGACCATAAATGTAAGATGCCTAGCACAGGGCTTTGCGTGCAATTAAAGTTTACTTTCCCTTGCTATTATTCTTTTTATTTACTCATCACTCCATTGTCTTAATTCTTTCTTCCTTTTAACTTCCTCCAATAAATTATCTTCTCCTCTCCTCACTGTCTTCAACACTTTCTTATCAAACCTTTCCATATCTAGACATTGCCCAAATTAAACCTAAATTTAGTTCTTAAAGTGTGGTCTTAGGATCTTCAGGGAATTTGTTGGAAATGGAAATTCAGCCACCCCCCTCTCAGATCTACTGAATCAAGAAACTCTGGGGGTAGAGCCCGGCAACTTGTTTTAACAAGGCATCCAGGCGATTCTGGAGCACGGTCAAGTTTCAGAACCAGAAGCCTAAATCACTCCATATCTGTTCAGTTCCATGGCTTGTCTCTGCTCAGATACTTTTCTTTTTGTGCTTTGGTCTCTTTTGTGATTACCAGCTGTTTTGCTTGGTATCACTATCAATTGTTTCACTCCCAAAAGCCTACACCTCCAACCAAAACAGGAAACAAAGGTAACTATTTTGCCTTTAAATGATTTAAAATTAGGATCTACAAATTTCTTTTACACAGATTTTTTTTGTCCACTTTTAATTATTATATCTGATTTATTGTAAAATTCAGGCAACTCTGTTTTGGTTTACCAGGTGGTTCATTTTCAGTTATTGTGTAACAAACTCATAAATCTGCGAATCTTTACTCTGTTTTGTTTTTAATGGGTAAACAGAAAAGTCTCCTATAAGAGGAAACTACAGGTAGCGCTGAAAAAAAATTGGTCTTCACAGCACCGATTTCCCAACAACTTGAAAAGCATCAAGCAATTCAATTATCCTAAAATTGCCATCCAATTTGTTTCTCTGTGGGAGAGCTAGTATTCTTGTCAAGAAGACCAGGAAGTTAACTGCTTTTTGGAATATGTGAATCTTTTCCTTCCTATTTTTGCTGAGTCTCTAAAACAATATTTAGGGGCAGCAAGAACTAGGCGGGTAGGGGTGGGTCCAGGGGCAAGGAGAGAAGCAGCAAGATGGGAGCTGGAAAAAAAAAAGATGTTTTTCCATTTTAAATGAACCCAAAATATCACTAATTTGTTAAATATACTTTGAAATTAATCTTTACTAATTTTACCTAATGCCTATGTACTCCAAATAATTGAATGGTTCAGGTATTTATTAGTTTCCCTCTCACTATTCTTCAAATGTTTCTGCAAGTTAATTTTCAATCAACAAGATTGGTAAGCATTCATAATTTTATAAAATTAATATTAATGTGCAACATTTTAGGAAAATGTCATTCTCATGCTATTCATTATGAGACATTTGGGGTGGAAGCAAGCCATTCACTTAAGTTGTAATGAAAGCATTTAGTATTTATTAGTGTGTAGGAGTCTTGTTCTCAAGAGAGTATTTCACAGCTATTATTCATTCAATCTCAGTTTCCCTGGAAGGGAAGGAAAAGGAGCACAGTGAGCCAGAGTCAATGAGGCATTGTTTAGCTCCATTCCAAAGGACTACTCAATTTCAACCTTAGGTTCAAGTTAAGACTCTCTGGCTCAGGATGTTCTTTGTGATCTATTCCCACTTGTAACACCTCAGACATCACTTGTCTGGTCTCTGATCACCTAACACTAACAGGATCCTAGGAGGCATCCATGGAACAAAAAATCTCTCCCGAAGAACAAGGGCCTTCCAGAGTAAAGCATGTATTCCTCCAGTTGCATTTTCAGATTTCTTCTGAGATCCTCACAGTACCCCAAAATCATCAGGCATTGTACCTTATTTTCAACACTCCAAGATCTTAAATTTGGTGGTTGTGATAATAGGGTCCTCCTGTTTGGTTTTATCTTCATTGATTTCTACCTTTTGTACTCCCTTTATCTTCTAGGAATAGCATTTTGGTCTCATTTGTCTTGTCTTTTTTTTCTAATCCTAGCTGATCAAGGTCTTTTTGGTGTCCCTTGCTCTACCAACCAGTCTGGACTGCAGAAGTTATTTCAACATGGTCTTCTTGCTCTCATTCCACCCCTTAACTTTTTTTCGAGTCTTCTGGTCCCTGATCATCTCAGTTTTCTTTTCCACCTCCACAGCTAAACTACTAAACTTTTGAGAAAGATTACAAAACCATATCAAATACTTTTCCCAGCAGGTCCTTTCAGACCTTCCAGTGGACTTTCTATAGGTTCATGCAGGACAGTTATTGTTCTGCTCTCCTGAAATGCCCCATCATAATCCTAGCTCCCTTACTCTATGTAGGTGACCTTGTCACTTACTGTCATTACACCCTTTTTGACCTCTACCTTCAAATTTTCTGTGTGCTTCCACTTTTTTCTTTCATCCTCTTGCTTCACAGAGAACTTTGCCTCTTCTATATTCAACTTAGCCATCCTTTCAACTTCTTTATTCCTTTTCCTGAATTTGCTTACCTCTCTCTGTCTTCTCCTTTCATCTCTATCTCTTGAATGCTTTGTTAGGTCTACAGACACTCTCAGTACTGGCCTATGAAAAACAACAAACAAGCAAACAAACAAAAGTCAACTTCCCTTGGTTTTGCAACCTCTTCAGATTATTATTTTCTTGATTTCTTTTCCAGGGTAAATCTGTTTGCAGCTGGACCTCTTGAAAACTGGCTAATGTCACATTGTTTCATAGAAATGGTTTTCTCAAGAGGCCACCAATGACCTCTAATCACCAAGTCCAATGAATTGTTCTATTATTCAATTTACTTGATCTCTCTGACATGTCTGCTCTTACCAATTCACCTTGAACTCACTCATTGTGTGGATTTGGGGAGACATGCCATGCTCTAACTGTGGCTTCTTTGCTTTTTTCAGGGATTCCTTCTTCTTCCAATTGTCAAAAGTGGTCTTCTACCAGGTACTTTTTTCTCCAGACTTCTTCGCTATAATCTCTTCCTTGACTTCATTGACTCCCACATTTTAAACTGTTGCTTTTTGTGGATCATTTCAAAATCAAAATTCCAATAGCCATTGGACATTTTTACCTTCAATATTCTAGAGAGAAGTTTGTAAAATTGACTTTAAAGAAGAGGTAGCAAATATTTTAGGCGTTGTAGGCCATATGGTCTCTTGCTATGACTACTAAACTCTACTGTTGTAGCATACAAGCAGCCACAATGCATAAATGAAGGAGCATGGCTATGTTTCAATAAAACTTTATTTATGGGCACTGATATTTGAACTTCATATAATTTTCATGTATTACAAAATATTATTTTTCTTTGGATTAAAAAAAAACATATAAAAATGGAGAACTTACTCTTAGTTCTTCAAAAACAGGCAGATGGCTAGATTTGGCCCTCTGGCTGTAGTTTGCTGACCTGTGTTTGAAAGGCATTCCCACAGTTACATGTCCCTCAGCCATTCGCTCCTCCCTCCCCATTGTGATATTGTTTCCTCTTTAAGACTGTCTTTATTTTTATTTTAAAATAAAGAGTTACATGCTGTGTTATATCCTGCAGGTATGGACTTCCTCTAGAGTGGGCTTGAGGGAAATGAGAATACAGTATTCCCATTTTCAGATAAGGAAGTTGAGGCCCAGCTCGGATGTGTCATAGATTAGTGCTAAACTCAACATTAGAACTTAGTTCTCTGGACTTTTGGGACCAAGACTGTAGATGAATTGTCACATAGCAGTTAATTGCCAATAATGTGTGGTTTATATCTTTCAATAGAAAACTTATCAAGGTTTTTTTCTGATCTACAATTCACATTATGTTGCATTCTCCTGGCTATATGCATGTTCTTTTGCATGTTGTCAGTTATGATGCTTCCACTTAGCTTAGTCAGGCAGCCAGAAACTGGTGGAACAGGGGAAACAATGGTTACTAAGGCAAAGTTCCACAGATGTCAATTTAAGGTTGAACTAGAAATCTTCATGTACATAATGAAGATCTAGATAACAACTATCATAATTTGGCTGCTGGCGGAAAGAGTTAAAGCCCAGTATTGCATTTAAAAAAAAAAAGCAAGATGTATTTGCTATTAGTTCAAACATGTCAAGAGAGAATGGATTATTCTCCTGTAGCTAATGCCTATTTTATCCTCTTAAATTGTATTTTCTCAGAACTCATGCAAAGTTCTGAATTCTACTAAGAATACTATAATATTCGCTTAGCTTTTATGAGGTTATTAAGGTCATATATTCTTTTGTAACTCTTTTTCCTATCTCTTCAATTTTAGGATTGTGAGAAATGAATTCATTCTGAGCCTACATGTTTGTTTTTTAGTCATAAGCCCACTTGGCACGATTTATTTTAACTTCCATGTTTTACAATATTTCGTTAATATCTCTTCTGATGAAAAACTTTACAAAAAACCTAAATCACAAATGTTATTTTGCTTTGTGAGAGAAATAAAGCAAACCAAAAAATACGCAAAAATGTTCAGGTATGACACCAATTGTGGGTATAAAAAACAAACCATAAATAAGTGTGTGTGTCTATCCTCAATAAATTTATACTTTTTTGAAATTCAATGATACTAACTTTGTTTTATGCTTCTTTCATTATTGTATTATAGAGTGACCCCCAAAGAATCTTTTTTTCTTGAGAGTACATTTAATCATAAGCAGAATTTGACCCTAATAAAAATGGGATTATCACAGGATACTATATCAAAAAATGTGCTTCTGAGGTGGGTATTCTTTAACTTATTTTCCTTAATAAATATAATGAAGGCCAAAATATACTACCCCCTTGAAATAACAACTCTTTGGAAGATGTGACTGGCTTTGTAAGCAGATTTTCATGTTTGATGTAAGATTGAATTAGCTTTATCACTTTCTTGTTGTATAGAGAAATTCACTAACAGAATCAAAGAAGAACAGTTGAAGTCCAGAGTTTTTCTTTCTGAAGAAAAGTACTTTTTGCTTATATAGTTTGATTATTCAATATATTAAATAAAACACTTTATAACTGGAAACCTTATATAATAATTTTTGTAGTAGCATTATTGAGTAGGCTAAGCTGCTGTAAGAAGGTAAGCCCCAAAATTCAGTGTCTCAAAGAATAATGAGCTTATGTGTCTCCCAGGTAACAGTCCAAGTTTTCCAGCCCAGTGGGCAGCTCTGCTCCAGTCAGTCACTGGAGACCCAGGCTGGTAGCAACTCTACCATCAACAGTTGGCTTACAAGGTTGCTCTGGTCGTCACCATTCCAGCTGGCTAAATAATGGGGTAAAGGGAGGGAGTCTTGGGCCAGGGATATCCTCCTAAGCAGAAAAGGCAGACGTTCCTCCAATCACTTGTATTCATATTCCACCGACAGGTGTCCAGTCATATAGCCATACCTGGCTACAAGGGAGGCTGGAAAATATACTCTCTCCATGTGCCTAGGAAGAGGGGAAGAACAGAAATAGTGGACACCTACAGTCTCCATATGCTCTCTGATTGTGAAAAATTATAAATAACCAATAATATGCATTACAAGGTCTCTAGAGTAGTTATGTAAAAGCAATAAAATGTAAGAAATAAACAGGTTAATTTTTTCAATTATGAAAATATTCAGCAGGGTAAAAACCAAGGCAAGTATCCTATTTTATGTCACCACATCAAAAAGATTTTTGTTACCAAACACACAGAGGAAATAGCCAACTTAAAATAAATCATGTTCTAAAAGCTGGGAATTCATTTTCTCATAGAAACAATATTCTAAAAATGGCTAGGTTCCAAAATTATTTCAAAAGGGCTCATTTACCTCCTGTGGTACACATACAATGAAAAACAGTGGAAGACAGTACTGTACTGTAGCACTCAAAATGGAACTGTTGGCTAGAAATAATTTTTAAAAATATTTTTAATAAGGAAATTAAGTTTAATTAGAGAAAGATGTGGTGGGTAGTAGGAAATGAATACTTTAATGTAAAGTCAAAGTGAACTTTCAAAACTATTCTGTCAGTTGTTCTTTGAACACACACCAAAATGTGTAAATTTTGCTTTTTCCTCCTTCAAGGTTTATCACAAGCAAAATGAATATGCTTATCAGCCATGCATTACAGATAGAATTTTGGAACAAAATGGGAGGGAGAAAATAATGAACAGGCAGAGGAGAGGATTCTATAAAGTAACCAGGAAAGAGCTGGGAGTGTTGAAGTAAAAACATTCAAACCTGCAAAAAATTTTTATAAAATTTTGAGCCAAACAGAAGATTAACCTGGAAGTAGATCTCCACAGACTGAGATAAATACTTTCGAGAATAACAGTTTGAAGTTTCTTTTATGCATTTGAGATTGAGGAGGGAATGTAAGGAAGATCACGTGAAGGTGGGAGAAAACAAGACACTGTGACTGGATTATAAGATAGTTAAGAAAATGTACTTTTTTGCACACTTTAGAAGGAGGGGTCTGAAAGAGGGCATTTCAAAGGTGTGTTAACCTAGATGCACAGAAACAATGGACAGGGCTTGCTTAAGGCAAAGATAAGCCTTTTAGTAAAGAAGTGATAGGCCTGGGGTGTGACTACCCACCGTGACCTGCCCAGTTAGGAATTTATGATCAGATCATCCTGTGAGGTTACTTTCTACAGAACCTCCTTTTCTTTCATCCACAAGAGACAGAAGGGAAGGGAGGAAAAGTCTTGGGCGCTCAGGTCTACAAGTGTAAGTGAAGAAAGAGACAAGCAGAAGGAAAGAAAAGGCTGAGGGTGGGGAAAAGAAACCAAGACTGGTGTATGCGTGATCTCTTAAAGGGAAGGATGAAAGCAATTTAAGATTGTTTTCCCTGGTCTGACCTCCAAGAATTTGATGACTATCTGTAAAGAGGGTCTCAGATAGGGAGGGGCCGTGTGCCTGTGACCACTCAGAGAGAAAGAATGTTCATGAGCTGAGAGGAATTTAGGGAGTGCTGATTTCTATTTTTTTTTTTTTAATTGGCACAAGGAAAGTTCATGGTTTAAAACAAAGAAAAGGAAAACATTTCAAAATGCAAATTAGAAGAATCTTCATAGCAGAAAAGATACATTTGAATAGGGCCCTATAAATATACCTAGTACAAGCCTCCTTGTATTTTTCAAGTACACATTTGTTTTCTTCTTCAGAGTTGTTCTATTTCAGTACAACTTAATAGTTCCCCTACTGCTTACAACATGACCTCTGAAGATGCTTGATCTTGAGTAAAAAGGCAATTCTGAGCAGCTTGATCTGGGGGTAAGTCCTGTGTCTTAAACGCAGGGGAGGGCTGTTCTGTGAGCCTGACTGACTGCTCACAGCCCATTGATTGTGCAACTCATCAAAGAACACTGGTTTCTCTCACTTGACAACTGCACGTACTATAATCAGAGAGACAAGACATCGAGCTCCTCTAAAATTGCCTTGAATTGTTTTAGGAGCAGTACCTGGTCTAACAGTGGAATCAGCAACAATGAACCATCGCCACGGGTATCAAGAGCCCAGCCTTTAAGGCCTGAACATGGAACAAAGATTGCTTTAACTTCTGAGAATGAAAGCACACTGAAAATAAACATAAATATTCTCAAAGTGGCTGCAAACTATTTATGCTCTTTGTGGTTTCAGAGAATATTAATACAATCCCAAACATGGCAGCACAATTGTGCTCACAAATTTTTCTTACTTTAGCTTACTGTTGTATTAACTATTTTACGGAGAGATAAAAGTTGATGAGACAAGGGATAGTAATGGTGTAAAGTTAAATACAAATGTTTGTTTGTATTCTGTTTTGAGACTAACTCAGTTTAATGAATTGCATTATCTTGAGTAGGTCCCTGGACATCTCTGGACTTGATTATTCACCTGGAAATCGAAGGGACTGGATGAGATGAGTTCTAAGGCTCCCTCCAGCTCAACAGACTATAATTCAAATTTTTTCAGTTTCCGTTGTACTGTGACAGGGAACTTTATTGGTAGTCTGAGATTACTCAAAGATGGACTATGCTGCTTCATGCATGTGCAATAATATCTTCAACGATATCTCCCGGCTGCTCTGGTTCTTTCTGTTAGATGGGGGTGAGGCCAGTGAAATTCTGTGTCTAGCTCTAAGGTTTTTGAAGAGCTGCCATACGACTCTTAAGGTTTTATTATACAATCTGACTACCCAAAGCCAACTTTACAAAGTGACAAACAGGCATTCATAGTCAACACCAAGAAACACTTCAGTGTTATTCTCATGCTCAGCTCCTGCCCTGTCACACGGGGTTCTCATTCAGAACAATAATACCAAGCCTGGGCTCGGATTTTACATAAATCTGATATTTCAGAGGCCTGGCTTACCATTATTTTCATTTGCAGTAATAGAACTCTGAGTGGGGATGTTTATCAGTAGAATGGACCAAAAACAAAAACAAAAGCAAACAAGTACATGAAGAAATTTTTCTATCTAATATCCACCCACCTGGGAGCTAAGAGCCACAGCTCGTACTGGTACTGGCACTCATTTCTGAATCATCACCAGGGCATCGAGTTCCCTCTTTTTCCTGATACTAAGAGGCAGAGGTTTCTGGTTTTACTCCCTATCCTTATCCCACCATAAGACATCATATAAGGAAAAGCATCTCACTAAAAGACCAGGCCTGGAAACTGAAGCTTCTGATTTCATAAAAAGATTAAAAATAATAGCTAATTTGAACTGAGGCCTATTCTAGGTCAGATACAGTTAATCTTTCAACTACTCTATTTGGTAAATACTCGTTACCATCATCCCTTTTTACACATACAGAAATCAAGGGCCAAACAAATTAAATAAATTGCCTGAAGCCAGTACCACCATCCCTATTCTGGATGCTAATCCGCACACTTCACAATTTACCTGGAGCAACTTATAGTACTATGTTCTCTTGACATCAAAGGTGGGGTTAGAGTAGCAAAGAAGATGAAGAAGGGTTAAAAACTAACAAACAGCATTAGAAGACTTCCATTATGTTTCATTTGCACATATTCTATCCTTTAAATCACTGTCTTCACTCAAGCTCTGGTCTCTGAAGAGAGCTTTGAAAAGTGCATTAATTTGTTTTTCATTTATTTTACAAAAAAACTCACTTAAGCACCTCTTATATGCATAGTAACTACTGAACTGGCTACTGGAGAATAGGTTTGAAAGAAGAGAAAAGAACTGCAAGATGGGTCCATGTCCTAGGAGGATTATAATCCAATACTTGAATCTCTTCTACTCTCATGTTACCTCCCAATGCATCATCTTTTCTGCCTATATTAAGAAATTAGGGGTCATCTATAGTTTCTTTTCTTTCAGTTTTAGAAATCTGAATTATAATCATTCATGTGAATCCTGCACTATCTCTAAAATACATCTGAAGGACATCCTTGAGTTCTCACAGTAAAATATTTATGTGGAAAGTAGTTCCTCATCTAAATCATTATTTCTTCCTTTGTCCAACTCTAGTCTACTAAAAAGACAATAATTAAAATCACCTGCCTTGACTGACACTACCAGGGGGCCTCTACTGGTTTCCTTTTTCTGCATAGCACCCAGTCTTGGGTGTGAATTGCCCAGTTTCAGAATTTTAGGTCCCATATTTCAATTTGTCTTATTTTTTTGTTTGTTTTTTGTTTTGTTTGTTTGTTTTTATCTTAATTTTCCTTTTTCTCTCCCTATCTGCTCCTGCATAAAATGGCCAGATAGGACAAGATCCCTTACTGACAAGGATCCCTTCCCCACAGTACAATCATAATTATTACTAGTGAAGGGAGACTGACATGCTACTCCATCTTTGACTAATTCTTAACATTTGAATTCTAATAAATAGTGGTTTTGTTTTAACCAACACTTCCGTAGGGAACATTGGGTACTAAAACTAAGATACAAAAATTAAATAAATAAATAGATAAAAATAAAACAAAACATCTCTGTCCTGAGAAGAAAAAGATTTCTTTTTCTTAGTTTACTCTCTGAAACTACCCAGGGCTGAACTGACTATCTCCTTCCACCCAGAATCACTGGAGTATTGTGTAGTTTTTTTCTTCAGTTTGATATGCTGTCATGACCCCTATTAGAACATGGACTTCCTAGTTTTGAGGGCAACAAGTAATATGAGGCTATTTCTTCTCAGGGTATCTACTCTTTGTTCATTTATTTGTTATAAAGCTCTAGTGGCTCATAGAGCTCTCAGGATAATGACTTTTTTTGGAAACCAATGTTCAGAAATTGATACAGAAATTGAATGCTCGGAGTAAAGTCACAGACTAAAGTAAAAAATACATAACAGAATTAAATTCACTGATTATGATGTCCCTGGTTCAAATCTATCTTCAAGCCTTGAATTGCTGTCTGAGTCATTACTGGAACCTGGAGCAAGCCTGTTCTGCCATGTCTCTTCTCTTTCAATGGCACCAATTATGTTAATTTATGATTCATATATTCAGAATGTTAGAACTAGATGTAACATTTCAGGTAATTTTGTAAACCGTTGCCTTAAGAACAATGCAGCCCCACCTGGAAATATGGCCCTCTTGGAAAAACCACACATGGGGGATACATAGGGAATGTGGACTCCCATTAGGTAGCCAGATCTGCCAGTCAATGCTGGGTTTCAAAGAACCACTGTCAGATCATGCTTCCATCTTGAGAGAGATCGAGGAAGGCAAAGGGACTTGCCCAGGGTCATAAAACTAATTTAAGTAGAAGAGCTAGCATTCAACAGCTCATTTCTTAGGATGGTCCCTTACCTGGTAAAAGACACGGAAGACCAGGAATTCCTTTAAAATGCACATAGTTGTCTTAGTCACAGTCATCTGTGGGTTACTTTCCCAATTTACTTGTAAATTGACTTGTAAACGTATGAAGCATTCTAAAATAGGTTAACTTATTTTGCCAGGTGAACAGCTCATAATGCGGAGGCTTTGATGCTGCTGGGCCTGCCTGATCCTCACTCCCCACCTCACACCCTCTGACACTCGGGGCACCAGGTGAGAGGAACCTGCCGAACTCAGACCACAATCTGCAATGTCATTCTGCTCTTTCCATCTTGGACCTGTGCTAATTCTGTGCTTCATTCTCTCAGTTATTTTTCATTCTTGCCTCACTTTTTAACTGCATAGTGTAGTGGTAAAGAGTGTAGACTTCGAAGCCAGGCTTCCTGGGTTTAAATCCACTATCTAACAATGGAATCTTGGGTAAATTACTTAATTTCTCTATGCTTTGGCTTCCTAATCTATGAAATGGGCTGCACATTTAGAACAGTGCCTGCCACAGAGTATACTGAAACAGAAAATTACAATGATTGGCGTTGCTGAAAGTATATTCTCACCTAAAAGCCTGCAGATAACAACAACAACATTTATGTACCAGGAACTGTACTGAACGCTTTACATACATTATTCCAGTTAATCACAATAACTCTTTATGTGCTACTAATATTATCCTCCCCTCTCCATCCTTTTTTTTTTTTCCCCCTTCAGATATGGAAACTATAGTCAGAGAACTTGAACATGCCCACTGTCATTCAGGTAGTAAGAAGCAGAGTCGAGCTCTCTGAGAAAGGGACTTAGAGTTCTTTTAAAGTTCTCTTTTAAATGGATTGTCTTACCTTCCATACAGGTCAGGGAGGCTGGATTTCCACAGAGGCTGAAGGGCAACAGCAGGAAGGGAATGGTCTCTGCTGGAAGTTGTCAGGCATGGGATGATGACACCATCAGTGTCAACCAGTCTACCCTCTGCCTTCCACTGTGCCACACAGCACCCACTTGAGCTGTACTGCCAGAGGCCATACCCATCCCTTGCTTATATGAGTATAGTACCAGGAAATATTGTTCTGATTCCAAGTAGTATTTATAATTTATACATCATTTTTTTTGGAATCATTTATTTCTACCCCAGACTTAGGGTAAAGGGAATATCTCTTTTTTTCCCAGATTAGAAAAAATAAAATGATTTTTCTCCCTTCCTTCAGGCCTATAGTAGCCAGTCTTGTCATACTTGCCCCACACTCATTCCGCGTTGTCGACTTTTCTTCCATTTGTCTAAAATGGTGTCTTCAGCCTAAGGTCTGGAAGGAAGAGAAGGAAAGTCCCTGATTTTGCTAGAGGAACACCATGCACTGCCTTGACCTTGTTCCCGTACCACCTCCCCACTCCTGTATCTCCTCTGGAGCTCTCTGTCTGCCTCTTCACTCTCACATTGCACCCCAGAGCCTTTACCCAGCACTTCCCAGGAGAGCTTCTGGGTTGCTCCCCTGAAATGCAGGTGAATCAACTACATGGCCTGTTTTTCCCAAAAACCCACTAGTAGCACCCATGCTGGGCTTGGCTTATTAGGCTAAATTTAGGAAGGAGAAAGGCATGGGAAGGATTTTTACTCTATTCCCTCTTCCAATACCTGCCATTTATTTAGCTGTCAAACTATTAGAAAATTTCAGAGAAGTCAAAGTTGAATGTTTGTTATATGAAGTGTGGCAGAAAGCTGTTTGAAAAAAGACAGTACAGTTCCGGAGCAGGCCAGGGAAGACAGAAATCCTGGTGGGCAGCGAAGAGACTGGTAGAGGAAAGATAAGTCGGTCAGTACATTTCTAGGTCCAGTTAGGGGAAAAAGGGGAGATCGGCAAATGGGCCTCAGACACAAGCCTTAACCCAAGGGTCCCCTAGCCCATTCCAGCCTCTCTGCATTTATTCTAAATTTTCCTAACATCCTTAGTTCCTTTCCTGCTGCACACATTGCTTAAGTCCCTTAACTCACCACCAGATGCTGCTGCTTGGCACAAAGGGTAGGTAAGAGAAGAGAAAGTTCTCAAGCCCATGCTAGAAGATGTCTTCCTTGGATACCTAGCTGTACGCTGAAAATATCTGCCTTTAGAAACAAGGTCATACATGTTGCCTGGACTCTGCAGCATGTCTCAGTTGTTATAGGATCGATCAGTTACTAAGGGTTGGTCTGCAGCTCTAACCCACACATGAGGTGGTAGTGGATACTGCTGGTACCCTGCTCAGATCCCCTACTTGGGCTGGTACAGGCATCCCTAGCTACTGTGAGTGTTGGTAGCTAACTTTAGCAGCTGCTTTTCTCCCAGAGAATTATCTTTGTCCTTGGGGAAACAGAGGTGCCTTGCCTAGGGGGTTACCAGCAATCCACAGCCAATAAGTGACTGACAATGGCAGAAAGCCAGCCTCCTCACCCAAAGGACCAACTCTGCTGTGTGACTCCTGCCCTTAAGTTCCTCACAGGATCAGTCCAAGGCTGGTCTCCAGCTTAGACCACATCCTTACTTAGCTTTGTCCCCCTGCTCTATGCAACCTACCACACTCCCCTTCACCAGAGGCACACCCTCAGTAAGCCACTTGCATAAAAATCCCTGTCTCAGGTTCTACTTCCCAGGAACCTGACCTGAGACACATTCTTATTCCATATTTACTAGAGGTCTTTTATTGTCACCAGTATAATACATCTCTGGGGAAACCAAGGGTGTGATGAAGAGCAGTTCGACGAGACTCTAAACCAAATTTGAACATGTAACCTAACTCAATTCATAATATTTCTGGGTCTAAGCCTAATATCAACTCTTCATTTTATCAAATCCAAAATAAAGATTTATTCATTCATAATTTAAGGTAATTTTTCTCTTAACTATAGAATATGAATTATTATACTTGATGAAAGAATTAGCTGTGTAGCATTTATTATCAATCAATACATTTGTTGCAATTTTTAAAAATGTGGCTGGATGATTCTAAATTATTTATAATATATAATTATTCTTGCTATTATCATATAAACCTCACATTTTTAATCAGTTATTACTTTTTTCCCCCTGTGAACTGTAAACTCTGCTATTGTAGATGGCTGGGTCCCCCGATCAGGAGGCTCTAGTTAATCTAAGTGTTATAAAACAGATCCGATTTCCAGTCTGTGATTAATAAAAATATAATTAAATACATGAAGGCAAAGCAGAAGACAATTTAATCTTTCTGCTATGATTCAGAAATCATATCAGGGCCATCATTCTAAACCTCAATTATAGTATTACAGAAGTGTAGAAAGATTGGTAAGTGGCATTCAACTTAAAAGAATGCCAGAGAGACCAGATTTTACTCCATGTATCTATAATATCAGGTACCGCATTCACTGAATTCCCTTATATTCTGATCCTAGTATTGGCTTTTATAGGAGTCTCCCATAGTTAATTTCAGCTGACTAAATCCATTCTTCTAGCCAACACTAAAAAACCATGACTGTTTCATTTTCATGGTATCATTCTCTCAAAAAACTCCCTAAGACCCAATTGTATTTTAAATCCTATTTATGAATATATTTGGATGTATTCCCTTTGGTATAACCTGTTGTAGCTCCCCCTTATAGTTTATGCTTTATTTTCTTTCTATACTGTATTTCATTAATAAAATACACTGATCATCACCCTCCTGTCCCATCAAATTACTGGAGGGTCTTTTAAGGGTTTGTTTATGATTTTCATTAGGAATGGGAAAGAATACCATGTTTACTTGCTTTCCACACACATATACTGAAAGAGAGCGATGACTTTTTTTTCTTTTCCTTCCAAACTTATCAGTAACAGTGACTAAATGAAGAAGATTTGGTAGGATAGGCTGAATCTCTAGATGACCCCATTTGTACAAATTTTAGCATATGACTTCAGGTTTCAAGGTAGTTTTGATGTCACAGAAGTTCTGCTGTATCTCCAGCTACCATATCCATATTCCAGGCAAGAACAGGGCTTGAGTCAGCCCTGCCAGAACCCCACCAGCAGCCACACAAATAAGGAGTTTTCCTGGAAGTCCCATAGAACACCTTCCATCCACATACCATTGGCCTATACTTAGTAACCCTAATCTGCAAGGAAGCCTGTAAAGCTAAATTTTTCACAAAATCAGGTTTCTGTTACTAAGAAAGAAGGGGAGAAAAGGAATGGAATAAGCAACTAGCATTATCTGCCTCATTTTCTTTTTTAGCATGTTTCCTTAGATGAAGTGTGAGCTCATAGACAGCTAAAATTATGTCAAATTAAGTTTTGTAATCTCAGAACCAAGGGCAATACCATAGCTTATTTTGTGTTTTATGTGTTCATTAATTATGGAAACCTTAACTAGTTATAGGTAGAAGAAGATCAAAGAAAAGTATAACAGGTGATTAGGTGGCATCAGTTTATTTCATTTATATTGTCATTCATTCATTTAATTATGATTTCAACTAATATTAACTGAGTTCCCAGTTTGCGCCAGGCCCTGTGTTAAGTGTGGGAATACAATAAGTACAACATAGTTCCTGACTTCAAGAAGCAGGTAGGGGTGAGGTTGGTGGAGAAGAGTGAGAGCTCCACAAGCAAAGGAGCAATTTCAGGGCAGTGTGGTAAGACAACTGAGAAGTGGTCCTGAACCACTCACCACCGTTTGAGAGGTTAGGAAGCTGTAAGAAGTCTGGGTGAAACACAGGGAAGGGAAAGAAGTATGGGAAAAGAAGGAAAGATAGGTGGAGTTAGATTATAAAGAAATGGTAACAAGAGACAAAGATGGGCATTTCATGATGATAAAAGGAACAATACATCAAGACATATACTTATCGATATACATACTCTCAATCAGGGACCACCAAAAAATATAAAGAAACTACTAACAGAACTAAAGGGAGAAAATGACAATACAATTAAAGTAGGAGACCTAAATACCCCATTGACAGCTATGGATAGATCTTCTAAATCAATTAGGAAATAGATAATAAAGAAACTGATAAGTTATATGCAAAACTCCATAATTTATTCCTCTCAGCACACATGCCTATTTGTTGTGACAAAATGTTTGCTTCTCCCTTGGACTTCCTCATGAAGGGATTTCCCAACACTTCACCCTTGATGAATCTGATCCACTGACAAGCTTCTTGATTGGCCTAAATTGTAGTCACAACTGTGTTCCATGCACCATATCTAAGCATGGAGCGACTGTCTTCCCAGCATTCCATCTTACAGGGTGGTGTTCCCTGGTGCACAGGTTTGGGAATGCTGGTCTAGACATATATTTCTCAAACTTGGCAATATGACTTGCCAGGTATTTCCAGAGAAAGGGATTTATCGGCAGGGACTGCAGATATGAACTTGGTTTTCTTAGCATGCTAATACCTTGGGTTTGTTACATGGATCACTGGAGGGACCTATGATTTAGTTGAAGTAATAAGTCACCACTTCAGCAATCTTATAGTTAAATAAGTTATCCCAGTGACCATTTGACTAGTAATGGAGACACCGTCATCTCTTTCCATAAGTAATTTAAAATTCAATTCAGTTCATTATATATATGGCTAGAAATGTATCTACAACAATTCCTGTTTTCTTTGCCTATCTAGAGAACGAGATGCCCCCTAGCCATGAAGCAGAAGTCACAAGAAGAGGGAGATGTAAAGATGCTATGCTGCTGGCCTTGAAGACAGAAGCAGCAGCCAAGCCACAAGCCAAGAAATGCAGGTGGCATCTAGACTATGCAAAAAGCAAGGAAATGGATTTTTCCTTAGAGCCTCTAGGTTGAACACATCTCACAGCTTGATTTTAGGATTTCTGACCTCCAGAACTGTAAGATAACACATTCTTGTTGTTTTTAGCCATTAAGCTCCTGGTAACTTGTTTATACTTAGCAGTAGGGAACTATATATAACAATGTATCTCTAGGTGCTGTCCTTCCCTGTTCATTCCCATTGCTTTCCAGGTAAGTCTCTCTCCCTTGGTATCCTCTTTTCTGAATCGATCCTCTGATATTGCTTTCTTGAAAATTAAATTTAATGTGTCACAAGGCTTGAAGTACATGGACACCCACTGATTTCAAGTTAGGTTACTTTTTGGGAATATAATTAGAAACCAGAAATAAGGGTTGTTTACAAAGCCTGTCAGGGACATTTGGTGTGATCTCAGGAAGGCTTAACAGGGATGTGATTATAGCTAAGAAAGCTTAAAACAAATTGTACTATATGCTGAAGAAAGAATGTATTAACCACATGCAGTTGAGGTAGGGAAAAGGTTTTCCTGGGCTTATCCAGGACTGAACAAGGGTAAATTCGCTGACTTTGGCAGTCATCGGAAAGACACACTCTAGATTGGAGATGAGTATACCTCACCATGTACCTGGATCCCAGTGGACATGGCTATTCTATCATAATAAATTTCATCCTGATTTAAATGCTGGTCATGTGAAAGTTGGTTGTCATGTCAGTCAATTTATTCACCTCTGGATGTATAATAAAATCCATCTCAGGACCCGACTGGTAACCAACAGAAACTGGATTAAGTTTCTTCTACTAGGTAAGATACTGGATCCTGGTTTAACAACAGCAACACTACTCCTGCCAGCTATTGCCCACGCGTTTCAAGACCTCCACAAAAGAGGGATGACTATCTCAGCAAAAAAAGGGAGGAAAGTTCTCAGAAGGAAGGAGAAGTCAACATTGGGAAATGCTGCAAAGGGCATAGGACAAAACAGGGATTAAAATTTTCCTTATATTTGGCAATTAGGTGGTGACTGATGTTGTTCAGTGGAGTGAAAGGCTGACAAGGGAATGAGAATTTAGGAAATGTTAACATTAAAGCTGGAAAACTCTGAGAAGAGGATCCATACTATACAGAGTCATATTTAAATAAAATTACCCCACGTTTTACAATTGAATCATAGAGAACTCTTCTTGTCCCCAAATCCTCCAAAAGTTGATAGCCAAATTTGAGTTTTACCATTTCTCTCCTCAGTTAACCTCTGACGTAGAACTAATGAGCTGTGCAGTAACTGAAGGTCAAAAAACAGGAAAAAGAAACAAAAGGCCTACAAAACCAAACTTAATACAAACAAAACAAATCAAGCCCTGAGTAAGATGAGCTGTAACAAGTTGTGCTTCAAATTTAATATCCTTGTTTTGATGGGGGGCGGGGCGGGAAAGTCTGTAGAATTAAAAGGGGCATTTTATAATTGAAACGCTTTCTTGCATCTCACCCATTATCCTCACCCCATCTCCCTCCAAATTAATAGCTGTTGCTGAGTTGTGGGCATGTGTGAGCACAAGCTGGACCAAAGGCTGAATTTTGTCCAGCGGCTAGTAGAGTAATTGCATGCCATAAAAAAAAAAAAAAAAAAAAATGGAAGAGTGAAAACAACATACATATCTGTATTTCCAGATGAAAGTACTGTTTTCCTTACTTGACTATTTGCTCTGTTTAAAGGGGGAGGGGGGCAGGTTCTGAATCTGAGCCCAGCTCTTCCTAAACTTGGTTACTCACGTCTGATTCATTCTGTTTTTCGTCTCCTCTCTGTCATTGCCTGCTGCTGAGGAGGGGGTCGCTGAATCACTGTCGCTCCAGCGGAAAAGCAATTCAAACTCAGTCCTTGCGGTTGGAAGGGCTTTTTTTTTTTTTTTTCTTTTTAAATTATTTTTAAAGCGTCTGCGGAAAAAGCCTTTTTTGGGGGGGTGACCATAGAGGGCAGTTTTACAAGACTCACGCCAGGCTATGGAAGATTTTGCTGTTGTG
>NW_006436288.1:9939289-9946666 GCF_000325575.1 Pteropus alecto
CTGCGGGGGCGGCGCAGTTGCGAAACTGAGTGAGTATTAACTTTACTCCGCGGCCGCGATTTCTGGGCAGCATCTGGGACCCCTCCCTCCTGCTCCTGGAGCCTCCGGGATCCCCTTACCCCTTTCTCTGCGCTGGGGGCTTCTTTGCCCATTCTGCCCCCAGCCCGCTCCCGCCGCGGGCTCCTGCTTCCTCCGGTTCACCTTTTCCCTGTTGTGTTCTTTTTTTGCGCGTTCTCTCTGCGGCACACACGCGTGTGCCTGAAAAGTACAAGCTTGTTCCTCCTTGCTTCTCCGTTTCCTTCCAGTGTCCTTGGCATGGTAGTTTAGAGGCCACTTTTGTTGAGAAGGGAAATGTATGCCTGGTTTCTCTTAGTATTTTTTCTCCAAATGGAAAACGGTTGCTCGCTTGCGGGGTGGCGGTTTGGTGAAACGCTTGTTTTTCCTTATTGATTGGTTTGTAGGTTTTTAAATTTTGTTTGTGCGATTAGCCCTTCCCCGTCCCTCGTCTCCCGTGCTGCCAGCACATCTAGGAAAAAGAGTCCACAAGAGGAGATTTTCAAAGTAATTTTGTTTTGCAGACTAGAAACTTTGGGAAGGTAGATCTCAGAAAACTTGAGATTCAATCAGAAGGGATGTTGAGCTTTGAATAGGGTCCTTGTGCGGCATCGGATCTTACAAGCCGAGTAGCTGGGTTTGTAATCGAGTGTTGCGTTGTTATTTTAGCATGATAGAGCCGCCTGGTGTTGCTAAACCACTACTTTCTCAGCATCAAATGGCATCTTGAGCAGTGCACGCGTGGATATCATTGCGGGTCAGTATTGCCCTTGATCTTTAGGGATTTATCAGGGAAATAGATATGCAGGGCACGTTTCATAATTGATTTAAACCCGTCAGGTTAGCCTTGTCAATACATCAAAGCATTGCATTAAAAAAAATTACTCCAGCCTGGTGATGGCGAGAACGAACATTGATGGGCTTTCCAGTATAATGTGGCTCAGCAGTTCTCCATTAGATCTGTTGTGTCCCCAGGAAAACACCTTTAAATATGTATAGATCTCTGCTTTTCTGTCATTTGGATTAACTGCTCATTCTGGTAGGAGATCCCCAGGTAGTTTTTTTCTTTTTTTCTTTTTTTTTAAAGTCAGCTTTGAGTTGCCAGGAGTTGGCGATCATGTTATAAAGGAAAGAAAAGGGGAAGCTTTCTTAATGGATTTTCAGCATCCTGTCCTTTGCCTGGTTGAGGTAGTAATGAATGACAGCTGGCCCTCTGCAGGGAGAGGTGCGTAGTGGAAACGAGAATCAGGACACAGGACACAGCACTATCATCTTGGAGAGTGGTTTGTGTATTTCACCTTTTAGCGGGCATGTTAACGGTACTTTTTTTTTTTTTTTATCTCAATGGGGAGCTCTCTCAAAACCATAAAAATTAGGTAACCATACCCTACTTTAGGAAGACTGAACATAATTTGGTGATTATTCTATTGAAGAATCAGATCCAACAAAATGTAATTTGTAATGTAGATGATAAAACCTTTCAAAATTCTCCGCTTTTCTCATTTTCTCTCTGTTTAAGAAGCTCAGGCTGATACTTTCAGTAATAGACACAGCTGGCAGTAATGCATTGAGTTCTTTCTAGGTTCATTGTCAAGTCTAATTTCTGGGTTTCTCTGAGAGGGGAATATCAGAGCCCAGAGAGTGAGCAAATCATGAGACTGTGCAGATAGATGGGAAAGGCATTACAGTTTGCCGAAGTGTCAACATGCTGCAGGGGAAAGCAATTCAAAAGAAGAGAGAATGTAAGTTTTTAGGGTACACGTTCATCGAATTTGGCATTTGGTTGAGATATTTGGGGATTGCTCATTTTAAATTTTATGCAGTTATTTCCTTTTGTCTAATATTTTATATTTTTAAGGTTCCGATTTTTTAATGTGAATCTCAATGCTTGGCTTTCGTAGCCTTCTATACTGGGTTAGTTTTTGACTTGAATGCCTTGCTCACTTTAAGAAATTAGTTTTTCAGAGTTCTTATTTATTAATTGATCTGTCTTGCGTTGATGTATGGAATGACTTGAGAGTAAAAATACTGTTTGCTGTTGGATATTGTTGATCTTTTCATTATGGTAGATTCTGGGCATAATGGCTTTACTCATTTTTTGTAAAACTTTAGGTCCTTTATATCTTGCTAGTATTCTAAACATTACAAAACTCCTTGCAGGTAGAAGTGGAGTAGGAATGAGAGTGGGATAGGGAAACATTATGCATTAAATCTGAGGAGTTTGATTTAAGAAATAATATATCACCTGTTTACTCTCCTTGAAGGCTAGGTTACTCTAACGCTAAGTAGTCTTCAAAATTCAAAGTGTAGAGATAGTTTTCAATAACTCTGTATAACGGGAAGAATGCTTACCCTATAGCCAGCCTACCAGACTTGGGTGGCAGATGTGAATTTGTCACTCCGAGCTGAATGAGTTTGGCCATGCTACTTCAACCTCTGTAATCTCCAGTTTGCTTTCTGTAAAATGGGGGTACTGCTACTAAAAGAGATGCTGAAACAAGTAGAATACCTAATATAGGTGTACTTAGCCAATAATGGCACATCTTAGCTAATAATGGCAGCATCTAAGCCTTCTCCAGAAATGAGCTCTTTGATTACCCATCCTTTCAAATTGTTTCTCCTGTTTTTCATCTTATCCATCCAAAGAATGGCTCAGGCCAGATGATTGGAGTTATCCTTCACTCTTTTTCTTCTGTCTTCTCTACCCAGCCAGTTTGTCACAAAGTCCTGTCTATTTTTCTAGCAAAATCTTTATCAAACCTGTCTGGTTTTTATTCTCTATTATGCTACTATCGTAGTTCATCTCGCTTTCCCCATTGCAGAGGCCTCCTACACACCATGCACCCCTTCCAGTCCCTTTTTCCACCAGCAACCTGAAAAATAGAAATAAGTCACTTGCAGTTTAAAGTCTTTAAATTTCTTAGAAAACACATTTATTCTTGGGATAAAATATAAAATCCTCAACAAGCCTGCAAGGTCCTGCATGACTTGGCCCCTGCCCCCTATTTTCATTTCTTGTCAGCCACATTGGCAGTGCTCCAGTGAACTCACCTCAGGGCTGTTGCGCATGCTGTTGGTCTCTCTATTTTAGGACATCTCGGTGATGGTTCAGATATCCTCTTTATAAAGTCTTTTCTGAGAATGCCACCCTTAGCACCATGTAACTTAGAACCCTTTTATTTTCTCTCTCATAGCACAATCATCTTTTTCCTTCTTAATATTTACCACAATTTATCATTATTATTGTTCAGTGTTTCTCTCTTGCCCTTGAGGGCAGGAATAGTGCCTAGTTTATTTACCAGTTTATATCCAGTACCTAGTGTGTGTGTGTGTGTGTGTGTGTGTGTGTTAGTACCTAGTGTGTGTGCGTGTGTGTGTAGTAGATGCTTATTAAATAGTTATTGTTATAATGAATAAGATAGTAATATTAGTTTTGTTTTTGTATCTTGATTGCCTTCTTTTTCACCATTAAATCTGCTTTTCATAACAGAAAAGCCAGACTGGCATTCTCATGTGTTCCTTATTTGCTTTTGGGACTCTGTGGAAAATTCATAGGAATAAATTGAGACACCTTTTAATTAATGTTACCCTTGTGCTTTTCTGTTGTAGATAATCCTTTTTCTAAGTACATCATTAAAGTAATTATGCTTTTTTCATCAGCACAGGATTACTGAAAGAAAAAATCTTACTATGTCACATTGTTTTACACATGTCATGTGATAACACGTTAGCCCGCAGCTATCAATTTCTCAGTGCTGGATTTCCGAGGAAGGTAGGGGAAACTAGTAGAAAAATGAGAATTCTAATTCTAATTCTAAAGATGTTTAGTACTGTCCAGCTGTTGGTATGACTTACATAAAGAACAAACTAGATATCATTTGACCATTCGGTTAAGGTAGAAGAGTACTATAGTTTAAAAATGGGAGTCACTTACAGGTCTGGAAGTTCTTTTTCCCTTCTCACTAAAACATTCCTTGTTTTAGCCAAAAAAGTCTCATGACTTTCCAAGGCCAAGGAAGGTTTAAAGCTTTGTTTAGGTATTTTTGTCATGTGGTTGCTCTTTACACAATATTAGTTTGATGCACTATAACTCTGAAGTACTTATGTCTTCATTATTAATGTTTCTAGTCTCTACTTCTTACATAATCACCCACATTTTCTTTTGACTCGTTTTTTAAGACTTGAGTTTCTTTTTAGAATTTTTACTTCATACCCTTAGAATGTAATTCCATTTATTTTCTAGTTTTGTATCTTGTAGGTCACTAAGTATACAAGGAACTTGGCAGTTGATTCTGATTCTTTCAGGATGTATTTCTTTGTACTCAACCTCTGGGTTTCCCCCAAAAGTTATACTATTTAGTGGTCTGGACTCTGAGTTTTTGCCAGCCAGAAGCTGGATACCCTTGGGTTGGGGGAGCAGGGAGGATTAAAGCAGCATTTGAAAGCTCCTATTATGTGCCAAGCTCTGGGCAGAGGGCTCTCATAAAAGAGGAGTGAGTAGTCACCTGGTTAAAATCATGAAAAGGAATCTTAAGCTTTTCATACATTTGCTTCATTCTAGGAAATTGTCCCTCTGATTTTACTTGTATAAAAATATTAGAAGTGGGGTACCCCTTCTAATATTTCGAATATTGGAAGTGGGGTACCTCTCTGAAGAGGGGTACACTATGTGATTTGCCTTTATGGTAGGCCTCTGTGCCCCCAGGACATTTGCATCACAAGTAGCCACCGCTGGAGAGAGAAGAAAGTTATGGTTGGGAGCCCTTATTATTTTTCCCTCATGAATGTATGCTTACCGGTTACTTTGGATGACCTTGAATAAGTAGTGTGGAGCTTTTTAGAACCAATAATATTTATTATCTATTTATTTCACAGCCTTGCCATAGGATTTAGAAGACTTAGTTGGGACAATTTTTTTTTTTTTTTTTTTTTTTTGGTCACATTCAAATGTATCACAAAGCTCATTACAATTACAATTAACTCTGGTGCTGTCCAAATCTTGTGTATTAAGAAAAATACTTTGTGAGAGAAATTTGATTTCTAGCTGCACTTGGAACGAAAGTCTCATGCTCCCTCCCTCCCCCTGAACCAAGAGACCAGGATATAACTGGAACTTGAACACCGGAACCCTTTTAGAAACCCAGGGCTCTTGTTCCGGGAGATCTGGTATTGACACCCCTTTACCATAAATGGTCAAATTCATGGTCCTCCAAGTAAAAGTGCTCCTGCTCAGCACTTTTGCATACCTAGTCCCCCTAACCCCTTAAACACCCTTAACCTAATCCAGTGAGCAAGATGGGTTTGAGGCACTGTTAGGTCTCCCATCTTCTCAGTTGGCACTATCCCAATCAATAAACCTTTCCTTAAAAAAAAAAAAAGGTTACTCAGTAGCAGTAGCATATGTCTTGCTCTTTGTTTTCATAATAAATCACATATACAGGTTGTAACAAGAGTTGTGATAGTTTCCACCAGGTTTTATTCATGAAGGGTGATATGTCCTGTCACTCTTGTTAACTGTCATTGGCTTCTGAGTGCTAAATCATGTTTATTTTTAATTCTAGATATTTTGTTATTAGAAAATCACATTGAATTACTCTTCCAGATATAAATATATATGTTGAAAATATTAATATTCCCTTTATGGATAGATATGAAATAGAAAAGTAAGATCTTACTCTTATTTTTGCTTAAAATATTTGAATAGATTTATAATTTCTAAAACCCTGCTGTAGAAATACTATTGAAAGATAGGTTACGGATGTTTTGCAATGTTTAAGGTAATTTTTGACTATTTCTAAAGCAAGTTCTAATAACTGATGCCATTAAATGTCAGAAAACCTAAAGTTGCTTTTTCGTGCTATATTTTCCTTTTCGAAATACATAATGACTTCTCTTATATTTCCTTTTTAAAAATGGCTTTATTGAGATGTAAATGACTTGCAATAAACCATACACATTTAAATGTACAATTTGAGAAGTTTTGATCTATGTATATAGATATTAAATCATCACCAAAATCAAACTGATGAACATATCCATCACCCTCCCCAAATTCCCTCATCCCCTTTATAATCCCTTCCCTTTCCCTCATCCCCTCCCTCCCAAATCACAGCTTTGCTTCCTGTCTCTATAAGAGCAGTTTGCATTTTCTAGATTTTTAAATTAATGGAATCATGTAATATACTCTCTTTTTTAGTCTTGTTTCTTTCACTTAGGACAATTATTTGGAGATTCATTCATGCAGAAATGTGACAGTAGTTCATTTCTTCTCATTACTGAATAGTATTCTATCTTGTGCATATACAGCTATTTATCTGTGTACTTATTAATTGACATTTGAGTTATTTCTAATTTGGGGCTGTTTCTGATAAAGCTGCTATCAACATTTGCATACAGCCTATGTATGGACATGTGCAAGTTTTTGCGTGGACATAAGTTTTACCTATTTTCTTAGGTAAATACCAAGAGGCACAAATGCTGGATCACATGGTAAGAGTAGGTTTTGTAAGAGATTGTCAAACTGTCTTCCAAAGTGGCTGTATCATTTTGCATTCCCACCAGCAGTGAATGAGAGTTCCTGTTGCTTCACAGTCTCACCAGCATTTAATGTCAGTGTTTTGGATTCTGGCCATTCTAATAGATGTGTAGAGGTATCTCGTTTTAATTTATATTTCCCTGATGATATATATGATATGGGGCTTTTCATATGCTTATTTGCCATTTCTATACCTTTGACAAGGTGTCTGTTAAGGTGTTTGGCCCAGTTCATTAATTTTTCATATTGGGTGAGTTATGGATTAAAGTTCATTTTCTACATATGAAAATCAAATTGTTCTAGCACTATTTGTTAAAAAGACTATTCTTTCTATTCTGAATTGCCTTTGCATCTCTGTCAAAATTTAGTTGTCTGTTATATCTTTTTTATTGTATCAGTTGACATTCATAGTGAATAGCACAAACTAAAGGAAAAGCAACTAAATCTAATACTTGATAATAAATGTGTTTTTGTCACATTTAATAAAATTTCTAATTTCTTTACTGTAGCCTTGATAGAAGCCTTTTCTACTCAAACATTTTTTTCCCCTCTGTTCTTTTCTCTTTTCATTATTTGCTATATATTTTAATGATAAAGTCTGGAGGTGGAGGGATGTACACAACTTATTCCTTTAAATTTTACTTATCTTTTCTGTTAATGACAATTATTTTACTCTTTTCTCTCTTCAAAAATCTCGCAACCAAGATCACATCCTCCATTTCAGTTTCTCTAGTCTCGATGATCTGTCTCTTCTGTTACATCCTCTTGAGTAAATGGCATACTATACA
>NW_006436288.1:9946708-9973363 GCF_000325575.1 Pteropus alecto
CACTTCAGTTAACCCTGGATGGATGTGGGTAGCCTTGGAAAGGTTATGAGCTCATCTAGCCTCAAGTTTTCTGATTTTTAAATGGGGCTACTAATTTATCACTCAGGGCTGTTTTGGTATAAAAAGAGATGTTTACGTGTGTCCATATATATGGAAATGAATGTATATGAAGTATTTCAGTGAAGAGTTAGTGTCTTTCTCCCTTACCTAGCTCTAATGAGCTTGTATACATGTTCTGTCTGAACTGGAAATCTGAACAGGACTCAGTACTAACCCCTCCACAGTCTGACCATGCTGAAGGTCTGAGGAGCACCTGAGTTAGAGAGAACACTGTCAGTGTAGATCATCCAAGGGTGAGAGAAGAGCATTTGCTAGTTAATGAGGAAGAACCTCTTCATCCCCTACAGTCAGGAGTTGGCTCTCTCCACGGCCTCTCTCCATCAGTAATCCTTTCTTTGTATTAAATTTCAATCTCACCTTCCATCAGTCTGGAAAGAAAATGCTTAAGTCTCTCCAGACATTGCTGCTTGTCTCCATCAGCCATCTTCTTATGGAGTTGCTTGTACTTAATGCTTCTACTCTATCACCTGCAAACTAACCCCCCAGCCAGCTACCATTTCTTAGACTCATTTCTTGCCACAGGCACCAATATCTTAATTGCCAAAATCAAGAGAATCTTTTCACCCCTAATATAACCAAAGATTTTTATAGCATTTTTACACTCTTGAGCTGTCTCCCTCTATCTTGAAACTTCTCCCTCTTGACTTTCTTGTCACCACTGTTTCTTTGTTAATTCATTCATTCAAAAATGAACTACCTACCCATCCATGCATGGACCGTAGCAGAGAACAAAACACGAAATTCCTGATCTCATGGAAAATGCACTCAACTGGGGGGAGTTAGATAATAAATGAATGAATAATTTTTACTTTTTTTTATATGATGGTAAGTGATTTGGAGGAAATGAATGAAGCAAGATGAAAGAATTAAAAATCCTGGGGGGTGGGAGTACAGGCGTTATTTGATATCAGATAGGCGGGAAGTCTCACATGAGAGCACATTTGCATAGAGACTTTAATGAATCGAAGAAGCCAACCCTGTAACTGTCTGGAGGAAGACCACTTTAGGTAGAGGAAACAGTGAGGCCCTGGAGCAGGTGCATACAGGTGTGCCCACCGCATAGCAATCAGACCAGTGTGGCCAGTGGGCGTGTAGGGGACAGTAGTAGGAGATGAGATAGAAGAGGTACTGGAGGCCCATGTCTTTACTCTTGAGTGTGAAGACACTGGCAGGTCTTGAACAGAAGAATGAATGAATTGGAGAGTAGCATGGATTAGGCAAGAGCACAAACTCTGGAGCTGGCTGCATGGGTTAAAATCCCCACCCCATACTTGTGCTATGACCGTGGAGTAGTTCTGTAACTTTTCTTCGCTTCATCAGTAAAATGGGAATAGTAGTGACACCTATCTCATAGTGTTGTTGTGAGGATTGAATGTGGTCATATTTGTAAAGAACAGCATGGCAGATAATTATTATAAAAGTTTTTGTTGAATAAAATTAATAAAATTGAAAAGGCTCACTTTACTGCCCTGTGGAAAGGACTTTGCCAAGGGGAATTAATAGAAGCCGGAAGCCAAGACATGGAAGCAACCTAAGTGTCTATCAATGGATGAATGGATAAAGAAAATATGGAATATACATACAATGGGACATTCAGCCAGAAAAAGGAGGAAATCCTGCCATTTGTGACAACACGGATGGACTTTAAAGCATTATACTAAATGAAATACGTCAGAGAAAGACAAACACTGTATGATCTCACTTATACGTGCAATCTTAAACAACCACCACCACCAAACTCATAGATACAGAGAACAGATTGGTGGTTTCCAGAGGCGGGGGGATGGGGGAGTATAGAGGTGTATGGGTGAAATGGGTGAAGCGAGTCAAAAGGTACGAACTTCCATTTTTAAAATACATAAGTCCTGGGATGTAATGCACAGCAGAGTAACTTGTATAGCATGGTGACTTAATAAAAAGAAAGAAAAAATAAAGACTAGAAGCAGGAAGACCAGTTAGAACATGATTGCAATAATTCCCACAAGGGATGACTTAGATGAGGTGGGGTTGTATTTTGGACATGGTAATGACCTATTGGTTGGAGGATTAGATCTTTTCCTCCCATCTCTGACCTTTCAAAGACTTCTTTGCTGCCTCCCGCTCTCCCCTTTGACCAGGAGTTCTCAAATAGGGTGGTACTATTTATAAGTATGTGGGGGCATTTTTTGGTTGTCACAGGGACTAGGTTGTGGGTATTGCCAGTGTTTAGTGGGCAGGGGCTAGGCCTGGGGTGCTCAGCATACTTCACAATGAAGATTTGTTCCTTGCAATTTGCTAGTAGTGTCCTGGTTGAGAAATGCTGCTTTAGACCTTCTTCCCACCTCCCCTCACCACCCCTTGGTCCAGGATCTCTTAACCTGCAGTCCGGTGTGGGCAGCAGGGGGCCTATAAGCTGCCTGATATTTTTTTTCCCAAAATGTTTGTTTATGTACGTTGTGAGGCGTGTGTGTGAAAATTTTCATCAAGTTCTCAAAAGTGTCCATATCCTAAAGATGTGAGAATTCCTATTATGAGTGGTCTCACCCACTTTCTTTATTTTTTCTGCAACTGGGATGGTGATGGACTTCCAGATCTGTTCCTACCGTGCTCTGCACTCTGACTTCTAGAGCAAGTTGTTTGAATATACAGCTGATCATCCCGTTGTATATTCAAAATGGAAAATACCTTTGAAGATCTCTTTTCTCTGTTCGGGCTAATAATTACTGCCTAGTTATAATAGGTATAGATAGGTTAGCCATTTTCACTTTCAGTGCCATTCATCCTTTGACCTTCAGCGTTACAAATATTCATTCCATATGCAAAAAGAAAACTATTTTTCACCACTCTCTATTATTTTTATAAGCACTCTTTTTGTTTCTATCATAATGGTGTATCTTTTTATTAGCATTTTAAACATGTATCATACTTTTGCATTATCAGATGTGATTGGGTTAATAATATTTGTAAAATACTTCAAAACATATTTAAATACAAGAAACACATTCATCCACAGACTAATGAACATGAAGGTGCCCACCAGGCAGAGTTTTCAGAGTGTGGCTCAGGCCGGTGTTTGTTCTCAGCTGTACAGCTGTGATTTGAAAGCTCAGGAATAGAGGAGTCAAGATTCCTTGCATGTCACTTTCCTGCTAGCCTGTGGGAAGCAGAATTTATATTTGATTGTCCACCAACTATAAATTCTTCAGTGGCAGGAACTTGTCTGATTCTCCTTGGATCCTTGGGCTATGGCACTATTAGTTGTTGATTGAATTCACTGTGCTGGCTGCTTTTTACACCTTCAAGGGGAGTCATGCTAAACTATTTCTAAGCATTTCACGTGCAGACTAAACAAAGAGTTTGGAATATGGCTGACTAAAACATTCATATTACATGGACGACAGAGGTGATACTGAAATCTAGGTTGTAGGACTGGAGATTTTACTTGGTTCTGAAAACACTTCAACAAATAAGTACCTATCATGTTCAGGAGTAAGGTTCTCTGGAGCATATGAAGAGGGGTGATGTGGTCTGTGCTTTGAGGAAGCTTATTATTGAGCAGTGAGGATGTGATAAGTATATAATCACATATGGCAGAATGTGATATAACATACAATTTTATAAATATATAAAGCAGAGTATGAAGAGAGACTGGCTAAGTGACTTAAAGGGTAAAAGTATTCACTACAGCAATATTTATAATAATAAACATTGGAAACATCTAAATGGTTGATAAATGGTTAAATAAATTATGGTATAAGCACCAAATAGAATGTAATACAGCCATTAAAAGTATTTATGAAGAACTTACAGTAATTTGGGTAAATGTGTACATTTTTATGTTAGGTGAAATGTCAGAATATAAACTTAAATATATAGTGTGATCATTTTTTCTTTTTTTGTAACAGGTATAACAAAAGGAAAAAAAGTCCTGGGAAGGAAAAACACACCAAAATATTAACATTGCATCTGACTTCAAGTGTTTTATATATAATACGTGTGTGTGTACACACACACATATGTGTGTAATACACACTGAATATACCCATACAACAAGTGCCCAGGTTAAGAAATAGAACATTATCCACATTCTTACAGTCCCCCTTGTTCCCCTAACTTCTAATGGCATTTCGTAATTTTGACTGTTTTTTGTTCCTTATATAAATGAAATCATACAGCTTGTACTCTTTCGTATCTGATTTTTTACTCAACGTTGTCTGATTCATCCATATTATTTATAGTTGCAGATTGTTCATTATTATTTATTGCGGGTGACTTTTAATCTTACTTTTTCATCTTTTTATACTTAAAAAATTTTTCCAAAATGAGCATATATTTAATAATCAGAAAAAAGATTTTTTTTTTTTTAAAGAGGCAAAGGCAAGTTTGTTTGTAAAGTGCTTAGGCAGCTTGGCCAGTTCAGCTAGACTGTGGGACGTGTGAAAGAGAATAAGTTGGGGCTGACTTGAAACAGATGCAGTGCCATGTGAACTCAGTGTCATAAGAACCAAATTGTTTTGTCATTTAGTAGTTATGGGACTGTGGACACATAATTTAATTCCTTTGAGCTTCAGTTTGCTCATCCATTGGTCAGCTGGGTGTGATAGTATCTTCCTTAGAAACTGGTCATGAGGATTAATATGAGATAGTGAATCTGTGAAAAGGTCTGCTAGTTGCCAAGATCCTTCATTTTAAAAATCTGGGTGGGTGTTCAGGGAGGGAACTTAAGTCCAGTTGCCATTAATTTTCTCTGTGAAGTGAAGGGTGGTGGTTATTTATAAGTTCAAAGCACATGGCTTTGAGGTGGGGGTTTGAGCAAAGCAGAGAAGCTTTGGGGCAGGCAGCCCCTGCGTGCTCAGTGAGAGGGGTCCAGGGAGAATGGATGAAGAGCTAGGCAGTGTTGAGGGACCAGCTGAGGTTGGAGCATAAACATGAATGTAGTGTGTTTTTCTTCCAGAAGATTTGCTTATGATGTTTTATTTGGACTAATATTAAACCAATTTTTCCTGATCATACCAGTGGAAGAGGTAGAAACATAAATAAAGGGGAAGGAGGAAGAAACCCCACTGACACATACATGAGCAATGCCTTGGCTAATTTACAAAGAAAACACTGTTTAAAGGAAGCCTCTGATTTAAAATGTGAGTGTTATAGCAATCCGTGGTGGTCTGGAACTTAGGATATCTTTTCCCAAGAATGTTTACACTAAAAAGGAGGACTAAGATTTTGGTCTAGCCCATAAAAGTCTATAAAACAGGCAGGGAATTTTTACTGATATTATGTTTTCTAGCTCTGAGAGCCCTAAAATCACTAGCAGTTTTAACTATTTTAGATTCTGTAAATAGAATAGGACTTGATGGGCCAACCTAGAGAACCCCATTCTTCGCTGGTATTGTTTCTATGGAAATAATACTTAGGAGTGGTGAAAACTGCTGGGGTTGCACTCCAAGCTTGTCTGCCTCTTCCAAATAAATGATGAGTGAGCACTCCATCCAGAACCCCATACAGTGAGTTTAGGTATTTGTAGATAAATTACATTGGTAGATTGGGTGGCTCCTTTACTCTTCATTGGTCCATTTAGACAGTATCTATTGATTGTTTATGGGCTGGATATGAAAAAAAATGTTTATAAACAGTCTTTTCTCCCAGGTACTTTTTATCTGGAACAGACACTTAAAGAAATAAGTTTTAGAATGTGATAAATAAAATAGAGATGTGGGCTTCTGGGGTGGTCTTGGAAGTGAATCCTCTGGAAAGATGTTCATAAGGCTGCCTGAGGAAATCAGGGAAGATGTAGGAGGAAAATTCACTCTTAAGCTGACTTCGGAATGAAAAGGCATTTTGGAGGAGGATACTCCATACAGATAGAACAGTGGGCACAAAGGCACAGTATGTAAGGGAGAACGTGATCTACTGGAGCACTACAAATAGTCTTGATATCACTAGTTAGATGTATGCAATGGGATGGCGTGGCCTGACAGTAGGAATAATTCCTCCCGCCCTTGGGGGAAAGGATATCACATTGTCCTAAAGTTTGTTTAGCATTTTGCTGTTTTTTTAGCTAGATTTTTCTATCTCTTTTTCTGTCTCTGTCTTACATTAAGATTTCTACTTAATTCAGATTTTACATTAGTAAATATCAAGATTGCTTTATAATTAACTGGGGCTTAAAATACTGCTTAGTGTCATCCAATACAGTGTATTGAGATCACCTTGTTTATATTCACAACATAAGCATTTATGAAGCACATGTGTCGAAGAAATTATGCTTGCTGTGAATGGTATTGCAAACATAGGAAATGACCCTTGCCTCTCAAGAAGCTTATAGTCTAGCTAGCAAAGCAGAACTTGAACTTTCAAAAGCCCTATTTGTAAATAAAGATAATAGGTATAGGAAAGAGGATGGCTTATTACTTACAACTGTGGGAAGTAGAGAAATCTGTTTAGAAGACAGTGCACTCTGATCAAAGACCAAGGACCAAAAGAAATAATGATTAGTGGACAGTGGAAGAAAGGTGGGGCGAAGTGACTGGGGAACTAGGAAGAGGCTATCACGCCTGGTGGACCATGGTGGAAGCTAGCCCGGGAGCATGGATGTGCAAAGTACCATTAGGAGGTAGCACAGTGTCTAGTGTCACCCAATATGGTATTATTGCTGGGAGTAGAGAGAAATGGGGCTGAAAATGTGGCTAGGGCCAGGTCACAAGGGTCTTATATGCTGCACTGAGGAATTTGGACTTTATTCCAAGGCAGTAAACTTTTATGAACAAGTCTTGTCTTCCTCTCCTACCAGCACCTCTGTCTCTAATCTTCCTTCCATCTGCTGTCATAATCCTGACATCATGTGACAGGGACTCTCCGGGTTTTGCACAGATTACCAAGAAAGTTGTGATTTTGATGCCGAGTCTTAGGATGTTTCCATAGTCAACAGCTTATTCCCTTGGTGTTGCTTCCCCTCGCCTTTGATTTTTGCAGTACACTATTTAATTTTCCAGCCACTTTTGTGTCATTGTATCATTTGATTCTTAACAGCTGTTGGAAATAATCAGATCAATTTGTAGATAGGGAAATCAGCTCAGAAAGCCTAAATGAATAGCCAAAGATCATTCAGCAGTGAGTGTTCAAGGTGAGATTAGAAACAGCAACTTCATGACCCTGTTTGGTCCAGGATTCCTTCTTTTAAGTCAATATGTGATGGCCTTCTACTTCTGTGACTCTGACTACCAGTGGTTTAAGCCAGCCATGTTTTATGGCATCGAGAAGATGTTTGCATGGATTCATCCCTGTTGGGTGTGACTTAAGTATTTTGAAATGCCTGAGATTATGGGTTATATCTGTAATCATTACACAGAAAGAAACTTATATGGGAATTTGCCCATAACCATCTCGTTATTTATTTTTTCCTCTATATAAGGAACAGCCTAACTTCCTATAAGCCTCTTTCATTCTACTGATCATTTTGATTTTTTTTCTTGGACATAATCCACCTAAACCATTAAGAGTTTTTCTTCTTGACTTCATATATTTAGCAAGAAAAAGTTTTTCCATCTTTCATGTATTCAGCAAGCTAACAAAGTGTGTAGTTAAATAAGTTAATGTAAATCATTTTTAAGCAATACGACTTGCTGACTTAAGTGTACAACTTAAAATATTCGTAAGACAAAAAAAATTGAGAATCAAGTACAGATGACCCTTGAACAATGCAGGTTCAAACTGTGTGGGTCAATTGAAAAGATTTGTGTATAAGTGGCTCTGCACAGTTCAAACCCACATTGTTCAAGGGTCAACTGTACACTCTTTAATTTTGCTAAGAGCAAAAGAGTTGGCCTTGTAAAAGTCATGATTAAAAACAGCTAGGTTGTAAGATGGCAACAGTATGGGCAAAAATACTAGGTTTTTTTTGTTTTTTTTTTTTTAAATTCAGGACCACTGATAACACATACTAACCTATAGAATTCCTATAGAGATGTGGTAGCGTTGATCCTTGGAGGAACTTGGAGGTGGTTGTACCATATTCTCTTTCCAAAGAGCAGTCACTGAAGAACAGAAGTGGAAGGTCAAATAGTGGTAGGATGTGAGACTAGTACTTGTGACACTCCATGGTTCAAAATCCTCAGCCGCTTTCTGTTGATAGTAGGAGCAAGCATCAATTCATTTGTCCTTTCTTCTCTGAGGGAGTATAGAGATGGAGCATAGCGTTTCCCAGAGTCTGATAACAAAGGCACAGGAGAGATAATAGACAAAAGTAAGTATTTGTTTATAAGCACTGAGTGAATACAATTTAGTGGCAGTTTGTTAGTGACAGTGAGTTTCAGACCTGTTGTGGAAACAAAGATGAAACTCTTCTAACATTCTATTAAAATATATATATATATATATATGTCTATATAGAGACATATAGAGAGAAATATATATAGAGATATAGATATATATATAGTTGAATATGCAGAGGCTTCTGAGCTTCTGATGGAGCCGATCTGGAACACTTTGTTCAATTCTAAGGTCAAATCGAGTTATTTTTAAGCTCCCAAATGACTAGGACTGGGCCTAAATATAATACCCTTATATTTCTGGAAGTCAGACTTCCCAGTCTCACCTGTCTTGTAAGAGCACCTTCAATGGCAGTCACAAAACCTTCATGCTCCGTCATTTTTATCTTTATTAATTCTTATTTCATATATTATCTCTGGACATAATATTCGTATTATGTATTATTTGTATAATACACAAATTGTATTAATAATGATATGTTAATAAGTAATAAGCACAAAACCTGTGTGTGTGCATGTGCTTATTGTGGAGGGGGTCCAGAAGCGACAGAATGAGGGCCTTAAAAGCAGGCACGTAGATAAAACTAACATACAGGAAAGAGGCAGGACAAGGCCAGCATTCTTCAATTTCAAAGCATAGTCAAAAAGGTTGTAATAATATTGCACATGATTATGGTGCCTTACAGTTTTCAGATTATTTGCACATCTTTTAAGTCATTTGGTTGTCACAGCAAACCTGTGATGGTAGGCTAAACATCATTCACGTTCTCTATGCAAAGTTAAGTCATAGGAAGACCATGCATTGTATAACATAACAGGTATCCAGACCATTCTTCCACAGTCGGCTTGGTCTTGCTCAATTCCGAGGTGTTTTTTTAGGGGGAATCAGTAGATAATGATAACTACCAAAGAAGCTTGGAACAGGCGGGAGTCACCCGCTCCCTTACAACCTCACTAACAGTTTATAAAGAAAACAAGTTTTGACTAAACTACTACACAAACTGATAATTTTTAGATAAACATTCCCTAGTCAGTAGCCCAAAAGGGTTGATACAACCTAATTTATAAGCTTGGTGAAGTCTCTGATCTTTGTTTTTAGGTGTTCTGATATACATTTCAAGGATTATTTACTTAAGCAGACAACAGGATGGCTGAGGAAAGATTCTCGTTCTTTTAGTTGACATCAGGGATTCTGGCTTTATCGGATCTTATACTCTGTTCAGTCGATGGTGAAAGTGTCTCTAAAACATTTTAGCATGCCTACATACTTGAATCTTTTAATTTCACCCATGTGATCCCATTTCTGATATTCATCATGCTAATTAGCAAGCTGCTGAACGCACCAAAGAAAATCCATCCAGTAAGTAATGAGCAAAGTGCCCCCAAAGTATTTGTCTGTTGTAACCGCTTCTGAAGTATGGGCTTCCTGGTGGGAGCCCACCAGATCCACCCTTGGGCACCCTCCTACTACCATTAGAGTTATCGCCTAACCTAAACAGTGTCACAGAATATCACAGACTGTATATGCTGAAATAATTTATTTTTTGAGTAAAAAACAAATTTTACTCAAAAAATAAATTACAGATATTGAAACACATCTAGGTCATTGAGATACCTAGGGAGGTTTCATTATTATTTGTTCATTTTGTTTAATAAAATAGAGACGTGTACTTTTTAAGCACATTAATTTGAGTATAGAATAGTCTTAACAAAATATGTAAAGTAGGTTTGTGACGATGTTATTTTTCCATATTAATGCAGCGTGCATACAGCGTTTGTGTTTTATATCTGTTTACTAGATATTTGCATATTTATCAACTTCATACAGCTCAAAGACAAAGATTTATATTGCTGAGGTAAGGCTAAAATTTTGACACCCACGCATACATACCAATACTTTAAACAAGCTGCAGCCTGGTGAATGGTATGTGCAAATATTTACACACTCAAGCATGAAGATGCCTTTTGGTAGTTAAACTTAACATAGATGATTTTTTTTAGATAGGTTGGAATGTATTACTTATGAAATAAATGTGAGGCAGTGGCACGCATATATATCTTTTTTCTTCTAAATTTTAACATAAATTTAACCTGTATGTAGCTATTATTTGAAGCTATCCCCAAAGATAAAAGTATATTGAATTTTCCACTCTCCTTTCCCATGTGTGGTGGTAGTTGACACATGTAGCAGTTGAAGAC
This sequence comes from Pteropus alecto, assembly GCF_000325575.1. NCBI lineage: Eukaryota > Metazoa > Chordata > Mammalia > Chiroptera > Pteropodidae > Pteropus > Pteropus alecto. The sequence continues at coordinate 9,957,274 of NW_006436288.1, forward strand.
CAATTGCTACATAAGCTTGTCCTGGAAACAGGTAGAATAAGAGAGTGAAACAGCGGGGAGCTCTAGCAGCTGGCCCAGTCAGGAAAAGAAGGCAGAGAGAAAAAATGAGAGCAATGCCCTCGCTGAAAGCAAAGGGGATAAGCCTCGAGAACATAAGAGGTGGCCAGGAGTATTGAAGCTGAAGATGGAAGTCAAGTCCTTGACTTCCGGCAACAAGGAGATCATTGATGATCTTTTCAAGAAGAATGAGGTAAACATTGAGTATGAGGTATTGTAGGCTGATGTTTAAATAATAATGGTTATTTTATTTATAATAACATCTGAATGCTTGTCATATACCAAGTCCTTAAGCACTTTACGTGTATTAACTGATTGGAATCTCACAGCAACCTTGTAGAGTCTATACTTTCTTATCTTCCATTTTACCTATGCAAAAATGGAGGTACAGAATAATTTGCCAAACTTAGAGTAGGAAAAGTGGGACAGAGCTAGGATTCTAACCCAGAGTGGCTCCCCCACTGTCGATTTTAACTACCATTCCATGCTGACGCTCTGCTGCAGAGGAAAGAGTTTGAGTATTTTCGTGTTCTTTGTTAAGTGATGGTAACAACAAGGAGACAGTCCTCACCTCTGAATTTTTATAAGGCTGGTGGGGGAGACGGATCAACAGCAAGTGTTTTCTTTACTGTAGTGAAAGTTTGTAGCAGGTAGAGTCAGGACACAGGAAGGTAATGGCTAGATTTTAATTGGAAGTTAGGGAGGAATCAGGGAAGGTCTCCTGGAGAAGGTGACCCTTAACTGAGGATAACAGTGGCAAAATTCAGAGTGGTAGTTTAAAAACTTTAGGTATGAGAAGCTAGATTTCATCCTTATGCCTACTTCTTTCCATTTTCATCAAATTTTTTAGGTACCTTTCTCCCCAGTTAAAAACTGATTTAAGCAAACATGCCATGTGTTTAAAAGTCTCCAGTAGATTTGTCTCATTTAACCTGCAAATGTGAACATTTTGCTTTTATTTGTTTTGACTAAGTGGGTCAATATACTTCAATACAGCATTCTTTTTAGAGAAGGGAAACCAAAGATTTCCTTCACATATTCTATTTTAAGAAACACACACATACACATAACAAAATGGGTAGTATTTTTGGTTTTGAAAAAGTAATAAAGAGAATGTAATAACTATTATATATGAAAAAGGGATACTGTAATAAATAAAATTCCTAACTGGGGCAGGTCATGGTGGATAGTCACACCCCAGGCCTATAACTTCTTCAGTGAAAGGTTTTTAATCCAGCTCTGCCCATTATTCTTGTGCATCTAGGTTAACACACCTTTGAAATACCAGAAGTAATACTCTTTAAGGGGATATTAACCCTCAAGAGAGCACACAGTCTTAACTATTCTGTAAACTAGCCCCGCCTAGCTTTCTCCCACTTGCATGTAATCTTCCTTAAGTTCCCTCCTTAATTCCAAATGCATGAAAGAAGCTTCCAGCTGCCACTTTGTGGAGCATTTAAGATCTTTCTGGCATTGTCAGTTTGGGCTCAGATAAACTCATAAAAATTCTCTGTGGGTTTGGACGTTCTTATGTACTGTTATGCTTCTTGTGTAGGTTGGGAAAGACATGTCCATAGTCATTTCTGTGCCTTCATTAAAACACCTTGTAAGAAATGAAATTGTTGCCTAAATGAGAACAGAGAAATCAACAAAGGAAATCTCGCAGGCCCCTTCTGAGAGACTTTCAATGCTATACAGATGCCCTCTCTCCATTAAGCTATTATGTGATTTAGCTGAATTGTTTATATAATAGTTTTGTTACCTGTTCTTTAAAAACAAGCACATTATAACTTTTTTAAAACTCGAATTCTAGAAACAAAGGTTTTTAAAAAATTTTATTGCGCTGGCTCACTGTTAGTTTTATTTTGGAGTTTGTCGACCTAAATAACTAAGTGCATATGACATGTACAAGGGTGTGCTGGGCCCTTTACCCACTTTTCATTTGATCTTCACAACTCTAAAAGGTAAATTTATGCATTTTGTGAATGAGAAAATAGGTTTGGAGAGATTTTTTAAATAAAACTTAAGAAAGTTAACTAAGCATCTAGTTGGAAAAGCTAGTGTGAGAGTATGAGGCCAACATAGGGAGAAAAAGAAGAGATGAGGGAAAGCGTTGCAAGTGAGCAAAAGAATGAGAGATCGTACAGATCAGTCAGCCAGTAGACTGACCTGATGTGGTCAGTCTAGAGGCTCTCCGTCTAGGGTCTAGAACTCACGAGGCTCTGATGGTGTACGATGCCCTAGTCATACACCACCAGGATGTGTTTAGCCTTGTGTGTATGGTGGGGGGTATTTATTACAAATGCTTTATGGCAGTGTTTGCAAATTAATTACAGCAATCAGGCAGATGTCATTAAAGGGGGGAGTGGGTGTAAAGGATGGTGGTTAAGACTGTGGCAAATTGGAGTACTGAATTACCTAAAGGGGGCCCTGTTGCCACTCAACTCCAGCTGATTGCTGCCCTTAGGAAATGTGGGTGGACCAGCATTTGGAAAATCTTAAGGTGTTTTTTTTTTTTCAGAGAAGCCATCCATATATCTAGATTTTTGGAATGATTTCCATTTTTTAAAAAAAAAAAAAAAAACATCAAAAGCACTATGTTGGCCATACAAAACACTCAAAATAAGTGGGTTTGTAATTTAAATTCTATCGATGTCTTCCTGTTAGCCAGTGGAAGTAGGATGGGCTTAGTACTGAGTTTTTAAGTTCGTGAGAGGATTTCTTGGCTACTGAGCTGGCTGAGCCCAGGCAAGAACAGTAGTTATAAATGCCCTAATTTTAATTTTTGCATCACAGGAGATGTAGATGTCAGACTGTTTTGATAGTCTCATTGCAAGAATAATTTAAATTCAAGCTAATTGTTTAAAACATGAAATGAGATATTTCAACTCGGTGAATTTTTGTATAATTTAAAATCTATTAAAACTTTCATTTTAAACATGAAAGATATCAAATAGCCTTCTTTAACAGTGTATTAAACATAATATTTGGGGGAAGTGTTGAAGGACAATATTAGCATATTATCCTATAAATAGATTTTGTTCTGTAGGAAATAGGCAATGGATAGGTACGTTTTAGGGGCAACGTAAGGAGATAACTGAGACAGTTACTTTATTAAAAGAGGAAAGAGGTGTATTGTCAGGGTGACATATGTCCTGGTTTACTGGATCAGTCCTGTTCACTCCTGTTGTGCCTAGCATAACAATAGCATCTTTCATCTTCGATGATAAAGTATATAATGTTAATGTCACTCTATATAATGTTAATTTTTTTTAGTTGCTGGTTCCTTTCTCATAGAGTGGCATGAGGCAGATATGCTGAATGACCTTGCTGCTGCTTGTAAAATTAATCACTGAAACAAAGGCTAAACCAGTCTTCACCTTAGAGTGACTCTGCTTTCCCTGCAGGATCTTTGCTGTTGCTGTCAGGGTTTTACTCGTCAGCACCATCTAAAGCATGATTGATTATTTCTATATTATAGTTTTCAAAGGCATTCTCCTTGCTAACTTTAAGCTACTCTTAAGTCTGTATCAAATTTGATCTGTGGCATGTGAGAAAGGCATAGCAATCTCCATTTCAAGGATCTGTATACTATATATACTTCGGTTTAATACCAAAGAGCATGATTGCTGGGTCCTATGGAAAGAGTATGTTTAGTTTCGTAAGAAACTACCAAACTGTCTTTCATTTTGCATTCCCACCAGCAGTGAATGAGCGTTCCTATTGCTCCACTCTCACCAGTATTTGGTGTTTTCAGTGTCTTGGATTTTGGCCGTTCTAATAGGTGTGTGGTGTCTTGTTTTAATTTGCCATTTCCCTGATGATATATGATATAGAGCATCTTTTCATATGTTTGTTAGGCATTTTCACATAAAAGTATCCTTTTCCGTTGAGAAGGAATTGGTTTTATCCTCATCTTACGATGTGGAATTTGGGCCAGGGTGGCTGAAATTAATATTTCAGGAAGAGAAGGCCTTCCTGCCAGGAGAACAAGCTGCGAGTCCTAGCTAGAGGCACTTCGGCACGGCGGTTAGGAGCCCAGACCGCAATAGACAGGGCAGGGTTCATATACAGACTTTCCCATATACCATCTAGATGACCTGGGTCATATGTTTAACCACCCTGCCTCTTGCCTTGATACAAAATGAGGAAAATCCTTATTTCATGGAATTGTTATGAGAAATAAATGAATTAATATGCATGAAGTAGTTAGAACAGTGGCTTGGCACATAGAAAGTGCTATTAGGTGAAGTGTTTATGCAAACATTTTCCTAACTCTGGCTTGTAGCAAGTGATTCTCCTGGTCTCTGTGACCCTGTAACAGAGCCTGCCCTTAGTCTTAAAGGAGTAAGATAGGTATATCCGGTCTCGTTTCCCCCACATTCCAGGTTGAGTTGTCCCCCACCCAGAAGGTGGGGTGGCCATGATGATTTTTGTTCTTCACGTCATCCTCCTCCAGAATCCTGCATCTCCCAGGGTCATAAAGATGTTTCCAATGTTAGTTATTAAAAGGCACGTCAGGTGCACTTATTCCCAAAAGCTTGCTCTGCAGATGAGAAACTGAGGATCCAGGAGGTTATGACTTCCAAATTCGCTTCACAGCATAGATGGGGTGAGGGTGTTTGCTGTTGTCTCTGCTTACCTCCAGAATGTGTAGAAGACAAAACCAGTTTTCTTTTCAGAGCCTTGATTTTATACAATATGAATGACCTCACATTTCTTGGATCGGCTGGACCATTAAGGCTTGTGGGTTTCACGTGCCCTTTTGGGCCTATGATATGTAGCCTGCTGCCAGTTTCCAAGTCAGCAAGGGCAGCTTGCCTCTTCTGTGAGCATCTCTGCTGGCTGCTCCTCTTAACCCGGTTTCTATCTAAATTGTGCAGGGATTAGACATCTTTGGGCTGCTTCTGTGTGTTTCATTTCCATGATATCCTACTGGCTATACAAGTTAACTCTGCTTATTGTGGGAAGAAAATACACAAGGGTGTGAAGACCAGGAGGCCAAAATCTTTGGCAGCTACCTTGGAGGATGGCTACCATAATAGGAGAGTACCTAATCTTTAGCATATTTAGAAGTGTTGGTGAATGTTCAAATAACCTATTAATTGTATCAGAAATAATATAATTATTGGAGTAGAGAGGCTTCCAATTTTTATCCTTTCCTTTTACCCCAAATTGTACATGTTGGTTATTGGCCCATTTCAATTACGTATGTGATAAGTAATGATTAATTTGGATGAGGGAGGGTTTCCAGTAGATGTGAGACATTTGAGTTATCTCTTGGAAGGTGAGTTGGAGTTCGGACAACACAAAAAGTTGGCTCCGGGCATGAGAGACGATTGAGGCCTCACAAGGACTAGAGAAGTGAGGACAGGTATACAGTAGCCTGAGTTCCTCACTTCTTGTCAGGTTTGGCATTTCCCACAGGTATTCCAAGCATATCCCAGGATACCAGCAGGACTGGGACACTTTCCATCCCATCCCAAAGAGATTTGACTCATCCAGAATTTTACAATTATAAAAATCTAAAAAGGAGAGGTTTTAGTGTCAATATATATAAGTTAATATCATTTAGAATTATATACGAGAGAATAAGATCATAATCTTGGCCTTTAAAGTGTCTGGCTCTTATAATTATTTTATGGACAAAAGAAGATAATGGTTATGTCAGTTTTAGAAACACCTTCTCAACTTTCCTACATCTAAAAGATTTTCTTGGAAACAAAACTGAAAAGAGAGATGAGGCTTTAAAGAAGAAAAGATGGGTAGGAAAAGAGATTTTTATTTAAATAAATAAGAATTGCTTTGCCAACCAGGCTGGATTCCAGACAGCTTCTAGGCCCAAGGGTGGGAATTAGGGTTGTTGGTATATTTAGCCTCTTCCCTCATAATTCTGAATTCACCACCCAGTCCTCTCTCCCAGCAGGGTTGGACCTTCATTGCTTTCTGGATGACATCATGCTCCATGGACAGACCCTTTTACCAAGGCAAATCAGCCTCAAATGTGTATCTTCCCTCTAGCTTCTTTAGGAAATAAGTAGTTGAAGCTACAAGGCTCTAACCCATACGATGTAAGAGGATGAAACAGGAATTCTTTGATATCTAGTTGGCTTAAAGCCTATTTGTTCCCATTAGAAAAAAAATGTGACCATTACTCTCTTTTTTGAAAAAAAAAAAAAAACTTGGAAGCATGCACTAATGTACCTTTGCACTCCAGCTCTAACACTAGGTAAAAACTAATCCGGAAACGAATGGCATTTTTATAACAACTGTTAAGTTATATGAAGTGTTAGTCTAGTAACCGGACTTGGAGACAGTGTCCCCATTCAGGAGCATAGCGGCTGGGCACGGAGGACCCCGCTGCGCAAGGGCAGCTTTGGACTGGCTTCCCCCTGCCTTGGTTGTGTTTTAAATTTGTATATTTTTCTGCTAGTTTGCATCAGATTTCGAGTCCACAAGCTCTTTCTCCTTACACTATTTCTAATTTGATGCTTCATATTATTTCATAACTAAGAATTTGATTATAACTTGTTGGGGGGGCATTTTCTCTTCATAATAAAAGTAGTTCAGTATCTTGCTATATTAAAAAAAAGTTGACAGAAGATGGTCTTGTTACTAAACTAAATGTTTCTATAAATAAATGCAGAAGCATCTGTTAAGGGCATAGTCTGAATGTAGCAGACATAAGAATTGCGTCAATTCTCGTCTTGTAGCCAAGATTTCTTTCTTAGGCTTTCTTTATAACTAATGTCATGGCAGGGTTTCACATTCTCACAGGATTAGGCAATAGAATGGTCAAAAGAACTGGTGCCAAGTTACCCTCTTTCTTAGGTCAGCCAGTGGTCGAGCTTGGTACTCACCAAGGAAAAGTGTGGTGTGTTTTTGTTTTTATTTTTTAGGACTGAAAACCTGAGCTCTCTCCTTCAACTTCATTTTTAGGCCCTAGCTTTAGGCAATTTTCCAAATGTCTAACTGCTAAACTGCTTTCAAGAAATTATTGTGGCATTGCAGGGAGCTTTGGTCAAGAGAAAAAGAAGGCTTACTTTTTCCTAGAACACCCTGGGCCCATCAAATGACCATTTTAAGAAACAACTGAAATTCCTTTTTCAAAGGCACAAAAATATGAATTGAAACCAAACCAAACAAACCCACCCGACAAGTCCTACAATTCAAATGACTGAAGGGGAGGGTTGGAAAAGGGAGGAAAAATTCTTGGGAAAACTATTTGAAGCTGAAAGCTTGTGTATTTTGCTCTTTAATGATTATGAGTTTTAGCATTTAGCATTTAGCATTTAACGATTTAGCATTGTTAAGATAAAAATTAGCCAGGCCTGTAAGAACACTGTGTACCTTTTCAGGTGCCTGTGTATCTCCTCCTAGAATACCTATCTGGTGCTCCACCCTTCCTCAGGACTACCTCACACTCCTGTTTGGGAACTCCAGCACAGCAAGGTGAGTCTGTAAATTTGTACTCTACACACATCCTAGAAGAATATCACTTACAGTAACTTAAAAAAAAAAAAAAAAAACTTTTTAAAGTTTGGGAGACTTTTCGAGATTGTGTTCACTGGTGAACTCTTAAGAAGTCATCATTTGTAAACCCTTTATTTAGATAAGTTTAAGCGTGGTTAGTGATGGTAACTAATACTAGCATCATAAAACATGCTTTGGGTTCCACATTTGAAGTCCAAAGCAAAATTTTGCAAATTGGTGTATCACTACTCTTTGGCTTCTTGAGCACTATTCTACTAATGCTTTATTTTATTTTATTTTATTTTATTTCTTATTTATTTATTTTTAATTAATTTTTTTAGTTGAAGAAATTATTTAAATCGCCCCCCGTCCACCTCCCCGCCTCCTCCCTCCCCTCTCCCCTCTGCTATTAATGCTTTAAATGGGCAGCCTCTTTTAAACCAGAGACCTATGTATTTCTAACAGTGAAAAGTTAGAAGGTTTTGATAAGTCTGGCATATAGCCTATAGTTTGAGCTTCCATCTCTTTAGTAGTGTCAGTAATTGGCTCCTTTAAGTAAAGGGTAAAGCGGGGGGGGCGCGCACAAAATCCCTTGAGGTTAAAATATACAACTAAATGATTTTCCACTTTTTTGTATGCTTGATGTGTATCGTCTCATGTCTCTTGAACATTAAAGTGACTTACTGGTCCCAGGAGAAAAAGTAATTTGACCTTGTTTGTAGTAAGTGAATCACTTATGAATAAACTGTTCACATTTTACAGGTGAATAAACTCTTTAAGGGCACCAACCAGCGTGCTGTCTCATAAATTCCTTAGTCTCTCATTTGCAAAAGTTATGTGCTTGCATTTTTGCCTAAATGATGGATTTTGAAGGTCTGACATAATTTAATTTCCCCCTGAAATAAAAAAGTATAACTTTAGAGCCTTCTAGTAATTACTAGACTGTGTAGAAGGAACAGATTCCAAAAAGCAACAAGTTCATATTCTCAGTGGTTCAGTTCCCCTATGGATTCTGCTACATTGCTTTTGGATTAGCAAAAATCAGAGCTAGAAGGCCACAAGTGTTGAGAGTAAATGATAGTCTGATTGTAATAAGGCAGTTTTGTTGTATCCATGTGAGAGCTGAGAAATCCTAGTTGAGCCCTGCTATTTGTAATGACCTTCTATTTGTAATAGTCAGAAAAAGACAAGAAAAAAATCTATTATGTAGCTCAACCGACTAAAGTTCTCTCCATGATTAGATAATTACTTAAATTTTAGTTTGGCTTCCATTATTGATGAAGCTCTTCTGAAAATCTCTCTTTTATACATGAATTATTTTCTGTGTAGGAGGATTTATGTGCAAGTTATACCAAGAAAGAATTGTGGTTCAAGTTTAATGTTGAGGGACTGTGTACATTTGGGTTTGAAAACTTTATTTTGTTTCTCTGAAAAACTAGTAGTTATTCACTAATACAGGTAGGAGATGTCTGATTTGCTTAGAGTTTGCTGCTGAAGAGTTTTCATTTCTGTTGTTTCTTCTCAGAAGCTCAGTATGCTAAAAATTAAATGCCCTTGATTCTTGACTTCAAGTGCAAAGAGGCTCCTTTAGCGTACTGCTTTTTGTTTTCCTTTTAAAATGAAGTTTTGTTTGTGTTATATAAACGAAGGGCTCCTGGGCTAGGGTGTAGTTATACATGAAATTTATAAAACGTTTTTGCCTGTGCTAGCTACTAAGTATGTGAGCTCTCTAAGCCTTTCTGAAGGAAGCATCTAATTTTTAACTTTAATGAGCAACAAAACCAGCTTTAAATTCTCAGTATTGCTACACTGTAAAACTACCTTATATATTTTGTGTGTGTGTGTGTGTGTGTGTGTGTGTGTGTGTGTGTGTGTGTGTGTGGAGCTACTTTAAATTTTTAATGTCTTGCAATCCTAATATCTCTACTAAATCACATTTTCTCCCATAATGATACAATTTCTCTCTAGCCATTATTTTTTTTAGAGAATGATGACAGAATAATTCACTTTATCACAAGACATCTTTGTTAGATTTATAAATTTGGAACTGTTTGAGATCAAACTTTAAATCTCATATTTTCTCTAAAATCCTATTTGGTAAAACAAAATAAGATTTTACAGATTATTTATTTGTATCTCTTTCTGCTTGAAATAGGACTGCAGTCTTCTCCCATCCTGGTTCTGGTACCTTCCTGTAAAAAGCATTAGTGATAAACAGGATTTAGCTCTATACTCATTGATTCAAAACTGCCTTGCAAGTAATTTCCCATAGTTTCTATAATGAAGCATATGGTGGTAATATACTGTGCCTCTGATAATGGGGAGTAGTTTCAGAATACTCTCAACATTTTATATTTTAAGAGTGTGTGTGTGTGTGTGTGTAGACTTAATGGATTTTATTTTTTATATGCTTATACTTGGTTTTCAGGATTTAAATGGGGGCATTTCTGAATAAAACTGGTAAAAAAAATGTTTATTGTTATTACAGGTAATTCATGCACACAGATTTTAGGAGGCTTGGAATGATCTTGTGGAGAAAACTTGGTAGAAGAGGGGACATTTTCTGTAACTTAAGTTGTCATAGTAACCTACATCAAGAATCACACTTGGAATCCAGGCCCGAAGAATTGCAGGGACAATAAACATTCTGGTTGCATTCATCGTCTCTTTTTCTTATCCTCCAAGAAAGGAGCCATCTATTGTGACCTAATTATTTCATTTCTGTTTTTAGAAGATGGGTAGCAGTTTGCATTTTTTAGCATGTTGAAACTTTCCTGGTGTAGAATAAAAGTGAAAAAGTTTAGCTATTTATACTTGAAATTGACATTTCTTGGTAATGTATCTCAAATTCATTATTTCAAATGGCAAGATGGGTTCAATATAATGGTTACTTAATGAAAGTGAAAGAAATAGGATTTGATGAGGATATGAAGAAATTGTTAAATACAAGTCTTATTAAGAGTAGTGGAATCTAGTTTTCATGGAATTCTGATCTGGGAATGTTACGACGTTCCTAATATCAAATTGTTAATATTTTTATTTTATGGCATCTTGTACTGTAGTCTTAAGCACAACTGTATTTTAATAAACAACATGAGATATTATTTTTATTAGAATACATTTACTTTGAGAAATATGTATCCAGACATTATTTTTATCCGCTATCTTTCACAAAGGACAGTAGAATGTTTTTTCTGAAGAGAAAGCTTGTTTAGGCTTGTTTCACTCTTGGATTCTGCAAGATAATGATTGCTAACCAAGATTATTTGCAGTTTAAATTGTTCTCCATAAGCAAGGAACTTTAATAGAAGTAAGGAGGTAGGTTGTGTGTCCATTCATTTTAGGAAGCTTAGAAAAGAAATTGGAAGACTTTATAATTAATAATAAAAAAAAAATTGCAAAATTAGGAGTTATAGGATGTAACTAGTTATCTGTAGATTAAAAAGTGATAATACTTTTTAGATTCTTTTCCACATATGAAAATATAATCAAATGGATGATTTAAAAAAAATCAAAACTTGAATTGTAAAGAGTATAAAGGTAGATTTAGAAACCTAAATAATTCATTTATTGGCAAAATGTGAAGGAAAATAAAACCACTCATTATTAGAAATATCTACTGTTAATATTTTATGGGAAATATCTGTAATTTTTTAAACAAAATTCAGATCATGCTGTCAAGAGCCAAAATACTAATAAACACTAGAATTTTATTTTCTATTAGAATTAGCAACATAACCAGCTATATTCACTGCTATCTAAAATAGCTCTGAAGTACTCAGCTAGTGTTTTAAAAAGAACTGAGAAAGAGAGCTATTGGAAAGAAGGATAAAACTATTTGTAGATAACAAAAAAATCCACAAGACAATCAGCTGAACTAACAGAGTATAGGTTCCATTATAAATAATGTAATATGATCTATATAAGAATAAATAACCAGTTAAAATATGAGGAAAAAGGAATCCATTTCTAGTAGCAACAAAAAGTATGCCGAGGATTAAACTTTATAAGAAATGTGAATGTCATACGAAGGAAACTATTAAACTTTACTTCGAGGATGCGGAGACTCGTGTTTCTAGATATGACAATTCATTAATTATTTTCAATCTTTTTATATTAATTTTTTAAGTTTAATATAATTTTAATAAAAAATTTAGTGGTAATTTTTCACAGGTCAGTGATTCTAAGTTTCATTTTTGTAGAAAAAATAAGAGCCAAGAAATGTTTATATAAAGAAGATATTAATTAAAAAATATTATGATGTTGATAGAATGGACAAATACTTGGAAGAGAAAGCTCAGAAGAATATTGTATTGATAAAATACCATTACAAATAATGAATGTAAAAGTATAGTAATAGTATACTAGAAGAGAATGTCCATGAATAGCTGATGGATTTTGTGGAAAGGTAAATGAAGATATAGTAGCAAAGGTTAAAAAAAGGGATAATTCATACATGTAATTACATTAAAAATAAAACAAATTTAGCATATGTCAAATCATAAAAACTATTCTCTCTATATGTAATATATAAAAATAGAGTTAAAGCCATATATAAAGAATTATTTCAAGTCAGTATAATCACTACCCAATTAAATAGTCAATGCCCAATTAAAAAATTAGTTTGTAGTTCTTTGTAAACAGTTCAAAAAAGAATATAAACAGAGATAGACCTAAAGACTTGTTTAAACTTAATACTTAACAAAGAAATATCATATTTGGTACATTATATTATTAAATTAAAAAGTACATGACAATGTGGCCTATACATAAAATGTTAACATAAAAAGACCTATGTAATCAGAATGCTCATATAATGCTACTAGAAGGTAGACTGCTCAGCAGTCTACTTATCTACCTACTTACCTACCTAGTTATCTAGTTTTTTTTTAACTATTTAATGAAATAGGAAAATGATAGTAACCTAAAAAGTGACAATATAAGGACATAATATAAATTATAATGTCCTTATATTGTCACTTGTATTTTTAAAAGTATATTTACATAGAGAATGACTGAGAAGGCAATATAAAAAAGTATTAATGATGATTATCTCCAAGAACCATAGGAAACTAATGATTATTATTAACTTTAAATTATTATGGATTCTCTAAAACATATATTTATATTCAGAAACTTGAAAATGAAGTTTTTTTAAAATCCAGATGCCTAAGATTTTATTATGCCTTCTTAAAAAAAAAATATTAACGAAAAGATATATTTATTGAGATGGACTATACATGGAAATGAATAACAAGGGGATAATCTGAGTCACTGGGCAGGGATGAAGAGACTGCATTCTTGGTTGCCATTCATGTTAGACTATGGTGTAAACCTGTGCATCTAGTATTGTGCTTTCTGGAAGTGTAGAGCCTAGTTTCCCTGGAAATAATAAAAACTAATGTGTCCCTTTGTTTAATATATCTGGAACTTGGATACCTGTTAATTCCCCTCTCCGTCACTATAAATTGCCTTAGCTATGCTATTGGATAAGTTTTGTGTACAGATGTTTCTGCTGTTTTATGTGTTTACTTCTCACATTTCCTAAATGTATCTCTATAGGCCATTTGACTAGACATTGTACGTAGTAATCATAAGTAACTACACATGTGGTTCCTCAGTTTATGATGGAGGGTTGGTCTATATTGTTTTAATTAAGCACTTCTTGACATTGAAAGACATGAATTATAGTGTCGAACCACACCCACTTTCCCTTGTAAACTCTTGTGGTATGCTTTTTTCCTCTTGTGCGTTCCTGTTTTTGGATGAATCAGTTTAAATGGGAAATTTTTTGTAAGTATTTCAGGTATGAATTTTTATATGCATTTAATAGACTTTGTGTGAGTTAAGGGCACTTGTTCTGCGTCTCAGCTACAGAGATGTTTTACTTCCTTGGGAAAAAAAATCTGACAGAACCTTGAAAATCGATAGACTAATTGACAATACACATACCAAATGTGTTTTCCTTATAATTTATAAATGACTTTTAATGCTGCAAAACTAGAGGAAGTAGTAGATGTTAAGGTTCGGATCCTTTGCAAAGGGATCAAAGCCTTTTCACCGTTACCTTCCATAGTTCTTTCATGAGCAAATCTGTATTCACACCTGGCATTGCCCAGTCTTTAGGCTTACAGAGAGTCTACAGGGAATTAGGTAGTAAATCACAGTCATGTCATAAATTATGCAATAGCGGAATGAAGAAGGTGCTATGGGTGCCCATGGGGAAGAACTTTAACTTGTAGAAGTTAAGGAAGGCTGCTTATGGATATTATTTTAGCCAAGTATTTAAAGGTAAATAGGTTTTCTGTGTGTGTGTGTGTGTGTGTGTGTGTGTGTGTGCACGTGTACAGACATACCTAGTTATATTGTACTTTGCTTTATTGTGCTTCGCAGGTATTGAAGATTTTTTAAATAAATTTTTTATTTTTCAATTACAGTTGACATACAGTGGTACGTCAGCCCCAGTATACAGCATAATAACCTACGAAGTATTCACCCCAATAAATCCAGCATCCATCTGACACCATACACAGTCATCACATACCATCGACTCTTTTTCTTATGCCATACTTTACAACCCCATGACTATTTTGTAACTACTAATTTGTAATTTTTTCACCCATTCCCCAACCCCCCTCCCATCTGGCAACCATCAAAATGTTCTCTTTATGAGTTTGTTTCTGTTTTATTTGTTTATTTATTTTGTTCTTTAGATTCCACATATACGTGCGATAATGTCATCTTTTTCTTTCTGACTTACTCCACTCAGCACAATATCCCCTAGGTCCATCCATGCTGTTGCAGTTGGCAAAATTTAATTCTTTTTTTACGGCTAATAATATTCCATGGTACATATGCATTACCTCTTCTTTATCCATTCATCATTGATGGGCACCCAGATTGCTTCCATATCTTGGCTATTGTAAATAATGCTGCAGTGAACAAATGGATGCATATGTCCCTTCAAAATAGTGTTTTGGGTTTCATTGGTTAAATACCCAGAAGTGGGATTACTGGGTTCTTTTTTGTCTCTTGTTGTAACCTTTGTTTTAAAGTTTATTTTTTCTGGTATGAGGTCTTTAGGGAGTGGGGAGAAGGCCTTCTAGAATGCGCTAGAAAACAGTGTATGCAAAGCCTAGAAAGGTTTGGGGGTAAACAAGTACATTGGGTGTGAATATGAGCGTCGATGGGAAGGACATGACTAGCTTAAAAAACAGGATTCTTATTCTAGTTTGATAGAAACAGCCTTTTCTTTTAGGAGCTCTGGGATTTATGGTAATTGAAAGGATTAAAATTATTTAAAGGTAGCCAGAGTCCTGGTTGAAGGATAAATAGAAGTATTAATGATTTAGAATAACAAACTTTAGATATCTCTAAGGAGAAAATTACTCATGCTTTTTATTCTTGATCATTTCTGTATAATCTCAATAAATTATTTAACATTCTCATGCTTCAAAAGGATATCGCTACTTTAAAATGTTCTTACTTTAAAAATTAGATATAAACAGGTAACATTAAAAGATATACTGTTTCCAGCCAGTTGATCTAATGTACCAATTACTTTGTTAATATTTTCTCCTGTGAGCTAGGTGCTCTACCACTAGACAATTTTACTGTCCAAATTCTTTGCAAACGTTGCCTTGTCAGAATGGGAATTGTGTGAGAGATGAAATGATTAAAGATTGCTTTAGATAAACAGGCTGATATTAACTACCATTTCTATTCGATTTTGCTCCGAAGGATCATTTGAATGTATATTCTCAATCTTTTTATTATATCAAGAAGTAGAAATAAAAAGTGATTTTTTACTGTTAACAAAATGGTTATTTCATTTGGTAATGTTTATATCCTTATGTGAAAAAGAAAATAATGCCATATGGACGACTTTAGTCTTAATTCTAGGACTATCTTGCCTGCTTCATTTTGTATTTTCCTGGTGCTGCACCACAGCATATTGCAAGCATGCACATAAAATCTTGACTTAATTTTTTACTTGGAAAGCACTTTGAAGATTCAAATCTGAGGTCGAAGAAACCAACGCCAAGTTGGAGACCTATATTTGCTCCCTCTATGCACAGTCTCTACTGCAAAAACTCTTCTGTTCATCTTGTGGTCCCAGTATCTAGCCAAGTAGATAAAGATCTGTTGAATAGGTGAATATATCTCTTTATTCACAGAGCCTGAATTACACCCACATCTTTTTAATTCCAATCAGTCCAGTGTTCTTTCTTATACACTAGTACTTCCCTATTTGTTTTCTACTGCAAAATGGTTTTATGTAGCAGTAGCATTTTCAAGGTTTCAAGTTATGTATAATGTTTCTCTGCCAGCCATCATTAGCCCACCTCATCTCACAAGAAAGCCAGCCTGACCAACATGTTAAAACAAGGGGGCTATCTGGGCTGAAAACCAATTGATATTCTTGAGTAAATTGTAATTCCACACTCAAAATAGATGGCACTTTGTGCTTTTCAGTAGATTATTCATACTTCCTTTGATCAAACTACAAAGTCAAGATATGCTATAGGATCGTAGACTTTATTTTTACAGAAGTGTGTCT
>NW_006436288.1:9973373-10003213 GCF_000325575.1 Pteropus alecto
ACCATCACATGTTTGGAAAATTTGTGAGGCGTTTTTAGTTGTCATAGTGATTGAAAGGATGCTACTGGCATTTAGTAAATGGGTGACAGAGATGTCAGGCATCCTGTAGTACACAGGACAGTCCCACACAATGGCATTAAAATGGTCCACTGTACTTTTCCTACTGCAAAGCCACAACCAAACTTTTTACATGTATACATAAAGCATTTTTTCATTGTCTTAATATATAATGAATTTGCTGGGAATACTGCTATTATGTAAATTAAGGGAAAATCATATTCAGAACTGGAAGAAGAAGTGTTTCCC
The DNA here is from genome assembly GCF_000325575.1 of Pteropus alecto. NCBI lineage: Eukaryota > Metazoa > Chordata > Mammalia > Chiroptera > Pteropodidae > Pteropus > Pteropus alecto. The sequence goes on from NW_006436288.1 coordinate 9,973,680, forward strand.
AACTTAGCACAGACAGACAATGCCCCTTGAAGTATTTGAGTTTCTTATCAACATACCTGTTAGCAGTCTGCACCTAGAACTGCTGCATTCATGGTATAGGTGCAAGTGTCCATAATGCTACTTCATTATGTCTTGTCGTTTACATACTTAAGTTCCTGTCTGTCTGTTATAATTATTTTTTATTTCTCCTTTTTCTGGCTTCTCTGTTGAGAAAAGTCTATTTGCGGGTGGAAGAAGCACAGGAGTATAAGCAAGGAGACTCATTAGAAGGCTGCTGCAGTAATTCAGGTGCGAGGGTTTGGTAGGAGCTAATAGGATTTCCTGACAGATTGGATATGGGTTGTGAGAGAGAGAGAGGTCAAGGTTAACTGTAGGCATTTGCACGTAAGCCACTAAAAGGATACATTCGAGTTGCTTTGAACTGAGATGAAAGTTGTAAGTGCAAGAGATTTGGCAAGTAAGATCGAGGGTTCCTTTTAAGACATGTTGAGTTTGAGATGTCTACTGGACATCAAAGTGGCAATGTTGAATAGGCATCTGAATGTGAGGCAGAAGTCAGAGAGAGGTCTGAGCAAGAAATATAAATATGGGAATTGTCAAGTATGTGGTATTTCAAGTTATAAAGTTGGACGAGATCACCAAGTAAATGTAAATAGAAAATAGTAGTAGACCAATTATGGAGCTTTGGGATACTCAAACATTAATAAAGCACAGAGAATAAGAGATTGAGAAGGAACACCAGAGATGCTGGAGGAAATTGAAGCCAAATGAAGAAGGTGTATCAGGAATAAGGAGTGATACTTTGGCTCTTAGATTTAGTAACATGAAGATGATTATTGACCTTGATTATGGTCATTTTGGTGAAGTGGTGAGGTAAGAGCCTGACAGGAATGAGCTCAATAGAGATGGGAGGTGAGAAAATGAACAGGAAACAAGAAATGGAGGATACCTGGTAGGGGAAGTGGGATCAGAATAAAGCTATTTTAAAGTCGCATTATATGGCTATGTATTTATTTTCTAATGCAGTACAAAAATCCATGGAGAGAGTAATGATGCTGGAGTTGATAGAAGTGGGCTGGCATGCTGGTTAGCCACAGGGCTCCGCTGACCATACCACTAGTTTTCCAGACGTCTGGTATGCCATAACTCTGGAATAGCTAACTGATACATAATAGATTTTGAGGCCTTGTGGACAGAAGACTTTTTCACTCTCCAGTGTTTGTTCCTTTTTTGTTTAGGAAAGTTGGTCAGGCACCAGCCAAGTGCTTAAGTTTTAGCCAGAAATTGAATTCGAAATTAGTGGGAAATTAGAAGGTAAGGTAGAACCAATTGATTCTCCATAGGCCACAACTTAAAAGCAGCTAAAGTTTTTTCTTATCCACTGGGGCCATCTTAACCAATTTGATTTGTAGGCAGAATGGCTCAGGGCCTTTAGAATAAGGAAGATGAGGCACCTACGAGGGCACAAAATGTGTGGAGGCACTCACCCTCAGAGTTGATCAAGTTCAGTGTTGGCAGTTGAGAATGATGCCCCCTTACAGTTTGTACCCTAGGCACCTTGCTAGCCACATCCTAACTCTCCTGGTCCTGAGAATGGGTACCGTAGTTTTTTTTTTTTTAAGGGACAGTAGGAAAGCTCTCTTGACCTAGTTATCTCTTTTTATATCACCAGTTGGAGATTAATTAATTTCATGTGCTTAGTCTGATATTCTCCTCCCTCCTTAATATCTGATCAACTTCAGCAACTCTAATGAACATGTGGAAGACTTGGTGAAGAAGAAAAAAAAGTTCTAGGCTACACAATTCTATTGACAGTCATGGGACAGAGCAGAGAATGGTTGGTTGGGACCTTTGGGCAACAAAAGGGCAACAACAAGGGACTTTTGGAGACCTAACAGGAAGGACAGCGGGAACTGGAGGACAGTAGGAAGACTGGTTAGGACCAATCCTGTTTATGAAGCCTGGACTAGAAACTGCCCTTCTCCAGCTTAGTACATTTGCCATTGTAAGTGTTTTAAGGACCCTAGTACCATCTTGTCTTTTTCTCTTTGGAATCCGTAGGCAATAGGAGATTATCACTCATTTCGTTAGTCCTAAGAATTGAGTTTCTTGTTCTGTCCAGTGCAGATCTGAGAAAGATCTTCTAAGGTTAACTGAGCAATTATCCATCTTTGTACCTCAGAAACCAAAGGAAACCTTACAGCAATGTCCACAGAACCCTGAGAATTCTCAGGGCTTTGTGTCCAGGATAATACTGTCGTACGGTCCCATGATTGTCCCCTCAGAGGGAGCTGTAGTGATAAAGGTATAACAAAGAATCATGCACCATCTTGATCATACTATTTGAGTTGACAAATTCTCTTATGAAGAACACGTAGGACCAAATGTGTACAGATGGTGCATATGTGATTGTGTACAAAATGCATAGTTACCTGAAGGAATGGTGGAGAAAGATGAACGAAGACGGCTCTGGGGAGCTTCCATCAAGAGGTGTCCATAGGGGCAAGCAGCAGACACATTGAGAAGAGAAAGGGTGAAGGTCGTTAGATATAAGGTCAGCGATTCTTTTATAATTGGGAAGTTGCTGATTATGAGACTTAAAAGTGAGAAAGTTTATTTTAAAGTGATTCACAGTGAGTCTACGGCCATCCCATCCAGAATAAGCCCAATTCTGTCTGATCTCGGAAGCTAAGCAGGGTCGGGCCGGTTAGTACTTGGATGGGAGACTACCTAGTAAGACCAGGTGCTGTAGGCGTTAAAAAATAAAAAAATAAGGGATTGTAAGCTGACAAGGTCTTTGCAATCTGTGAGGTCAACCAAGGGTTGCCTTGCCTAAAAAAAATTAAAAATAAATAAAAAGTAAAAAAAGCTAAAAAAAAAAGTGGTTCACAGTGAAAACTGAAGTGGCAAGAAGTCTGTAACTAATTATAAATGAAATAAAAGGTTACTAATGATCTTAGTTTTTAGATCTTAGAGTATTTCACTGCGAAAGTTTTATCTTTATATTTTGCAGCCACACATGAATAAATCTGGTCACAGTACGACAGAGGTTTTTATTATAGTTTTTGGGGGATGAGGCCTGATGCTCTTTTGGTTTGTGTCAGCTCCATTTCTGTCTAAGAGTCAATTCAGCCACGTGTCCGTGGAAAGAAGTCCTTATTAAAAATAGTAGACTTTTGACTTCAGTCCGTATTACAGAATCAAGAGGCCCCCTGCAAATTTTCTCAGAACCTGCTTTCCAAAAAGGTTAGAGGTTTCCTAGAATAGCTTTCCTCTTCCCGGTGAGCAGCATAATTTTTGAGAGTGGTAGTTTCCCTTCCAGGCCCTTGCTGCTGCTTTACCTCCAATCCCTCAAACACCTGAGTCAAGTAAATATGATGACACGTTTAATTAGCTAATAAACGGAGACTGACCTGTGAAATTCAGTTATAACCTAGTGTCTTCAAAGCTTTGGAAACAAGTATAATGCATTTTCTGCTTATTTATTTTTTTAGACGATAGTGTATATTCAAGGTTTGAGCTGCCTGGATTCAGATCTTAGCTTTTCCCCTGATTACCTGTGGGATCTTGGGCACGTTTTGGAACTCACTTTGCCATGGTTTGTTCTTCTAAGAGTAGAGCTAATAATAGTACCTATTTCTTAAGATTGTTATGAGAATTAAATAAAATGATACATTCAAAGCACTAGGAGCAGTTCCTGGCATATTTAAGTACTTAATATAAAACTGTCAGGCATTTAATGTTTAAGAAGTGAGAAAACCAAATCTCTTCTTCCCTGAAGAGCTTTATAACTGGCAATGAATACTTGAGTGTTGGTTGTGTGAATTGTAGTCATTTAGCCTCTTTTCATCGGCTGTAAATGACTTCATGTGTTTCTGAAGATAGAGGAATAGCAGTAATCTCCCCATCTGGCCTTGTATCAGTATATCACTCAGACCACTAACCATAGCTGCTTGTATTATTTTTATTATTACTAATCATGTAAGTGAGTTGCAATTTTTAAAAAAATTTGTGGGGACTACGATTACTATCCATATTTGCTTTTTCTTGGGCACTCCATATCCATGATATTTCCTCCCATGGGAATTTTAAGAGCTGTGCAGTTTGTTGCATCTTTGTGCTCTGTCCCTCCAACCAAACTTACAGACTCAAAATAAAGTAATGTGTATCTCTCAGAATAAAAAAAAACGATGAGATTTCCATAGAATCAGCAGCGTGTTATCTCCAGGACTCGTTGTTGGCATGGGCTCGTCCTCAGGGAGCTTGGCAGTTCGGCCTAATAGAAAGGGCAGAGTTCTCTTGTGTGGTGTGCCCACAGGACTTCCCTCCTAGCTTCTCTCTTGTTTCCTGTAGTCCAGGTCTATTTTATAAACCCACGGGAAAATATGTCTTTTCTATTGAGAGCTACCTAATGGGGCAGCACTTTAGTGCTCATAAAACTCTTTTAAGTAGGTGAGTCTGGGTTGATGTTTACATGCAAACTATGAAAAATGCAAACTAATGAGAAAAATATTCTTACCAGTATTCCGCAGATGAAGAAATGAGCCTGCATGGATTTAAAGGAGTTCAGGGTTACACAGTTAAAATAAGCAGTAAACCCAGATCTGCTGACTCTTAAAATCCAGTGTACTTCCACTTTTATTGCTTTCCAGTCAGATTTACTCAGGCTCAGTAAAATCATGTAATAAGACCTGGAATAGTGGCCAAGCCTGTTCATTAGAAATTATAATCACGGAGTTAGGATTTCAAATAATATAAGATTTGACACTGTTTTTAACGGTTGAAAACTTTACTTTTATAATAAAAGGATCTAGTGTCCTTTTAGCTATATTGTTTATTCTTCCTGGTTATATGTCATAAGCATTTTCTAACTAACTTTAAATTTTTAAAGACTTTTCTTCATTATGTGTATACTTTGTCATTAAAGTAGATTTCGTGTTGATAGAAGTCTTTTTTTTTTTTCTTTCAATGCGGCCAGTGTTGAGTAGGCCTAGATTAAGACTCTTTCTAAATTCTTAGAAGAGAGTAATTACCAGTTCTTATCCTATACTTGGTAGGTAGGTAAGTGGTCCCAGGAAGAATAAAATGGTTCTATTTTTGTAACCATTATTTTTCTAAACCTCATTTGGAGTGAATGGTGTGTTGCTCTGCAAACCTCAGACCTGTAGCACTGGTTTGAGGGATTTGAGAGAGTGGACCTTTGTTACTTTGTAGAGTTGTGTTCTTGTCCCCTGCTTGAGCTACCAGTGCCTCTGCTCAGCAGATGCAGCCACAGCCAAGATGGTGCCATATGTCCAGTGACTTGCTGAGTAAGAGCTCATTCACTGCAGTAGCAAACTTTGACAGGGACCTGCCTATTTCAAGATCATATTCAGTGATTAGTCACTAATGAGCTTTAAAAGACTCAAACTTCTATAGTAATACTAATAATAGTTGTTTTTTGCTAAGTGATTATTGCATGCCAGATTGTATTTAAGTCTTCATGTTCATAGTTATTTATCTCTACAAATGTAAGTGTTATCATTCCTATTTTAGTGCAAAGGAAACTAGTATTTTTTCTAACATCATATAGCTAATAAGTGGTGACGCCAGGATTTGAATCCAGGGATGCCTGACCAACAGCATCCATACTAGGGATAATGAAATATGTCATGTATATGTTGCCTGTGTCCATGGCAGACCTAATTAATTGATCATGGTAAGTGTTCATGCTGATCCTGATAATCCTTTTCAGCGTTGCATCTGCAGTCCATCACTTAGTAGTCAGGATCAAACATGTGCTATCCTTGACTTGAAAAGTGTCTGTATTAACTTTCTTCTGAATTCCAGTGGTGTGTTGAAATTCAGCCAATTTGCTTTCAGGATAATAATAAATAAGGTAAATAATAACATGGCTTATAAGATGAACAAACAATGCAGTATTTTCCTGTAGAGTCTTGATTGGTTTGGACAATTGAATTTAATACAATTTAAATTCCATTTTAAATAGCATATAAAAGGCACCTCCACATCAAAAAATTTTAAGGCAAGTTGATTAGTGGTTTATAATATTTAGTTATTTGAAAATTTTTTCAAATGGATATTTGAAATAAAAAATTTTGACAGTGCTCATAAATTTGTTATAATGAAATTAGATTTTTTTAGATAGCAAAAACTGGCTGTGAAATCTTCATTAAATTTTAATCATAGATCAAAATACTGATCTTTTAAGCATTTAAAGCTCTGCTATGACTGTAAATGTGGAAATAAAAAAGTTGTTAGGATCACAGATTTTTTCCTTCCTTCCTTTCTTTCTTTTCTTTCTTCCCCTTTTACTTTCAGACCTTACCACTACTTCAACTGAAGATAGCATTTAAAAAAATTCCACATATGGTCAAATAGATGTTCCAGTGTCTCTTGACCCCTTGATGTAAAGGTCTCCACCCATTACAGGATTATTGGAGAACATCTTGGGCGCAGGATTCAGGGTTGGAGTGTTTGAGCCAAAGACTGATAATAACTACAATGATAAATTGTCATACCTGCTGCGTAGTGTTGAAATTTCTAGGAAATGCGCTCTTTATTTTTCACCTCTAAAATCCGAGACACAAAACAGAAATAGAAACATAATTTATATCAAAATATATTTCTATAAATAGGCCACCTATCAGCAAAGAGGTTGAATCCAAATTAAGTGTGAGGCCATGGAAAATTGCTTATCTTTTGTGTGTATCTTTAAAGTGAGTAACATTATACTTTGTTACTTATCCCAGTTGGAAAAGAAAGGAAAATTTTTCTTATTTTTGTAATGATGTTAGGAGACGAAATTATATAATGCCCAAAGTTAGATAATTTATTATTTATTGTAAGAAATTCTGATTTAAATGTACTTTGTGGAAAAATAAATGAAATTAAGAGAAATAATGCATTAGTAATATTTCTACATTCTCTCTACTTGTTCTCAGTAATATTGTTTTTTTTTCTTATTGATAATGTCCTAGCTATTTATACTTTAAAAGCAGAAGACAATACTTCTTTATAACACTGTGACCACAAACCCTACTAACTCTGACCAATGGTTACTTTGAAGTGCTGGTGGCCAGTTGGAGTTTATAATTTGTTACCAAATTACTGTTATCTTTATTTTCACCCTGTATTTTGCCTGTCAAGCAGTCATAGTCTCCAAAATTGGAGAGTCAGAACCTTCAACTAAAGAGTTTGTTTAACTAGAGGCAGGAAGAAGAGCCTATTTTCCCTTGAAACACATGGGAAATTCATTCATTTTCATTTGTTTTAAACTTTTAAAAGCCTGAACATTATTAGGGCTGTTTTGGGGGTTTGATTGATTGATTGGATGGTTGGTGTTTTTGTTTCTTTTATTTTTAGGTTATCTAATCAATCTCCCTAATTCTAAAGTCTAACCCATGCTTTTACTTCATTTACAATGGTCTTTTAGTTTAAGAATTAGCTTCTCCCTGACTTGAGATTTTAAGATTGTCTCAATAATCTTGGACCAGATCTCACATGTCCAGGATTTTTCTTGTAGTGTTACCTTTATTAATCTGTATTTCCTTGCTGTCTATTCTAGAAAGTCACAATTTGGTATAGGAAGGATGGCACAGGGGTGGCGGGGAAAGGAGGGTGTTTTGTTTTTGTTTTTGTTTTTTAACATATTAATGTTTTATTAAAGTGTAATTGATGTATAGGATTAGTTTTACACATACAATATAGTGATTCTATATTTGTATGTACGGCAAAATGATTACCATGATAAGTCTAGCTAACATCTGTCCCCTTATAAAATGATAAATTTTTTTTCTTGTGATGAGGGCATTTAAGATCTATTGTTAGCAACTTTCAAATACCCATTACAGTATTATTAATTATAGTCACCATCCTGTACATTATATCCCCATGACTTACTTATTTTATAATTGGAAGTTTGTACCTTTTGGTGCCCTTAACCCATCCCCCCACCACCACTACCACCTCCTGCCTCTGGCAACCATCAATCTGTTCTCTGTGAGCTTGATTTTTTCTTTTGTTGTTGTTGTTTTAGATTCCACATAATAAGTGAGATCATATGGGATTTGTCTTTCTCTGACTTATTTCACTTAGCATAATGCCCTCAGGTTTGCAGATGGCAAAATTTCATTCTTTTTTATGGCCGAGTAATATTCCATTGTGTATATATACAATGGATAAGTGTATGATAAAGAAAATGTGGTATATATATTACATTTTATCATCCATTTATCCATCAGTGGACACGTAGGTTTGTCCATATCTTGGCTTATAAATAACATTGCAGTGAACATGGGGGTGCATATATCTTTTTGAGTTAGTGTTTTCATGTTCTTCAGATAAATACTCAGAAGTAAAATCGCTGGATCATAGAGTACTTAAAAAAATTTGAGGAACCTCCATTCTGTTTCCCATAGCGGCTGCACCAGTTTACATTCCTACCAACAGTGCACAAAGGGTTTTTCTTTCCTTTTCTTCATATCCTCGCCAACACTTATTTTTTATCTTTTTGGCGATAGCCATTCTGTGAGGTGCTATCTCATTGTGATTCTGATTTCTCTTTCTCCGATGATTAGTGATGTTAAGCATCTTTTTCTGTATCTGTTGGCTGCCTGTATGTATTCTTTGGAAAAATGTCTATTCAGATTCTCTGCCTATTTTTTAATTTTTATTTTTTGCTATTCAGTTATATGAGTCTATATATATCTTGTATATTAACCCCTATTGGATATATGATTTGCAAATATTTTCTTTCATTCAGTAGTTTGCCTTTTTATTTTGTTGATTCCATTTACTGTGCAGAAGCTTTCTAGTTTGATTAGTCCCACTGGTTTATTTTTGCTTTTGTTGCCTTTGCTTTTGGAGTCAGATCCAAAAAATCATCACCAAGACTAATGTCAAAGAGCTTACCTCCTGTTTTCTTTTAGGAGTTTCATGGTGTCAGATCTTACATTCCAGTCTTTAATCCATCTTGAGTTCATTTTTGTGTATGGTATAGTATAGTAGTCTGGTTTCTTTTTTTTTTTTCTTTTTGCATACAGCTGTCAGTTCTCAACATCATTTGTTGAAGAGACTATACTTTCCCCCATTGTGTGTTCTTAGCTTCTTTGTCATAAGTTAATTAACCATACATGTATAGATTTATTTCTGGGTTCTCCATTCTCATCCATCTATCTACGTGTGTGTGTTTATGCCAGTATCGTGCTATTTTGATTACTATAGGTTTGTAATATAGTTTCTAATAATGGAGTATAATGCTCCATCTTTATTCTTCTTTCTCAATATTGCTTCGGTTACTTACAAATTTTAGGATTGTTCATTTTATTTCTGTGAATAATGCCATTGGGATTTTGATAGGGATTGCATTGAATCTGTAGATTGTTTTGGATAGTATTAACATTTTAACAATATTAATTATTCCAGTTTATGAGCATGGAATATCTTTCCATTTATTTGTGTCTTCAGTTTCTATCATTAATGTCTCACAGATTTCAGTGTACAGGTCTTTCAACTCTTTGGTTAAATTTGTTCCTACATATTTTATTTATTATATTTTTGATGCCATTGTAAATAGAAGTTTGTTAATTTCTCTTTCTGATAGTTCATTATAGGAGGGATCTTTGTTGATATTGTCATCTACATAAAAAGATCTGTGAAAAAGAGCTTTATAAATTGCAAAGTTCCTTCAAGTTTTATATTGAATGAGAAAATTCATTTTAAGTGATTATAAATATAATATATAAAAATTAACAAACTTTCAGAATTTAAGTTGCTTTAAAGTTGTTTGCTGGCAGTTACTCATGTATGTCTATTTAATTAGGTGTGAAAATATTTTCCCCTTTTTCTTGCTGCATGCTATTTGATTTTTATCTGCCCTATTATATACATTCATTTATATTTTTTACTCACATTAACAAGAGGTTATTATCTGGAGCTTATTTATTAGTTGAGACTTTTTTTTTCATTTTTAGCATTTTGTAAAATTCACTTGATTTTTTTCCCCTCTGCATTGTACAAACTAGGCAAGTTTTTTTTTTTTTTCATGAAAGTACTAGCTTTACATTTTTAGTATTTCAACCAGAACTTTTTTCCTTATACGTGAATAATATTAAATAAGAAAACACGTACTTGTTTTTCTCTGGTTTATATGGGAGTAAAAATCTACATAGGAGTAAGTAAATAAAATATTTTTAACAAAAAAGCTTTATTATGATTGTTTTGCTCTCTTTATTACATTAGAATTATTGTTAGTAGGGATATTTATCCTAAGGTACACAAAGAAGAGTTGGAAAACAATGCTTTCTACTATTGCTGGATGTCGGGGTCCTATTAGGAGAGAGGAACCACATGGTTATTTGAATGAAGTTTAATGTAAAGTCCACTATAAAACCACCCAAAGCTGGTGCTGGGGAGGCTGCTGGTTCCACCGTCCTCTCTGCGTTAGCAGAAGCTGGGTCCTAGAGGGACTGCATTTGCTGCAGGACCTGGCACTGAGGAAACCACCCACACCGTGCTGCAGGAGCTGCAGCTGAGGGAGCATGTCAGGGTGCATACCCCCTTCTTCTTGCCCTCTCTGCTGTGACCCTCCAGTGAGCTTCTCTTGACAAAACTTCATATGGCACGGTTGTCAAAGAAAAAATATTTAAGGATCCAGATCCATTTTCATAGAGCAGGCCAAAAGGATGAATTTGGAGCCGAGAGGCAATAATAACCAACACAACCTGCAAGATCATTCGTGACAAAAAATATTTTCCCTTTTCCATGGACTGTGATATTCCGTGAGATAGCTTGATTTCATTTCTACTAAAATATCTTTGTGAGAGGCATGCGAATTGTTAGATATAATTGGTTTATTTAATTTCTAATGAAATGTATTAATACTTTGTAATTAGGATCACCTATACTGCTGAGACAATTCCTTAAGAATGTCTGTGTCACTATAAAGCTAATTTTTATTATTTTAAAAAAGCATTGCTTCATTTCATCATGCTTTTTACCTATATCCATTAATTAGAATATAAAAATCCACATAAATATTATACAGGTGATTGGCAGCCACCTGTGAAGACTTTATTCTTGCTTTGAAAATAGCTCTAGGAACTTGTTATCTAAAAACTCTTGACATGACATAACTAGACTGAAATTTTATGACATTCTGCTTTAATATTTCCTATTGACAAACAAAATTCATTGGCTAAAAAAAAATAAAAAAGAAAAGTTTATAAAACCAAATGCAGATCTTAGCATTAGCCAAGCAGAGAACATGTTTTAATTTTTTAGAGAATCATAAAGATGTATGGAAACTGAACACTTAAAATTATTTAAAACTTGAAATTACTGACCAGAAATTACATGGGTATGGGAGAACCAGCAGAAAGTATCTGTCGGTGGACCAGTGTTGCTCTAGTTCTACCCCACGCCACTCCCGGAGGAAGATGGGCATTGAATGGATACTGGGCCAAACCAAGGATATTGATCTACCTACCAGAAGAGCCTTTCACTGCATTTGGAAAATTTGATCTGGCCCCAGACCTGATGTCTGATGTTGGCCCCTTTGTAGTCAGTTATTTAGAATAATTAGTTCATGAGTGGCTTAAGTAGATATATCCCTATACGGCTTTTTTTCTCTCAAGAGCTGTACTAAATTCTAATAAATCTGAACCTCGCTTGCATCATGGCAGGGTAAGACAGTGTCTTCTACCTGCTTTGGCTTGGCCATAGTGGTGGCGCGGTGCGCTGTCTTTGAATTGGGAATGGACTGCACAGAAAGGTCAGAAAGGTGACTGGAGAGCTGATCAGCTCAGACTATTATGTGGTGATCATAGTTATCCCTTGGACAGTGTCTCCAGTATGACCAATTCTGCCTGACAAAATTGGTTCCTGTTCACAGTGTACCAGCATTGGTGCTAGCCTTTTCACTTGGATTGAGCAGCATATACCTTATTGTGGTGTGTTCTTTTAAAATAATCTTAGTAATAGCAAAATCATGTCACATGGGATAAGCTTGCCTTTTTTTTTTTTTTTTTTTTTACAGCTACAGCACCTGGTATTCCTAGGTGGTCTCCCATCCAAGTACTAAGCATGCCTGACCCTGCTTAGCTTCCAAGATCAGGCATGTTCAGGGTAGCATGGCCATAGACAAGCTTGCTTTTTAAAAGTAAGAGGTAACTATCTCAAGTTCAGTGAATAATAATTATGAATGAATTCAGGAATGCTAAACATATTTTTTTTTTAAATGTGGCCATTAAAAATAAGATACTTTGGTGTATAATAATGTGATTTAGAAGAAATTTTAAAAGAAGAATATCAAATGTAATTTGAGAAGTGGCAAAATATAAATGAGTATATATTTCTCAAATTGTCACCAATAATGGGTATATAGCAGTCATCTGTGTGTGAAGTATGAAGTTATATATTTAAAAATTGTAGTCTTATTACTTTATACTCATAACTTTTAGAATGGCTACGATGTAGCAAAATCTAAACATTTGCCTCCCAGAACAGCCTAAATAATATAAATGTTTTTCATGCATAGGCTTATGTAAAACTGTGTGTTACTAAATTAAGTTTAAAAGATACCTTGAATTTTAAAAAGATTCCTTATTGTAGAAAAAAATTATAATTTTGCAGAAATGCACTGAGTTATTGTTCTTTTAAAAGAATGTTTGGATTAGGTAAAAATGTACTACTAAGATTTTAATATATTTTTAACTGTGATGTTTTATTTTAGATAATTCTCTTATAAAGGGGAATTTAATTTTCTAGATATCCATTGTTTGATAATCGTTTTTAAATTGTGTCTCTGGAGGTGCTGCAGGGCTGCAGTTTAAAATTTTCAGCTTTATGGCATTTGTCTAAGATGTAATAGGGGAAAAAAATAGATATAAGGATCTCATTTCCTGCATATTACAAGTATATTCTTGTCATTTTATATGATAAAAAAGTGAACATTTCCTTGTATAGCAAAAGAAGTTAAGGATCTTAAATCTTTTTCTTGGATTATCTGGGTAGGCCCCCAATGCAGTCATATCTACCCTTGTAAGAGAGGGACAGAGGGAGTTTTTGAGACAGAAAATGATGAGGCAGTGGAACCAGGGAGGCAGAGATTAGAGTGATGTCGTCATGAGCCAAGGAATGCCTGTAGCCACCAGAAGCTTGAAGAAGCTGGGAAAGGGATTCTCTCCTAGAACGTTTGGAGGGAGCAAGGCCCTGAGGATACTTTGATTTTGGCTCAAATTTGAAACTGATTTGGGGCTAAGAACTATGAGAGAACATTTTTTGATTTTTTTATACCAAGCAGTTCATGGTAATACATTACAACAGTCCCAGGAAACTAATTCACTTAATACAGGGGCTGAATGTTTGTTTCCTCCTAAAATTCATATGTTGAAACCTAACCTCATTGTGATGGTATCTGGAGTTGGGACCTTAGGGAAGTAATTAGGATTAGATAAATTGATGAGGCAGGGCCCCTAAAATGGGATTAGTGCTCTTATAAAAGACCAGACAGCTAGTTATCTCTCTCCACCATGTGAGGATACAAGAAGTTGGCCATTTACAAACCAAGAAGTATGCCCTCATTAGACAACAAGTTTGCTGGCAACTTGATCTTGGACCTCCCATCCTCCAGAACTGAGAAATAAATGTTTGTTGTTTAAGCCATCCAGTTTATGGTATTTTGTTAAAGCAGCCCAAACTTACTAAGGCATTTAGTAATGAAGAAAATACAAAAATAAAATGTAAACATAAGCTAAATCAACCATGAGAGAAAATATTATACAAAGAATTGGACAACTATTTTTTTTTTAAAAGAATATTGTATTCGGTGATGAGGTAAAAATGAAAAAGGCACTTTCATAGACTGCTCTGAAAGTGAAGGAAATCTGACATGATCAAACAAAATTACGGAGCCTTTAGAAACTATTTTCAAAGAATATTTAAGGTAAAAATATGACTACCATATAATACTATGTAAAAATAGGGTTAAAATTGTATTTCAAAATGAATCAAATTTTAAGTATATAAGTCCTTGAATAACATTGTTTCTTTCAATGATATTTCATTTTAATGATGAGGGAAAAAAAGCTCCTGTCTTGGGCCACTCACTGTTTGAAGTTTTCTCTCTAGGTACTTTGGTTTACTCCCACATCCCAAATGCGTGCAAAGTTAGATAAATTGGTGGTGTGTCTACATTGCCACCAAGAAGTCGAGGTCGTCTTTCCTCCACCTAGCCCCTGCTGACAGAATGAAGATTCTGTTCTAGGTTGCAGGCCAAGAATACTGGGGCCCCAATTTTCCTTGTCTACCTTGCTCGAAAGACAGAAGTTCCACACTGGGAGAGGCAAGCCAAAAAGACCAGTGGCTACTGTCGCTGCTCAGCCAGTGGAGTGGTGGCTCAGATGCCTAGAGGAAGAGGCAGTTCATAAGAACAGAGAGCACCAAAGTTCTCCCCAAAGGGACTGATTTTATTCGAAACAGAGTATAGGGAAATTCAAGTCTCAGGATGCTCTCAAAAATAATGGCGATCTCAAGAGTGAGCGGATAAGAGGAGACTGGGATAGCTTCTTAATTAAAAGCAAAAAGCTAAACCATTGGCCGGCTAGTTTAGAAAAGAGAATCAGAGCTAAGAACAACCTTCCTTAGGTCAGAACAAATCTCAAAGACTGTCAAAACAAAAACAAAAATCATTACTGCCCAAATTTAATTGGAGCAGACCGTAGAACGTCTTATGCCCCAGAGCATTGTTTAAAACAGTAGAGGAATCACCCAGCAATTATTTGAGCTAAAGAGCTGTGCAGACAGCTTAATAGAGATAAGGAAAAGAGACTAACAGACCTGCTTACATGAATTGTCATTCCCTGGTGACGGTGTGCATGCCCAAGACTGCACCCCCTGAGGAGCAACGCTAGAGGCATCATATCACAGAGGACACAGACTTTCTAAAATAGTTTACTTAGCCAAGTCACTAAACAAACAGCAAACAAGAAAACAAGCCCCAGAGAGTAAGGGAGAGGAATTAATAACCAGAGTTCCTACAATGTATTATATCCAGTTTTCAGCAAAAAAAAAAAAGAAAAAAAACTATGAGACATGAAAAGAAATAGGGCAGTGTGACCCATACACAGGGAAAAATAACATAAAGCAGGTAACAGAAACTGCCTGTGAGAGGACTCAGATGTTGAATTTAACAGAAAAAGAATTCAAAGTAGCTATTATAAAGATAATCAAAAAACTAATGGAAACTATTCTTAAAGAAGCTAGATGGCAATGTCTCATCAAATTGAGAATATCAATAAAGAGATAGAAATTATGAAAGATCCAATAGCACAATAAAAATACATTAACCAAAATAAAAAAATTCACTACAGGAGCTCAACTGGCCACTCTAGGTTTGAACTGGCTGAAGAAATAACTCATGAACTTGAAGATAGATTAATAGAGATTATGCAATCCAAAAAAAGAATGAAGAAAAACTAACAGAGCCTCAGAAAAATGGGAAGACCATTAAGGGCACCAATATATGTGTAATGGGAATACTAGAAGAGAGGAGAAAGACAAAAGAGCAGAAAAAAATATTGGAATAATAACTGAAAATACTCCCAAATTTGATGAAAAACATTAATCTGTACATCTAAAAAGCATGATGAACTTCAAATAGGATAAGCAAAACGTGATCCATGTCCAGACACAAAGGTTCCAATTTCTCTGCATCCTTACCAACTTATTTTCTGGTGTTGTTTGTATGTTTGGTTTGGTTTGTTTTTTAGAGGCCATTCTAACAGATGTCAGGTGGTATCTCACTGTGGTTTTGGTATTTCTTTGATGATAGTGATGTTGAGCTTCTTTTCCTATATCTGTTCTCCATTTGCATGTCATCTTTGAAAAAATATCTGTTCAAGTCTCTTGCCCATTTTTAAATTGGGTTATTAGGTTGTTTGGAGGTTTATTGTTCTTTTTCCTGAGTCATTAAAAGTTCTTTATATATTTTGGATATTAGGCTTTTATCAAGTATATGGTTTGCAAATATTAAGACACGACTGATTTTTGTATGTTGGCTTTGTATCCTGTGATATCACTGAATTCATTTGTTATAACAGTGTGTGTGCGTGTGTGTGTGTGTGTTCTTTAGGGTTTTCTGCATATTAGATGATATTATCTGCAAATAGATAATTTTACTTCTTTCCTTCTGATTTGGATGCCTTTTATTTCTTTTTCTTGCGTAATTGCTCTAGCTAGGAATTCCAGTCTTTTGTTGAATAGAAGTGACAAGAGCAATATTCTTTATTCCTGATTGTAGTGGAAAAGCTTTCAACTTTTCACTATTGAGGTTGATGTTAGATTTGGCTTTTCATATATGGGCATTATAAGTTGAAGTAATTTCCTTCTATTCTTAGTTCGTTGAGAGTTTTTATCATGAAAGGGTGTTGAATTTGTTCAACGTTTTTTCTCATCTATTGTGATTCTCATGTGATTTTTATCCTTTACTCTTAATGTAGGCTGTCATATTTATTGACTTTTATATTTTGAACCATCCTTGCATCCCAGGTATAAATCCTACTTGGTTGTGGTGTATGATCCTTTTAACATGCTTTTGAATTTGGTTTGCTGTAGTATTTTACATCTGAGCATTTTTGTATCTACATTCATTAGGGATATTGGTCTGTTATTTTCTTTCTTGCACTATTGTTGTCTGGCTTTAGTATCAAGGTAATACTGGCTCTGTAAAATAAGTTTGGATATATTCCCTCCTTTTCAGTTTTTGGGAAGAGTTTGAGAAGGATTGGCATTAATTCTTTAAGTGGTAGAATTCACCAGTGAAACCATCTTTTCTTCATCTTTTTTAGTTGGGAGAGTTTTGATTACTGATTCAATTTCCATATTATTGGTCTGTGTGGATTTTCTGTTTCTTCGTGATTCAGTCTTGGTAGGTTGTATGTTTCTAGAAATTTAATTGTTTTTTCTAAATTGTCCAATTTGTTGGTGTGTAATTGTTCATAGTAGTTTTTCATCCTTTGTATTTCTTTGGTGTCACTTATAGCTTCTCTTTAATTTCTAATTTTATTTGAGTCTTCTCTCTTTTTCGCTTAGTCTAGCTAAAGGTTTTTCAATTTCGCTAATCTTTAAAAATATTTTTATTGATTTTTCTATTATTTTTATGTTTTCTATTTTATTTGTTCTAAGACATATTAGTTCCTTCTGCTAACTTTGCACCTACTTATTCTTTTTCTAGTTCCTTGATGTATAAAGTTAGGTTGTTAATTTGAGATCTTTTGTAATGTAGGTGTTTATCATTTCTAAACACCCCTTAGTACTACTTTTGCTGCATCAATAAATTTTGATATATTGTGTTTTCATTTGTCTCAAGATATTTTCTAATTTCTTTTTGCTTGTTGACTCACTGGTTGTTAAAAACATTCTATTTAATTTCCACAAATTCGTGGATTTTCCAGTTTTCCTTCTGCTGTTGATACCTAGTTTCATTCTGTTTTGGTTATTAGAAAAGATACTTGTTATGATTTCAATCATTAATTTACGATTTTTTTGTGTGACTTAGCATGTGATCTATCCTGGAGAATGTTTTCATGTGCCCTTGAGAAGAATATATATTCTACTGTTGTTAGGTCAGGTTTTCTTTATGTCTTTAGGTCCATTTGATCTGTAGAGTTGTTCACATTCTGTGTTTTCTTATTGATCTACTCCAGGTGATCCATCCATTGTTGAAAGTAGGGTATTGAAGTCCCCTACTATTTTGTATTATTGTCTATATTTCCTTTCAGTTCCGTAAACATGTGCTTCATATATTTAGATGTGGTGATTCTGAGTACTTATATATTTATAATTTTTATGTCTTCGTGGTGAATTGACCTGTTATCGTTATATAATGACCTAGATGCTAAAGATATTGGCAAATGACTGGACATGTATTTAATTAAAGTGAAGTGTGTAAAATATCTATTTGTCATTTTTTTATGACTCATCACTTAACCCACTTTTACGATTAACCAACCAATTACCATTCTCAGCTGTAGTGGATAATAGGCTTCTGCTGTGTGGTTCTGGTCTTAGAGCTGAGAACTTCCTGGAGATTGATTTGAATGTCGTTAAGTCATTAATAAAATTTAAAATTTATTAAGCATCTATTGTGCGTGAAGCCTGTCATCATGTAGCTCATAGCTGATACTGTAAGAATGACTTTGGTCACTCAGGGAGAGGATATGAATGAGTGATATAGAGGACAGAGCCATAAATTCAGTAGTTAATGATAACCTGAAAAAGAACAGCCCACAGTGATGACTACTGGAGAATGACCAGATGGATAGGAGAAGCCATGGAAAGTAGAATGTAAGAAATCAGGATAGGAGAGTGCAAAGAAATGACCAACAGTGTCAGTTCTGTAGAGACGTCAAAGAAGGTATAAGGGAAGAGTAAATTGAGTATGAACATGTGGCCCACCAAGCATGAGATTCTTGGTGAACTTGTTGAAAGTATTTCATTGTAAAGGGAGGACAGATTATAGTAAATTTTGTGAGATGAATGCAGGAATTATAATTATTAGAATTTGAAGCCATGTCTAAATTTAATTTTTTACATATTTAAAAAATATATTTTATTCAGAACTTCATTCTCTTTTCCCATATTCTGTGGGATTATAGGAAATTTTATTTTCTTAGAATGGAGAAAATTTTATTTTCTCCATTCAGTAAAATGGAGAAAGTCTCTGAATACTATAATGAATGTATTTTACCTTTGTAATTGAGAAACAAAGTTATGTATCCAAAAGCTATAATGATGTCCAATAGCCTTATTTGTCAATTTGTCGGAATACTAAACAATGTTTTCTAAAGTATTTTACAAAATACTTAAGACTTTTACTGGGCTACTAAAAACCCATTTCTTTGGGATATCCTTGGTGTTAAGAAAGATTATGTTTTGGAAGGTTCTAAACCCCTGAGTAATCGTAAAGGGCCTATGCTAAAGAGTCCCTTGGCTACTATAATTCACATACATGAAATTATAAAAACCTACTCTAACCCTCGAATTTTACTTCTGCTTGTGGCTACAGGAGAGTGGCAGTAATTGGAGAGAATTAGGTCCTCTCTTATCTAATTGGAATTGAAACAAAAGAGATTGAAAGTTTTGGTTGTCAGCTTCTTGTGTTATACTTGAGTTGGGGTGAGTGAGGAAGAGTGTTTATTGGCCACATATTTTGTGCAAGACACTGATGAATAAGAGTCTCTTCCTTTCCAATTTAATTGTAAATATATATGTTGAACCCTGAAGGAGCCCTAGCGAATTTGATTTCTCCTTAAAGCCAGATTTGGTACACAAAAGTTAAGTTTTTTTTACATGCAAAACTAATTTAAAAAGCAATATAAATCTTTACTGCAGTCTTTAGCTGAAAATCATCCAGGAATGGATATGTTTATGTTACACACTAAAAATTCCTCTTTCATCCAGTTCTCTCCATTATCTCGCAGTAGCATGGTAGCTGTTCCACAAATCTCTCTTCTCCCCAGGAACTGCATTCCCTCCGCCCATCCCTCTCTGCTTAACTCAACTGTTGATGTAGATCATTTCAGCCTTTAGGCTATTTCAGTTCTCCTGTTCTCCATTACCTGTATGGCTGCATTAAGGGGAAAGGTAGGGAAGGGAAGGGTTCCATCCTTAGATACAGTTTGGGTGGGGAGAGAAGAATATCTCAAACACATGGGTTTGTTGTTGCTGTATCCTTATAACAAATACCGGGGACAAGGGCTTCACAAGCCCAGCTTTTCATCACTCTGTAGAAAGAGTGACCTCTGGTGGCTATAACAGTTAGCCCCAAATTCAACAGGCATAAAGCTTTTAATTTCCTCTGTTCATATTATGTACATATGTTCATGTTTTATCACTTTTAAAAATGTCCCATATACCTATTCTAAGTAAATCGATGTCTCTGGCCATCATGTTTAAATGCAGCATCTTTTGTTACTTGTCAGCTGTGCCCTGTGTTCATGATTGGCCTTAATTCAAGATCTAAAATATTTTCTTAACAGAACACATATTTCTTAACACGACTGTCTTCTTGATACTTTTATATTATTAAAACTTAAAACTTTTCTATTAGTTTGAATAATTGTTATTATTAGTGATCATTCTAATTAGAAGCAGTTTTACTTACTGGTTAAAGAAACTATCAATCTTAAACTATGCTGTGTGATTTATAGTCTTGGCTACTATTGATCTTTGAGTCAACCCTCTAACCAATATTTAACTGTGTTGCTTCCTCAGAAATGTTTATCCTTAACTTGTTCCGTCTGTCAGTAAATGGCAGCCAAATGGTTGATTTTGTTTTCATGTCAGTCTTCACTGGTTTGGTTATTTTTGCCTCACTTTTTTAAAAATAGGATTTAGGGAAATTTAAAAAGAGGCATACTACAAAAAAAGATAAAAACTAGGCAAAAGGGATAAAGTATCATTCTCTTAGAGTATATATTATACTATATCTAAATTTTCTTAAAATTGATTTTAATCCATTTGTTTGCTAATATGTAATTGACAAATATTATACTGATTAATATAGTTATACTTAATGATAAAATAATTCTAAATAGTTTTTCCCCATGATCAAGAAAATGTTTTATTCAGGAGAAAAGAAAAAACTGCTCTCTTCAGAGAAAACAAAACAAAACTGTTTTGTTCAGGAGCCATGATTTTCAAATTTTTCTGTGACAGTTTAAATCTACATTGTTTCTCATGCATTATAATCCTGAGTAGAGGTGCTGTAAGAAACAGAAATCAATCCATTCTGCATAATTATACTTGTTTTCAAAGAATGTCCTGTGATGTTTAGTAGGATGACTTTTTATAATCACTTGACTAGATAAGATGGAGTCTATGCTTTGGTAATTCAATATTGAATTTTTGTCTGCCATACTCAGAATTATTTTTACAGCCTATGATGTTCTGCAGAATTATTACTAATGCCATAAACATTTTCACTGATATATTTGGTATGAAACAAAAATTCCTATGTTACTCTAAATGTGGTAGAAAAGTATATTATTCCATTGAATAATATTTCATTTCTTTTGTAAACCAAACAGGTATCTTTGAATTCCTCTTTTTTCCTAAAATTAGATTTTAATAGATAAGCAACCTCAGATTGACGTCTGTAATAAAGTTATGACTGAAAAAGCATTTCCTCACACATAGTACACAGACAAGTGGTTAGTTTTCAAGGTTAATTGAGTATCACAAAACATAGTCAAACTATGGCTCAAAGAAAGCTATATAGTCAAAGGCTAGACTATGTTTAATTATTACATTTCTTGGACCATTTACCACTATTGATAATCTAAGACATCTTAATTTCATAAGTAACATGATGCTCTATTTTAATATTTCCATAGAAACCTAGTGTTTCAATGTCTCATAGTAAAAATACAGATATTCTATAGTTGGTTAGAGGAAGAATATACTAATTAATATTCACAAGTGTGTTTTTACAAAGTATCAGCACCATGGAGACGATCTATAAAATACAAATATTCTCTCATGCTAATACTGTGGGGTCTGCAGAAAGCATACATCCAAGTACTTTGTGTTTACAGGAATTTTTAAATAATTGTATTTTAATCATTATTATTTCCTATTATCAAAAATAGTCACAGTTGAAACATACTGTTAGAAAATCTTTAATGTAAAGAGAGAAAAAATGGCTTATTTGCTACTTCTTATGGTAGCACTTCTAACTAAGTATGCAGCCAGGCATCATCAGGATTATCTTCTTCCATAGTATCATCCAGTCGGGGGTCTTCAAACTGTTTCTGTAGAGGGCCAGGTAATAAATATTTTAGGCTTTGCTGGCCATATTGTCACTGTCATAACTACTCAACTTTCATAGGGTAGCATATAGCAGCTGTAGACAGTAGATAAATGAATGAACATAACTATGTTCCAGTAAAACTTTATTTACAAAAACAAGCAGCAGGCTATAACTTGTCAGCCCTGCAGCATAGTCACAGAGATAGCAAGTTGGAGCAGTAGGAGATAGTTACAGGGGATCTTCTTAATTATCTGATTCCTGACCAACTTGACTGCTGCTGCTTTCAGAATAAATGATTCTTTACAGTGATAAAATGCCTGACGAAACAATAAGCTTTCTTTCACAAACAGTTGTAAGTTCCCAGTTAATTTACTTGCAGACTTTTTTCTTCTATCTTCTGAGGCATTTGGTGGTGGTATTCTGCCACTCCACAATGCTAGGCTTTTTTCTATATAATTTTGATTTTGCCAGCATTATAATTTCTGTACCTTAGATGGATTTGGGGAGTTGCATTGTGCTAGATTTTTGGGTTACTTTGATTTTGCCAACTATTAAACCTTTAAAATGTCAACAACACTCCAAGGTGCTAGATTTAGTTAATTTTTTTTTTTTCTTAACTGTATCACTTACTTGGATTATCAGAGTATATTTTGGCTCTTTATTATACTTGAGACCCATCCTTTCTCATCATGCTGGTATGAAGTCAATATAGAGTTCTTGAGCTAGATTAGCCACCCTTTGTTAAACCTCTGTCATGTGCATAACAGAGGTACAAACTGGATTTAAGCCAGGCTGAGGGAAAGGATTTGGGGGCAGTGTGCCAGGTGGATTACAGAGAGGCATAACAGTTATAAAATTATGAACGCCTGAAATAATAAAAGTTTTGAACTATCAGCAGTGAAAGTGGCAAACAGTTGATTGAGAGATTTTAAAATAAAGGACTGGAAAATGAGTGTCATGGCTTCTAAAAATACTTGTTTAATGTAGTCTGATCAGAGTAGGGGTAGAAGAACTTGAAAGAACTTTAAAAAGATTTCAGTATCAGCTATACATGTAAAAATACAGCTTATTCCCATCATTATTGAAAATATTTCTTATTAAGAGTTATTCAAGAAATCTGAAATGATGCTTCAGTAATTTGATCTGACCTATATGTTTTACTTATATGCTCCAAATAAATTTACCAAAATATCTTAAGTTTCTCATTATCACATACTATTTTAATGAAATGTGCATTTCCTGTGTGTAGTTTAAATTTATGTGCATGATAGCAGCAGCCTACAGCACGTGAAGGAAACTTCCCGTATCCCGGGAGAGCTAGTGACTAAACATATATAGTGTTGGGGAGTTTGGAAATTTTATGTCTGGAAAACTTCTGGATTAGGACTTTTTCCATTGAACTTGCTTCACTGAAAAGACTCTTCTTCTAAGATAGTCTATAGTGCATTATTAACTGAGCTCATCCAGTTTTGTAATGATTTACTTATTTATCTTCACATATAAAACCTTTAAATGTCTTTTGGAAAATTCGTGGAAATATTATGTATGTTGTTGCTTCATTTTTCCTACAAAGACGTGGGAGAAATTTGAGTCATTAATATAAAACAATTCTAGCGAGTCTGTATGCTTTAGATTCACAGCAGGTTGTTCAGAAACATCTAGGTGAGGAACTTTGGAATGCTGATTCAAAACAAACTTCTAGCATTGTTTGTATAGAGAAGTATATCCCAAAGTCAAGTTTTGGGCTCATAGGAAACTTTCACTGCCAAGTCAAAGTTTCCCTTTGGGACAGATGAGTTTTCAGAAAGAAGAACAATAATTCTTTGCTGGTGTGCAGCAAAGAATTTTGAAGAAAATATTTCCTGACAGTTTTTGTATTATATTTACATGTGGTTTATAATAGCCCAGGAGGTTTTTAATCCATAAAACCTCCAAATCTGTTAAAAGGAACTAGATAGATTTCATTAGCATGTGCAATGCCCAATTATTTAAAACAGGATTAGTAATGGGAATATCAGCTGAGAAATTCTGTTGATGTTTGAAATGCCTGGGGTGCCAACATAATTAAATAGCATATGTACACACATTGGCCGTGTTCCAAAACCAGTGATTATGTATCTAACATTAATCCCATGTGTCTACAAAAGCTGTTTGAGTAAACATCTGGAATCTTTTACTACCAAAACTAAAATATTACATAATCAGTTAAAAGAGCTTCTTACAGATGTATTATAGAGAACAGTTTATGTGTGTGATCTTACTGTAAAGCCAACATGTATTAGGAAGTAAATATATCAGATACTTCAGCCATACCTGAAATTTGACTTTCCGCTAAGGTAAAAATTAAGGACAGTTTAAATGTTGCTAAAGAGTTCAGCTCAACTCCAGATAGTCTGTAATGAGGCAGAATGGGGTCAGTTGGAGATCAAATTCTTCCCAAAACTGTGGCTCAGCTCTCAGGCCATTACAGAATATGTTGGAGCTCCTTTGATCAAAAGAATTTGGTATCTGCTCATGTAAATATTGAAGCTCTAAGTAAAACTTGTAATCTTTCAAATTACAACAGAAAAACCACAAGTCATTAATAGTATTTTTGGTTTCTACCGTATAAGATGACAAGAATAGTGAGTTTTTCCTTATACATTTATACATTTTTTACTGTATTCCTTTTTCACACTTAGTAAGATATGATCTCACATTAAAATTTTCCAGAATATAAATGGTTTCTTTAGAAAAATAACATTAATTATCTTGATTTATTTTAGAGGGAAAATGAATGACTTGAAGGGCTGTTGGTTTATGATAGACATAAGGTCAAAGTGAATATTACCCATTTCTATAGAAAGAAATAATCTCAAAGAGCCACGTATTTGATTTTTTTTAAAGCATATTTCTTTGTGAAGGTGAAAACTGTTTTGTTTTGTTTTTGTTTTTTCACATTCAACATGCAAACCTGCTGGGTCCTTGTGGTTTGCCACCCTCCAGATAAAGATGAAGAGCAAGGACTAGAGTCAGACTCAGTTCAAATCCCAGTTCTATCTTGTGCTATCTGTATTGCATCAAGTTAATTAACCTTTTGGAGCTTCTACATCCTCTTGTGTAATAGGGATGATAATATTTCCTCACTGGGTCATTTTGAGTTATTTTATGTGCATGGCATAAAGGAAGCTTTCGGCATCTGCTCTTGCCTCCTCCTCACCAACACCTCATCAAACAAGATATCTGGGGCTAGCCTGGTGGTGAGTAGGAAGGAGGAAGATGTTCTAAGCAGAGAAAACAGTACACAGTGTGGCAGGGAGATATGCTACCTCGCAAAGGGGAAGTATAGTTGAGGAAAGGGCTGAAGTGAGGTGGTTAATGATAGGAACATGGACTTTATACTTTATCCTAAATTAAGCAAAGAGGGCCAGATATATATTAATAATGAATGAATGAATGAGGAAATTAACTAGGTTGCTTTTGGATGGATTTAGGCTGAGGGAAGTATGAATAAGTTCTATTTCTAGTCCAGGTGATATTCTAAGACAACTGTGAAGATATACAAACCAGTACCAACTTTCTATATGTTCCATGTAATTATGCAAGAGTAAAACTGGCTAGACAGTCATGCCCACAGAAGAGGGGTCAGTGCCTTGGTACAGCCTAGAGAAGAAGCTCATTAACTTTACTTCTAGGAGTTAATAATTTTTATCAGTGGTATTGGACAATTAGAAAAATTCCCATTAAAGCTTATAGGGAAACACTGGAGTAATCATAAATCTCAAAAGTGGGATGTAGTTCATAGCAATTAATGCATATAGAAATTAAAACTAAAATGTTGCAATAAATAGAAAGTACCTAGAAAGGTAAGAGCAGTCTACAACAAACCAATTAGAAGAACTCTACTTCTTATTGGTGAATCTGCTCTGTGGCATTTTTTTTAGATGAGCTTTAAAACAGTTCTTAATCCAATATTATACATTTTAATAGGTACATTGCTTGGAAAAGATATAATAAATAATTTCGTTGTATTTGGACCTTATCTCAGCCTTGTTTGATTTCCTCCCCTTCCCTCCCTCCTTGCATTTTAGTAAGGAAATAGGAAGCAGGAGGTTTTGTAAAGTTTCCTAATGTTGAAATATGAAAAATAAATGCCAGAGGACAAGGACTCAGAGCTACTTTGCCTGTCAGAAAAGAATAATGAATAATTTTTTCTAAGAAGATTATTTGATTATTTTCACTTTAAAAAGAGAGTTTTAAATTTGGAAGTAGTAAGTAATAAAAATCTTAGGTAGAGCATGGGCTATTTCATCTGGGCCCTGTGGACTCAGGGATTTTGACCCATGTCCTCTTCCCCCTACTCCAGTCATTGCTGTGATTATCCTATTTGGCCATTGTGTTCATGAGAGCTGTGTGTCCTTTCCTTCTGGTGTTGGGGCTGGAAAACAAATGGAGAAGTCCTGACCTAGATCATCTCTAGGTGCTTTCAAGTGTTACAGGTACATAGCCTTTCAAATGCATGTAACTGCTACTAAAGAATGTCTGCTGTACACAAGAGACTATCCTAAAACAAAAAGGGTTCAAGAAGCAATTGAGCCTAATGATATAGCATCTATATTTAATGAGTTCTGGACAAGTTAAGAAATAGGGAATTCAGTGTAGCCTAGCACTGTTTTCCTCAAGTTAAATTGCCTTGTTTTAATTTAATAGGCAGCAAGGAGAAATAGGAAACAAAGGCAAGAAACCATTCCAACCTCTCAAATTCATTTAATGTGGAAAAGATAAGTGGAACATGCAGAAAATTGGTACTGGTTTGTATATCTTCGTTTAACTTGAGGAATGTCTGATAACTTCATTAAAAGGCTGTGTGGTTCTCATGGTGTTTCTTCTTGCTTCTGGACAACATTCTGACAATAGAAACAACTGACTTAGTGGTAGAAACAGTCTGAATAGTCTTTGTGGATCACAGCTCTGTAATTGCAGTGCACGTTAGGGGAAAGTCTATGGCCCAATTTATAGATTCATCTTAAATCCTTTGACAAAATAACTTTTGTTTTCTAAAGTGGAAAGGTTTAACTGAGGAATGAATAGAAAAATATTTAAGTTCAGCTGTTATGGGAAACTTGATACCTATTTTCAATATTTACTACTTTTTTCAAAGTTCTCTTCATATATAGGCTATCCAAAACAACTTTTTTTTTTTTTTTAGTGTAAGGAATCTCAATTTTATTTTTGTTTTAAGAGTCAACATGACAGTGAAACTAATGTTTAATATAGCCCAGAAGATCGTTTACTTGAATTTTTTAAAAATGTGTGCATATGTGTATATTACAGTGTGTGTAAATTGAGTAGCATCTAATTGATAGGAAGCTGGTTGATTAATTTTTCCCTGTACATCTTGGAGTTTATCAAACTTTTTTACTAATAGCTTTGATTACTTATCTAATAATTTTTAAATTCCTTTATTATAAGGAAAACTTTGCACGGGGATGACTTTATAGCCATCGAGACTGAATTTGGTAACTCCCTCATCATGGTTTACGAAGGGCAGGACAGTAGGAAGAGGTTGCCCTGTGTAGGTGGTAAGGTTCATTGTCTGCAGAGAATTTAGAAAGAGTAACAAAACTAAGAGTCCTAAAAGCTGATCTCTGTTTTTATTATCACCATGTTCTAGAAAATTTAAATAATATCAGAGATAAAATATTCATCACCTCGGTGGATCACTGCCACCACCAACTCCCACTCTTGCTCTTTGGTATGCTCTTAAAAAAAGTGAACTCTTTAAAAATACTGTTGAAGTTTCATATGAGTTATTGTGTATAGTTTTTGTATACTTTTGGGAGGTAGTTTTAGAAATAGGGTAGAGTTTATAAGTTTTTACTACCAAGATTCTATTTTATTATATCTTTTGTCAAATCTTCATCTCATTTTTAAACAATTTTTATTACCAAGTTGTATTTCATTAATAATTTTCTTGGTTTTTTTTTTTTTTTTAGGCTTTTATAACCAGCCGTCACATTAGCATTGAAATAATGAGCTTAGTACAGTAAATTTAGGTAATCGTTTTCAAAAGCAAATTATTTCATAGCGTGGACAGGACCTCCATGACTACGTCAGCGGGCCTCTCTCCTTTTTGTGGGGTGGGGGTGTGTGTCATGTATGTGCACATGTTCACACATGTGCTAAAGGGATGCAGGGGATCGCTTTGGAGGACTAGCTGTCCTGAAACCAAAAGCTGCCTCTAAAGGTCACCACAACACGCCTGTTTCCCAAGAGTCAGAGACCAGAGGAAAACAGTGACCCAGCTAGTCTGAGTGTGAAACAGTTTAACTTTTTTTTTTTTTTAAAGAAAGAGAGAAAAGCAGATATGTACTAAAGCAAGCCCAGCTCAGTTCTTGGACTGAACTTGAGTGCCTGTGACATGTAATATATTTACAATCTCACCTCCTCTTGGTGTATTGTCTTTCTACCCTCTCCGTGCCTCCACTAGCAGTTATCATATTGAGCTGTGATTATCTGTAAATAGGTTGTATATGTGCTTTGGATGGATGAATGCCACTATGATAAAACAGTTTGCTCTCTGAATAATGTTCTCCTGGCTATTTTATACCTTTTTTCTTAGAGCAAAGCTTTGTTTCAAGATCAGAGTCTCAAAGGAGACAATCCTCAGCCACCTTGGAAATAGAACTGATAGAAGTAAAAAAAAAAAAAAAAATACAACAAAGACCACAAAGATAATTAAACTAAAATATATGATTTTGACAGTTTCCTGAAAGTATTTTACATTCTCAACAATGAGCACTCCAGATCCTGCCAACTTACTTATGTTTTCATACTTTGTTTTTAGAACTCCAGCTTCTGAGGCATGTCAGAAAACCCAAAACTATAGAACTAGTTATTTGGCTCTTAAATGTATCCTCAACATACTCCTTCATCACTGTTACTCAGGGCACATTAGAAAAAAAAAAAAAATTACTTGTATAACCTACTCTTTAATTCCCAAGATTAATTTGGGACAATAATTCAAAATGCTATGTTCTTTAAAATGTTCTTTTTTTTTTTAAGCACCATTTAAAACTGAACGTATTCAATTTGCTTCATTTCCGACCAGATATAATTAGTGCTCAGTGAAGCCTCAACTCTCAGCACACAACACTAGGACATTGCTTTGTCTCTTGTTGGTTTTATTTAATTTGACTTTAGTGTCATCACAATGAATTTATTGGCCTGATAAATTACTCTCTTTCCTATCACTCAAGTCTGTGTCAGTCTTTTCTACTTAGAAATTCATGGCACATTCACAGATGTTTATTCTTCCTATATAATTGTAGGACTTCCCCCCGCCTTATTTTCCTAGAAAATGTTAACATTCTTAAAGTTTGTTTTTGAGTTGTCTTAAAAATAAAAATAAAAACTTTTAATGGCACTCACAGTATGAGGCATTAGAATCACAGAACTGGAAGGGATATCATGGGTATTCCTTGTGATTGGGCAGGAACATGATCTGTGTTTCTGTGGGGCTACTCCTCTAATGAAATTTAGTGTACTGTACTATTCCGTGTGGGGCTTAGAAGGTGATTCTTCCTCCCTCTCTCTCCCTCTCTCTCTCCTTTTTTTAAGGTGGCTTTCACAGCATCTCCAGAAGAATTAGCTTTGCTAAATAGATAGAACAGTCTCCATTCTTTGGTTTGACTTAAGCAAGTCTAAAGTGGCCTCTTTGTCTGCTGCTAATAGGAAGTTCCCT
>NW_006436288.1:10012488-10016022 GCF_000325575.1 Pteropus alecto
GTGGGGGGGTGGTAGAGATAATAGGGGTCTGAGTGAGTAGAATACTATGGTAGACTCCTGTTGAGGCTGGTGTTAGGACTGAGGGTTAGAGACCTGAGTTCTTTATCTAGTTTTTTACCTTAACTCTTGAACAGATCAGTTAACCTTAGCTATTCCGTTTTGTTTTGGTTTTAGTAGTGGAGGTGGGAGGTGGTTATTACAAAATTATAGTGATAACTGCTTTGCCTAACTTTATAAGTTATCTAGCATTTGTCAACACTATTTGAATTTTTCAGGGTAAAAAATAGAATGTGTTATTTCAGAGTTGTAAGGATTCTCATAGTATAACCTGTTGTCCACTGTGTAAAAACTTCATGGGGTGTAAATAGTACTAGTGATTGATTTTCACATCAGTGTTACCTTTGAAGGAATCATTCTGTGACCTGGGAGTTGAGGGGATGACTTTCGCTGTTACTTGTTATTTCGTTCTTGAGTAGATTTACTTAAATAAAAGGTATGAGTAATGACTCGATTTAGAGAAATGAATCGATTGGCCTAGATTTAACAAATAACTATAAGAATATTTGTGTTTTCTTTTTTATATAATCATACGTGTTGCTGAATGTCTTACTCTGGTTGTATTATGATTAACAAAAAGCATGTGAATCACATCGTGTATTTAAAATTAAATCATAATTTCTTTTTCTTGGCTTGGAACGTTCACTGCACAAATTCAAATATTGGATTTATTTAAACAGTGGCTTTTTTGTTTTGTTTTTGGTAATCTCATTGTTTTTCCTTTTTTTTTTTTTTCTGTTATTGTTATTGAATCATAACTTGCTTGAGTGTAAAAAGGGAAACTAGGACATTATCTCCTTAGTGAGATTTTTTTGTTCAATAACTAAGCACAAATAATTGCTTCCTTGGATTTAAAACAAACAAAATTTAACAACGTCATTCTCTTAGTCATCCTGCCACTACTAGATAAATGTTAAGCAGTGGGAAAACTTCCAAAAAGAGCCCAAGTTTATGCTTCTACTAGTGCTTCAGTTGACTGGCTATAGATAGATTCCTCTTGATTGTGAAATTTGCTATCTCATGCTACATGCTGAAACCTCTTTAAATTCCCCCAACAAACACCTCCTCAGCACTAAATTCTTAGGCCTTGAATCCTTGATTCGCATTTTATAAGGTAACTGCTGACTCTTTATTGGACTGTGATTTTTGTTTTATTTTCCAAGTACTAAATATATATAAAACTAACATGAATATTTCAATTTGTTAGAACATGATTTGCATAATTTTACTGTTTTTTTTTAATTGTCTAAAATTTAATAACTTATTTAATCTACCTTTCTACCCTTATACTGTTATCCATCACATTGAAACACAAGCCATGAGTTTTTGAGGCTGTCTTACATTAGTTTTCATATATATATAGTTTTTAGAGTATTTCATTGTTTAGTTTGTTCCTGACAGGTCTATACTAGTTTGCTTCTTTGGGAGCTCAGTCGAGTTAATAATATTATGGATGTGTGGAAATTAAGGTGATCAGAAATACATAGAGCTCCTGGCTTTGACACTAGATGGTTGTACTATAACTTGAACAGTTAGCGACTGGGTAATACATTAATTTAATGAACATGCACTGTGTTCACAAGATTAGCAGTTATGAAGAAGGTAGGGAACCCTGACTTCTCATTTAAACTATAGTTAAGGAAGCAAAGAAAATATATCTGTGTGTCTGTGTGTGCATGTGAGATATGTGTATACATATACATACACACATATATCTACATCAAAATACTAAATTGCAAGTCTCGATTAGTCTTAAAATGGAAGCATAGGACAACGTGATATAAATTTATTACAATAATGCTAAAGAGATACTATTTAAGGGTATAATTAGAGTATCCTTAAGTTTTATAGCTTTATGTCACCTCCCTGATACTTAGATGTGTTGGATCTGTTTTCTCATCTCTAGACGCAAATTTCTAATGTTGCTTTATAGCTCTACAGAAATATTCTTAACAAATTTAAAATATCCAGAACTTAATAACTTTTTATTTATAATAGAATCATACTAAGAAAATGAATTGCTAGTTATTGTGAATGGTTTAGAACTTTTGGAGTCTAGGTTTAGAAAACCAAATGAGGCATGTTTATTTAACTTAATTCTTTTTTGAAATAATACAGTTAAAAATAAAAAGGGTTAGTTATTTTTTCCCTGCCTAAAGGAGTTAAACATAGCAATTTAAGAACTTATTGACTGAGAAAACAACATATTTGAAGGAACATTTGGGGAAAAGTATATGTTATTTCCACTCTATGTATTCCTAAGCTATGAAATGGGAGAGAATGTTAAGCACAGATATATAGTCTTCATAATCCAAGGCAAGTTATTCAGATAGGTAATTTATAAAACTGGAATCTGGAAATAGCTTGAGAAGTCTGTGCTGTTTTCTTTATCAATTCTTTTGTTTTGATTTTATTAGATTCCTTACATTCTTTTTATAAAAATCCTCTGAATTTGTAGGGTGGAGCATGTCTTCTTGACTGGTGACATGTAGCTTATTTTGATTAATTTGTTTTCAGAAAGAAAAGCTTTGCTTAAGTGATAAGGTGTTGAGAAAGAGCTGTGTCAGGAAAATTTTATACTGCACTGATTTTTTTCCATTTATGAACATTTAGACCATTTTTGCAGTTATTTTCCTATCTACTTTTCATAGGTATGATTTACTTACACATTTCCTTTCACTGAGTACTTAATATCCATAAAATGAATTCAGTTAAATGTTTTATTTATGATCACATCAAAATCACAAATTGTAGATTAGAAGAATAGCATTCCTTCTTTAGGTATTGCCTTGTGATGTATTGAAGAATTTTATAATGTGTAATATTCACAGTAGCATCACTAATGGTAAGATTTAACATTTATTCCAGGAGTTTAAATCAATACTGCAGGACTTTACAGGACTTAAAATACTCGAATGTCAATTTCGTCATCTCTGGGTTCACACTGGCAATTTCTCATTAGTTCTGTGCTTCCCCCTGTCCTCAGTTACATGTAAACTGTCAGTTTCTGTCCTGTGCAGTTAGCACCTGTGTTATTCAGCAATCACACATAATGTGATATATGTCATCCACTATGCTGAGGGTTCAAGAGGTAGCATGGGAATCAGAGGAGTTAGGCAGATAAGCAGCTTGAGAGTTGCCATGATAAAACAACAACTCAATGCTTTGGAAGCACAGGAGAGAGTCACCACCTCCAGGCAGAGGAGAGGCCAGAAGACTGGGGAAAGATGCCTGGAAAGAGGCCGAAGTGATTTTGAAGGATGTGCAAGAATTAGAAGCATTTTCTAAGGAGGAAGAGCAGCCTATACAGTGCAGAGATGCTGGAGAGAATGATATATTCAGAGAACCAAAATGTCTTGGCATAAGTGTAGACGGGAACTGAGAGAGTTGCGAGATGATTAAGAGGTAGTACCTCAGTGACCTGTGAGGAGTTTGTATTTAATCCTGAAGGCAGTGGAGAGCCATTGGAGGATTCTG
>NW_006436288.1:10016201-10034271 GCF_000325575.1 Pteropus alecto
GGAATCAAATCTGTGTTTAAAAAGATTTTCTCTAGCAATAATAGGTAAATGGATACACAAGGGGAGAGGCAGGATGGGAGGGCAAGAGGATAGATCAGTTAGCAGACAGTTGCAGAATGCAGCAACCTTACTCCTAGCTACAGGTGTTCAAAGAGGCATTATTTGTAATAGCCAATACCTGGGAACAACCCAAATGTCCATTGATAGTAGATAGATGAATAAATTGTAGTATATTTATATAATGGAAAGCTCTACTGCAGTGAGAATGAACTGCTATGCACAGCAACAGGGATAAAGCTTAGTAAACATACTGTTATACCAAAGAAACCAGACATCACTTTATACAATATAGTTCATTTATTCAAAATTCAAAAACAGGCAAAACTAGTCTATGATGATAGAGATCAGAAAGATGGTTGCTTTTCAGGGAGGGGTTTGAGACCAGAAGAGGAGTTCTTAATCTTGTGATTGTACAGATGTGTTTGGTTTGTGAAAATTCATCACTTAAAATTTCTGAATTTTTCTGTATTATGTCGTCCTTCAGTTAAAATGTTTCTTTAAAGATCCTATTTTTTTCAACCCCTGGGCATGCATACTATCCCAATAACATCCCCAGCCCCTTTTATCTAAATAGTGGCTCATTATTACCTTGCTGCTACTTTCTTTCTACTTTGCAACTCTCTAAGGCGGGGGACAGGTTTTTGTGACCACTGACGTAATCCTTGGCCATGTTTTTTGACCTATTTCATTCCTTGGATTGATACTGCTGTAAGCGACTGCTGGATTAGCAGTGCTTGAACTTTGCTCTCTATTCTGAAAATGTAGGGCTGGATGTTTGTTCAAATATAAACACATTATGGAAATCAGATATGCTAATGAAATGCAAGTAAATCTATTTAGACATAACAAAAATAGTTTTTTTCCCTCCTTTAAACAAGCAGTTTAATATGGAAAGTGTATTGGGATTTTTAAACAGTTAGTTGCTTCAGTAGCTGTATCCTACAGATGAGCCATTTATTCATGTACTCTAGGTTAGGTGTATAACTTTCCTCATTCAGTCTGACTGCTGATTGACAAGTCACCTGGCACTGGAGTTTCTATAAAGTGCAGGGACTAGGGTAGGCCTAATTCTATAAATAAAATACTTATTTATAATTCCATAAATAAAATTCTAAAAATATAAATTCAAAAGTTGAGTATCATTTTAGTCAGCATCACTGATGATATTTATGATAAATATAAGGTCTTTTGCCCTGAAATTTCACAATGCACATCTTAAACTTAGCATCTGTCTTGTCCAGTAATATTGAATGCCCACCAAACAATGCAAGACTGCCTAGATTATTTGAAGGCAAATAAATGCAGAGCAGCACACAGTATCTCTTTAAAGAGAGTGGCAGCAAAAGATAGTGTGAGGAATAAAGTATGACAGTTTGGAACAATAGCATTATTTGTTTCATTATATTAAATAATTAACCTCAAAATTTTATTACAATGGAAAATGCCTATTATTCTTAAATATCACCAAAATATGCACCTCTTTTTGCATATCATCTAGGGATTAAGTTATTTAATTGACTTATGTTTTCTTCAGGAAATAAGGAGAATAAGCAAAATTATTCTTGACTCTTAAAGATTAAAGGAACACTACCTTTTCACATTGTTCGAATGAATGCTTTTTTTATTTTCTATGAATTGAAATAGTTTAACAAAGATTCTTAGAGATCATGCACATTTAGTTTTGCCAAATACAATTTATAGCTTTCATACTCTTAAAGCATTTAGTACTTTATCAACTGAGTAACTCTAGTAATTAAATT
Source organism: Pteropus alecto (assembly GCF_000325575.1). Classification (NCBI taxonomy): domain Eukaryota; kingdom Metazoa; phylum Chordata; class Mammalia; order Chiroptera; family Pteropodidae; genus Pteropus; species Pteropus alecto. The sequence continues at coordinate 10,018,022 of NW_006436288.1, forward strand.
TTTTTTAAAAAAGATAACATTTTAACTATTCTACTTTAGGTACTGTGTTATTTAAACCTTAAAATTAAACTTAGCAGACATTTTATAGTCTGGCAACCACTTTGACCCAAAAGTCAAGGGGCTCAAATTCTCCTTTTGTATATTTATTTTATTACTGTTTTCTCCCAAAATGATTTTATTTGGGGTTCGAAAAGTTTACATATTAATTTAGCTTAGAAATATATAACCACAAAGGAACATGTTTTGATATAGAAAGTTTGGCTGTTTGAAGCCATTGTTGTATTTGTAGGTCAAAATGATGTTTTGCTGAAAAGTTTACCCACTTCACTGTGACTGTAAAAGTAGGCTCATGTTTCATGGGCTCAATATTTATGATATTATGAATGAGAAGTTCATGGTGATCTTGGCTCGCTGGATGAAAAGTACATTCTTTTTATCCCCTACTAAGTAAAATGGTGGGTTTTTGTTGCAGAATATGATAAATATTAAATTCAAGTAATAGATTCAATATACTTGAATGGTATCTATAAGGTATTGAAACATAATTTGCTGTCACTCAAATGGATAAAAATTACTCATGAAGTAGCCCATATATTTTCATATGTAGAGAAGAAGTGATTCTGCCTTGCAGACAGCTTATTGTAGCGAAAAGGACATAGACCTGGTGGTGTGATAACATTTGGATTCAGACCCAACCTCTACTCCAGCTTTATTGAGACAAGAGAGACTGGGAGAAGCAGTTTCTGGCAGGAGCCTCGGGGGTCATGTATGCCTTACTAAGTCTAATTTGATTATTGAACATCTACTCTTTGCTTGTTGTTAGTTCTATGACAATAATTAGGCCAAATATATTGTTCAGCTTAGTAGTATTGGAATTTATAGCTCCCATGGTCACATTTTTTTGATTATTTTCTCACCAGGACTGGTGATTCCAAATGTCCTTGCAAACTTTACAGTAATTTTATCTTGTAAATATAAGTAGCTTTTTAATGATTATGAATATTATCAGATTTGAATCTGCCTTTTGCTGGCTGAATTTGGACGAGTAACTGCTTTCTTTATATCTAAGTTGTCCTCATTTGTCTCAATAATTCATGCCACATAGAGCTAAAGATGAATATAGAAAGAATTAAATTTAAAAAATGCTACATATATAAAAAAGTTAATTTTGCATCCATCACATAGAGTTTAGTAAGTATTAGCTATTTATTCTTAACTCTTGTTGGCTAAATTAAACAAGAAACAAGAACATGTTTTCATTTGAAGGGTTGCTTTACAATGAAGGTACCAAAGTATATCTGCTTAAGGAGAAATGTCACAAATCTGTTTGTACTTAAATCTATCTTTTAAATATTGCCGTTTTCAGTAATTTGTTTCAGTAGAAGTATAACATTATTGCTCACCGCCAGTTTTCTCATGATTATGAAAAAGAGCATGAAATAGCACCTGTATTAGAAAGCATGATTTAATTGATTCCAGAGTTCAGAATTTTTCTTATCCCAGTCCTTATCCCAGTCCTGAGACCTTTACCAGGAGTTAAACCATCACAGAACTTGGCACTATTATACATGCCTTTAACCATCTTTGAAAGGCCAAAAAGTAGACTGGGACCTCAACAGAAGATATAATTGCAAAGCAGATGGCTTTTTGTATTCTTTTTTTTAAAGTACTACAGAAGGAAAGGGAACCTAATGGTATGTTATTTTTATATTTCTTACTCTGGACTGTGCCAGTAAAATCCAGTTGTAAGGTACCCTCTGTTCCATCTACCATAAACATTTAAGAAAATAAACAAGAGCAGACCACATATAGTTTTTTCATGCTAATGTTCTTATGTCAGTGGTAACTCCCATTTAAGTTTTGTTTAGGGTTCTTTACAGGAGCAACTCCCTCAATAATTTTATAGGCACTCAGTTTATTTAAATACATGTAAAGCTTTATCATTTAATTGCCATTTTCAGAATAATCGGAATTAATATTACAGTATTCCAAAGATTGTCCCTGCTAGCTAGCATCTATCCATGTGACCTTGATCCAGTGATATAATTTGGCCAGGCTTCAGCTTTCTGTGTTGAATGAAATGATTGTACTAGTTGATGGCCAGTGGTTTGCTAGCTTTGAAATGTTTCAGTAAACTCTTTGAAATGAGTGACCTTTACATGCCTGAAGAACGTACCATCATATTCCCATCCCTCTCGGATATCTGTAAATGTGAGGAGTCTGCAGCTTCCTTAGAACCAAGTAGAGCAAAATGTAGTTTTTGGTGTTGTTGTTAAGCTTATACCTTGAGAAGAAGAATATGGCAAGGCAGGAATGGTAGAAAGGAAGGAAAAAGGAAGAGAGATACCTGTGTCAAGATTAGTGGCATTGGTGCGGTGGAATAGTGGCATTCCACTTAAAGTCGACTCAGGGCTACGGCCACTGGAGAGATTGTGACCATCAGGAATTGGCTTACATGAGGGCTACAGGGCTATTGGCGTACTTGACCTAGACTGATATATATGTTTCTGTTTATTGGTCTCAATTCATTTCCATCATTTTTGTGACATCCCTTCGTAGCTACCATGTGGCCATTGTCTCATGCCACCCATGGCTCTCTGACCTCTCATGCCTTCTCTTGTCACCCTTTCCAAAGTATGATGTTCCAGGCTTAAATTCCTAGGCAAAACACTTGCTCTATTTGGGTTGTCAGCTAGAAGTCAAAGAAGAAGTCAATCTAATAAGCATATCCTTGTGTTAACATGATGTATTAGAGTGATTTTACAAGTAGTAACTATTTGGGGAGCAGGAGTAGAGAAGAAATGACTTTCTGGTGGTGTTGGTTAGTGTATTAGACTGGTAAAAGGAATTATTTTGAAGCAGAGCTTACTTTTGAGACTAACTTTGGTTGTTGGAAACACATCTGTTTCCTAAAATGGGTAATTATAAAGATCTTGCTTTTTCTCAAATTATAATTATTACATAGTAACTGTGTGTTTTTGCTTAGGTCAAAATTTATCCGAATTGTTAATTCAGAAATAAGCACCATCCTGGAAAAGTACTATATTTTTAAAAGGTTTTGATACTGTCTTATGAACTGTTGGTTAACACCTTGGGTATGGGGAAAGTCTCCATTTCAAAGTTGTAGGTCTGGGTTTAACATATATGATTTATAAAAATATCATTTAACTGTTACTGGGCTTTGAATAAGAAACAACTGAAGGTAATAGCTCTGGTAGCATTAAATTTGATGCTAAACAAAAAACTAAAATTATCGGTCATGTTCATTTAAAAAGTCTATTTGTTTAAAAGTAAATCTTAATAGAAAGATCAGTATTGTTCTTTAAGATTTTTATACCAATAACTTTAACTTGGTTCATACCATGTTTATACTAGATGCAATTAAAAGTTTTTAAATGTGGATGCTTTTTAACTTTTGCTGAATTCATACTGTGCCAAGCCCTGTATTAGATACATTGAAAAAAGACATTCCATTTCTCACAAATGCCACTTGAGAAGTTATGCATCTTGAATTAAGTCACACAGTTTCTGCTAATCAATGTTTCCTTGAAAAAAAAATGGCTTATTCTAGAAAGTAGTTTTTAATGGTATGAACTTAAAATGCCAGAAATCTCTAAGAAGCTTTGTTTTGTTTTTAAGGCAGGATTTAAAAATTATTACAAATATGCAGACATTTTATTTAAGAGTATAAAAATAAATGTGGATATATTTTTCCAAAACTAGAGAAATAATTTGTTGATGTTGAAAAATGAATCTGACCATCAGACACTCATTTTGCCGACATATACATTTATTTATCATAGGTTTTCTGAATTAAAACTGTAGCTTCTTAGCATGATTTAGTTTACTTCTTTCTTCTGGAATGGAAAGTTCGCGCATGTTGTCTGATCATTGCTTATTAATAGAAATAAATAGAAATTAATAGAAATAAATTTCTAGCAAGTGATAGATGAGATTTCTTCATTTAACTTAGGACATTTTAAAAACATTTGTTTGGGTACAGTGAATCCTTTTAGAGAAGCCTGCTTTATTTTTTAGTTTCTTTATTCATCCCAATTTTGAATATACGTCCCTAAATTACTAGGTTTGTGACATTGGGAAGGTTAGTTATTTAAGCTTTCTGAAAATTACTTTTCTCATCTTTAAAATGAGGCTAATGATACCTAACTCACTGAATTGTGTTGTAGGGAATAAATGAGACAATATACTACGCTTAGCAGATAGTAAATACTCATGCCCTTCTTTGTCATAATTGCAGAATGGTCACTTAAACATGTAATAGTTGGGAAATATTAAACCATTGCATGTGTTTGAATGCTGTGACCTTAGGATGATGAATAGTAGAGGAAAGAATATAAGGTTTATTCGATTTAATAATTAATATGCACAGATTGCTTAGCATTATGAACTTTTAAAAACATACTATCAAAGAAAATCTTGTAATTTAGATGAGTCTCTGAGAAGAAGAATATAAAACCCATCTTTAGAAGAGGTGGCTTAATTGTGGCAATAAAAACTTTCCATTTAAGAGAGAGAAAGATTTGGATTCTATCAAATTTTCTCATTTATTCTCTATTGTTCTTACACGTAAAACTTTAAACAGTATATTTATCACCACTTCTGTGTGCTTCAAAATACATTTAAAGGCTGGCAGAAATCTCATTTTACATATAGGCATATGTTTTAAAAGTCGATAATTTGTAGCTTGTAGTTCTTAGGGATATTTTATAGGCATTGTGCCCCTTTTTCACACCCCCAACCTTCCTCGATTCACAGAGTAAGTTTAACAAAGTTTAGCCAGTTTCTTTACTGCGGGATATCAGAACCTTCATCTTGCTGTGCATCGTCTCCCAGAGACAGTGTGATATGAAATGTTTTCCAAATTGTTGGACTTCGGAACCTTATTTCCCCATGGTGCATCTCACAGGACTACGGTTATCAAGAATTCGTTTTGGGAGGTGCTTATTTATAGCTATGGTCATCTTGCTTGATGCCCACTTTAAACATTGTGTACTTTTTATAACAACCCACTTTCTGTGACACCATTTGCAGAATTGCATTATAGCAAAATAATGGATTTGCTAAAAGCAACTTATATTTAACCGGATTTCCAAAATACAGAACCAAAGTGTTGTAAACATTCATCACCTGAATATTGCAGTTCAGGGGCAGGTAACCTATGAATGACATCTGAGCAAGTTTTCCAAAAACAGTTTACCTGTATCTCCCTTCCTAATGTGTTTTCACGCTCTCTTCCTCCTCTCACATTGTTTTCATCCTGTCGTGTTCTCCAGGTTTTTTCATCTTCGGTTCCTTTCTCATCTCCATGGGCAACAGTTACCCATAGACATTATTTCCTTACCTCAGTTCTCATTTGAATATTATAAAGTTAATTCTTTTTTAATTGGTAACAGCTTTTCTACATAATGTCATTTAATTTCCACATCAAATTAGTTTTAGGATGAGGTAATGTAAGCTCCCTTTAGCTTTTTTCTTTTTTTAGTAGTTTTCTATATCTAGGAGAATTTTAGTATTTGATTATTGGTAGTTCTAATATGTACTATTCAGAATATACCACATTCATCGTGCTGAATCTCTCTTTACGATGCTAAAAGAACTAGTGGCTAGCATCAGTATTTGACTTAAAGTATCTAGTTTGATTATGAAGATTTTATTTTAATATTTTTTCATATGAAATAAGCTCAGATCTTGAGCAAAACTAGCAATGAAGGAAATTGCTAATATTTTGTTAGCAATTATTAAAATTGGCAATGTTGTTAAAATTGGCAACAAACCACCTGTATACTTATGTCTAGTGTCCAGGGAGTAATGGAATTTGCCATCACAAGGATATTATATTATTTAAAAATATGCAATCAATTCTTGTTATTCACAATTGCCTTTGGTCACAGTGATTTCTGTCAACTGATCAGTACCTTCTTTTTAAATGTGTTTTTCTGTTTAAAAATACCTTATTTAATATATATTGTTGATTCATTAATATTGAACTCAAAGCCAACAGCACTATAGCTCAGTGCCGGATCAAAACTTATCTCACAAAATTGTATTTTCTCCACAAGTTTTGCACTTAGGAACACTAGATAGCACTTCAGCACTGTGTTTGGGGGCCATTTTAAACTATGAAATTACACACACACACACACACACACACACACAAACCTGCAGAAACATGGCACTAAATAGACAGAGAAAAGGACACTTGTTGACAGTATGAATGCAAAAACAAGAAGACAGAGTATTGCCTTGTCCAGTCTTAGCTGGGATCATGTGGGATCGGACAACTCAAATTTTTCACTGTTGTATACATGTCTGTGAATGACCATGAAAGTGCCACAAATAAATTTTAGTGAGTGGGAAAATTCACAATTAAAGAATCCACGAATAATGAGGATTGACTGCATTGCTTAATTAAAACAGTGGTCTTAAGAGTAACATCTCCACAAATGCAAATGCTTAATTCCAGTAGGTTTTAAGATAATAAATGGTTCTTAGCTAAAGAACACTTGTTCTCCAGTAGCTTGTTACTTAATAAACCTAGTTCTTCATTATCAAAATTATTAAAATAGTAGTGGTTTGAATATAGAAACCTCATAATGAAAACAATAACTGAACTATATTAATACCCTTACAGTGGAACCTTACTTCTACCTACATCACTGTTTCCATGGAAAAATATATTTCACATTCCAACTGCGACACCAAAGCCTTTTGCTTCCTGAGTCTTTAGTTCCAGGGATGGCCAATCCATCACATGCACCTATAGTGTAGGACTTCCATTTTCCCCTCTAGTCTAGTTATAGGTCTAGGAGCAGAGCTTTAGGAGTTAGACAGTGGAGGGTATGAGGAAGAGAAGAGGGTGGTAGCTCTTAGAAAGGAGTACTAGGATCTTCTGGGGAAGATAGCAGGACATATTCTTCAAATGACTTTCACGAATAACACCATGATTTTTAAGGAAGCTAGGGATGATTGTCAGTATAGCCCCAAACTTGACAGGAGCCATATACTAAAAACACTGGCCCTCCTAGAAATCAGATTTTGGACTATGTGGTTCATTAATCTGATACATTATAGCATTTCTTACCCTCCTTAAGGATTCAAGTTTGAAAGATATTATTGATGGTATTAAAACAGAAACGTAGTTGCTGGTCTTCTCTAAGGTGAGCTGTGGTAGGAAGTCTCTGATCAAGTGGATACATACCCTGTAAGTTATATTAACTAAGAAGCATTATTTATGTTTAGTACTTTTCCATAACATTACTATACTGTAGTATGTAACAGATATACATATGTTTTATGTTCATTTGTATCCGCTTAATGATTAAAAGCATGGTGAAACAGTAGTTGAAATAGGAAGATATGTGGTGGTGTACTGAAACCTTTATAGAACTTAAAAATGAGCTTCATAAGTTCCTTTGTAAGGAGGGGAACTTAATGAGATCTGCTGTCTTATTAGGTTTTCCAAATTTAAGTTCCTTTAATGAAAAACAAGGCCTAGGTATTAAGTAGATTTTAATTCAGCTGAGTTTTTTTAATTTAGCTGAGTTTTATTTAATTAAATAATTTAATATATTAATTTAACGCAATACATTATTTGACCATATTTTAATCTTAATTTTATCCCAAGAAAGAATAATACATATTCTGTTTCTAGTAAATAGAGTGTCTGGCAGAGAAGGAAACAGATTTTAAGTTAGAACTCTTCTGTGTTCTTTCCTTAAATGTTCTCTGAATGGATTGGAGACAGTAGCATATAAATCTTTTATTTGAAATTCAGTGCACCCAACCTGCTAAAGGCTCAGAGAAGTCTAGCTGTAAAGGAACTTGTTTAACTTTATTTACTGGGTATCTTAACATTTCTTTGGCTTTGCAACCCTTTTTCCCCCAGAAACTTTTAATGTTTCACAGGACCTCATAACTGAGGAACACAGTTGTGGGAATCAGCTTGTCATAGGCAATCGGCCCTTTCTCTGGTGAAGTAGGGAGTTTGTGAAACCACCTTGGCTGCAGGGTAGGCAGGGAGAGCTAAAGCAGCATGCTGGGGAGTTAACATTCAGGCGGTCTTTTGCCTTGTATTCAGGGTGACGAAAAGTATTTCTGTAACTTCTCTTGGGAAAGTAGGTTTATTACTAGGTTTATTCCCTTTCACCTCACATGTATTCTGACTCATCTACCCAGATGACCAGGTGGCCTAGAACTGTCTTAGGTCCTTAAAGAGAATGTACAAGGACTAAGTTATTGTTTGTAGTAAATACTATTTTACAAGAAAAAATGTTCGTGTTTTTTAAATAAACTTAATTTTAATGTCATTAATCTCAAAACACCTGTTCCATTGTAAACCTTTAAAAATTTCAAATGTCCTCTTTAATTAAATCAGTGTTTATATATCTCATAAACTTTAACATTCTTTTTAAAAAATAACAAAGAAATAGGACAATGGACAGACAAATCATAGATTGATTAAAAATTTAACACAGGAAGAGGTGAGATTTTAAAAACCCACAGGAAAAAGAATCATGCGCAATTGATTTAAGCAGGCTAATGATAACATTCAAATCAATAGAAGAAACCAAGGTATTTGGTTTGACTATATAAGAATGTAAAAATTTCTGCTTGGCATATAATGCAACTAAATAAAAAATTAAACACTGGAGAAACACAGCGAGTACAATAAAAAGTTAAGGTTTATTAGAATAATTCATAATTTAAGAAAATTATCAAACCCCAGTTAAATGGGAAAAAGACAAGCACTCCATACATAGGGAAGTTGTCAGCCATCAAAGGAGTCATTTCCTTCAACTAATATTTTCTGTACACCCGAGCCTTAGGCTGCACTTGGTGTTGGAGTTTCAGTGGTGAAGACTACACTCTCAGCCCTTTGGGAAAGAGGGAAGCAAGGGACACAGGAAATGAAGGAATGCAGTGGAGTTATGAAGATACCTCTACAAATGCTGGCAAGGCTGTCGAGGAAACTGGCTCAGTTATTTATGATTACTAAAATGACAGAAATGATCATTTTAACTTCAGAGATGATCCTAGTGAAATATTTTTTTTGAAAAGAAAGAAATAGCTTATATGTTGAGCAATAGGGCTTAGTCAAGTAAATAATATTTATTTACTCAATAGAGAGTGACTAAAATTATGATTAAAATTATAATTTTGAAAATAATAGTAATAGGAAACAATACTATAGGTAGCTATAGCTGCATTCATGCTACTTAATTTAGTTCTGTAAAACAAATGAGCACATGATCATTATACAGTATATTTGTTTTATGTAAAATTACTCAAAGGAATATTAAGATTTGTTCTATTAAAAATGTTTGTTTTCTCCTCTTTTTAGCTGACTATACAGATTGCCTTCTCCGTGTTTCCATGCCAGAGACATGACCTGACACCTTTGATGACCAGTCTCAGGGCCCTTGGGTGACTGGCTGGTGCACCATGGAACTTAAAGTATGGGTGGATGGAGTTCAGAGGATTGTATGTGGGGTCACCGAAGTCACAACTTGCCAGGAGGTTGTAATAGCCTTAGCTCAAGCAATAGGTAAGTGAACTCTCTGGGTGTCTGAGATAAGGTGGTTTATGTTTCCTGTTGTTTGTTGTTTGTTTTAAATATAGATCTCTAGTGGGTTTTGTTCATTTGGTTCCATAATACATCTCAGAAGCACACTTTTACTTACTACTGTTCCCTATGCTCCGGTAAATCTCTGAAGGCCCTTTTTCTCTGGTTCCTCCCAGATTTTACTAATCTTGATTCTAGATTCTGCACTGTCTTCTCTTCTGTTGTTTATTCTAAACAATGATTTCTGGAACTAAAGATGTTTTGTTGAATCAAAACATAGATTCCTAGTTTCTAGACCCCTCATTAGGAAAAATCCTATTTCTGTTTATTCTGTATACTTTTATTAAAGAAAATGCAACAATCTTGTTTTTCAGTGAAGATGAAGTTGTCAAGTATATGCTTACCAGCTCCATCTTATTTAATTACCCTGTTGAGACTTCTTATTTACTTCCAGTTTATCTTTATATTTTATATGTGTTTTTTAGTTGCCTTAAATCTTTTTGGAACATGATAAAGGTATAAGTACCTGCATCAGTTAAGCCATAATGTGAGTTAAAGTTTATATTTGTATTTTAAATCCATTATGTAGGAAACATGTATTAAGGGGAAACAATGTGTTCAGCACCATGCTAGGTCCTTAGTGCCTCTTTATCTTTGGGCTTCTTATCAGAAGTTTATTTTATATCATGTTAGTTTATATTGGAAGCATGTCAAGTTAGCTCAAGATTGAAACAAGTCACAGTGTCACAAGAGCACCTGAGCATTTTAGAGGCAATTGTGCCACCTGCATTGTAACCGATGCTACATCAGAAGTTGGCAATGCCCTATACAAAGACAGAGGCTTTTTTAAAAAAATACTGACATCTTTTGATTTTACCTTAAATACTGTATAGCATACTCATATATTAAAATAATGCTGAAACTCTTAGGCTTTCCTCTTAGGCTTTCACATTTAATGAAATTTTCTTGCAGTTAGGACCAGTATTACATTGTGGACTTGTTTCATTATTAAAGATGGGGCATTTAGTTTAATTTAGTGTTCTTTTCAAACAACTTATTTAGTGTGTCTTTTAAAAGTCTTCAATAATTTATTTGAATTAAAATATTCAACATTTTTTGTGGGGTTTCTGCTTATGAAAGCTAGGATTAGCAAGTGTCAAACCTCACTTTGTTGTATTTGAGAAATCAAGCCACGGTTTTTGTTTGCTAAAAACAAACAAAAACCAGTGAGTAGTTTTTTACAAAAGTCCAGGTAGTTGAGGAGTGGAGCGAGCTGCCTGCACATACGGTAACCACATTTTCTACACAGAATTTCAAAGGGAAAGTGCCCAGATGTACCAGGTGTGTGTTTATCCATTTGGACTAAAGAGTGTATTTGTTTGTGAACAAGCTAAAAAAATTTTGACTGAATCTGCCCCCCATTTTTGCTCCCTCAATAACTCATTCCAGACCTGTTTTGAAAAGTTGATAATTTGAATATGGATGTTTTATGATATTTCTCCAAACTTGGCTAAACAACTCTTTTTCTATATCATAAATACTTCATTGAATTCAGAATTCATCTAAGAGATGACTCAACTGGCAACCAGCCAAGGGCTGTTGATCCTTGTTTCTGTCGTGGTGTTAGATTTTCTTGGCATCAAATTCAGTATGCTTCTGATACATGCTTAAATATTTATCTATCTTACAATGAGAATTATTGATATTCGGAGTCTAAACACTAAGTGAAAATTTTATAGTATTTGACCTAGTTTCTACTATAAGAAATAATAGAGGGTTTATTAATTAGGGAAAATTGCTGCTGTAACAGACAATCCCAGGATTTCCGTGGTTTAAGATAGTAAAAGTTTAACCATACTATTAGCAGAATATGGACTGAGTGAACAAAACTGCACATGATTCTAAAATTTTTATAGTGAAGCAACTTGTAGACCGACTTCTTAGGTTTAAGTCCACATATGGCCTTGATTAGGGATTATTGAGTTTTTCTGGGTAGCTAAAATTACTTTTAGGAAACTATTGAGATATAAAAATATGTACACAAGTTGGCAATCTGCAAATATGACAGCTAACATTTTCTCACTCAGTACTATTAAGCAATCAAATCAAATTAGCAACTAAAGACAACATAATTGTCAACATAATTTGATAAACAATTGAATGTGTCTAGTAGTATAGAAAGAAATACTTTCTACTCTGATTTTTTACTATCTTGACAGGTTATATTAAGGTGGTCGGAATAGAGCACATTCGGAAATAATTATAAGAGATAGAATAACTAAAAGTGAGGTCATGATTGAAACACTTAATTGGCATGAATTGGTTAAACTGCCCAGCAAGAGTACGTACGCTGTGTGTGTTTGGTCCCTATACATCTCAGGCTTTCTGAAACATTCCCAATTTCAAATATTCTACCTTGATTCTTCCATAAGCATCCCAGAAATGCCATTATTTCAGAGTTCAAACTGCTTCTCAAATCTGTATGTGAAACATAAAGCCTTTAACAGATCATCTGTCCCAAGCTATAGTTGAGAGAATGAATTTGCTTTTACAATATCCCAAATCAAAGTATGAAAAGAATGTATTTCGGCCTTCAAGTAGCTTAGAACGTAAAGTACAGCTAACAAAGGATTAGAGAAGAAAAGGGGAGGAAGAAATAAAGGAGACTGAGGGAAAAGTTTTCTGATTCACACTACTTTGGTGCCTAGTGTCATTTAAAGTACTAAAGATTCAGAATATTCTCTGTTCCCACTTCTTGTGATCTTGTTCCCGTATCTCCTTCAGCTGAGGTCAGAGCTAGCATTTAATAGAAACAAATTTCTTTGGCCTGGGGCCCAAGATGTAGCGGACTATTCTTCCTAAATAGCCATGTTTCATAAGGTTTGCCCCAACAAAATCGGTTTTCTAACACATTTTATACTGTACTCTAGTATTTAACACTTTTTTCTCTTCTCTGGAAATTCCTCCAAAGTAGGGATCCTGCTTGTTTACTGTTCTTACACCATTGCTTTTCCTAAAGTAGGTTCCCAATAAAACAGTTCCTAGGACAGTGCCTTACAGTAGAACTTCCTGCAGGGATAGATATGTTCTCTCTCTGGGCCTTCCTGTGTGGTAGCCACTGGCCACATGCAGCTACTGAAACGTAGCCAGTAGAACCAAGGAAATAAGTTTTTAATTAAAATTAAATGTGGCTAATGGCTATTGTAGTAAACAGCACAGTTCTAGAAGATGATTAACTGGTATCTCAGATTTAGAATGTCAAAATCCAAGCTCTGTGCCCCAACTACTGCCCCCACCCCAAATTTCCTCCTCCTCATCTCAGCAAATAAGAAGTCTTGTCTTTTAATTGATTAGATATAAAACTTTTGTATGATATTTGATTTTTTTTCTTGCTCTAACACCTTACAACCAATCCATCAACAAATCCTCGCTGTACTACCTGCAATATATATCCAGAACGTGTTTTTCTCCACAACCACTGTTACCACCTTGATGTAAGTTTCCATCATTTCTCTTAGATTTTTACAGTGCCCTTCCAACTCCTCTTCCTGAATCATCCTGGGCCCCTCCCGCCTATTCTTGACAGATTTCTTTTAAAGTAAAACTTTTAAAATATGTTGCATTATGTCAACCCTCTGCTCAGAACTCCTGGGGTTTCCTGACTCACTCAGCAAATTTCAAAATCCATACAATGGTCTTCAGGGCCCTAGGCGAATCCCTGCTTTACCCTCTCATTATTCTGACCTCATTTCTTACCACTTACTTACCTCTTATGGTTCCCTCTTAATCATACCAAACACATTTCCACCTCCATCTTTGCATTTGTTCTTCTCTACTGAGAATACTCCACACTCCCTTATTTTAAAAATTCACTCCTTGGGATCTCTGCTTAAATATCATGGAGGACCTTCCTGAACACATGTCCATGCACACACACTCATACTCCCTATCTACATACTCTGTTTTTAACCCACTTGACATATTACATATAGCCCACAATCCGTTATTCACATTTTGAAATCTAAAAAATTCTGAAAGCCTAAAGTTCATCATACTTCATTTGTTAGCAGTATCTGGCATGGCTTGAACTCATTTGGTGATTAAAAAAATGACCCGATTTGATGCGAGGCTGTTTTTAATCTATATTTATTCTATTCAACATGAACTTTGATACGTTTTACTTTAGAAATTTTAAAGTTCAGTTACAGACCTGCAGGATAGCAGTATACTACCTTCTAAAACCCCCAAAATTCTGAATTTTCGGTGTATCTGGCCTTAAAGCTGTTGGATAATGGACAGTAAACCTATATTCATTTACGTATGCATCATCAGTTGCCTGCCACTGCTCTGTTATTGCTTAACTCTCATAGCCTAAAACCATGTCTAGCATGTAGCAGGCACTCAATACGATTTGTGAATAAATGAATTCACTTTTAAAAGTTTTTTTCCTATAAACTGCAGGCTGAACTAGGTGACCACGTAATATCTCATCCATCTCTAAAATTATATGATTCTTTAGAAGAAAAGGGAAGAATATATTTTATACTGTCATATTTAACTCTCAATGTGTAAATTATCATTTTTTTATAAATTTTTGAATTGATTGATTTTCTATCTGCTTACAAAGTAATACTATTTATTGTAGACTATTTTGAAATTTAGAAAAACACAAAGGTAAAAGAATCACTCATGATCCTACCTCCTAGAATTAAACACCATACACAGTGCTTTTTATGTGAATATAGCTAGCCTTAAAAAAAAAAGATTTCATTCTTTATAATCATTCATAGTTTTAAAATTTCATTTTTCATTTACTGGATTTTGAATTAAATTTTCCACATCATTTAATCCTCACAGGATCTGATGAGGAAGGTGCTATTATGATCACTGCTTTACAGATGATCAAAATGAGGCACAGAGATGTGAAATAGCCTGCCCAAACTCATATAACTAGTAAGGAGGGTACTGGGATTCAGACCAGTAGTGGGATTCAAGAACACTGCTCTTTACTATGACACTGTGTTAATTATAATCCCCTGTAATCTCAGTGGACAACTGTTAGAAAATATTGATTAGATTACATTGAAACAAAGAATAAAAATCCTTAGTAGTAAAATATACTGCTTTTTTTTAAAGCCAGGGTCATCTTTTACAGTTTTAATAGTTATAGTAATAATATGATCATCCATTACATGTAGTTCTCAGCATTCATCAGTCAGGATGGGTTAGTTTATGCTGCTTTAACAAACAATACCCCAAATCTTAGTGGTTTATAGTGATACCGTTAGCTATTATTTTGGCTGATATTATTTATGTGAAGTATCTAGCACAATGTCTAACAAACAATAGGCATAATAAATGTTAATCATTATGAAATCAATAAGTATTTTCATTGTTTTTAATAGTAGTAAGCTTATCATATCTTTAGTGGTCCTAAATTAATGTGTAGTAATTCTGTGAGTACATATTTTCACAACACATTGGGAAACTATACTGTGAATAATTTAACCATGAGTTGAATGCACAGCTGGCTGACAGGTTATACTCAGAAATATTCTTATATCACTGTCATAAAATAAATACTGTATGACAGAGTTATCTTAATAGCTACTACACGTAGGACTTGTAGAAAATTTATTGATAAATTTCCAGAATAGCTGTATATAATTGGGGAATTATTTTAAATTCTTTAAGCTTTGATTTCTTCACTGGTAGATTGAGGATCATAATATCTATACTACTTAACTCACAGAAACAATTAAGATTGTATTTATTCTCTGTATATAAATATGTATCATATACATTTATATATATGAAAAAGCACTAAAAGCATTTAATAGACTACAAAATAATGCAGTGTAAGTTCTGTTACACAGCTGAATGCTCATTTTAAGAATTCTAAGTCATTATGGAAAGCATTAGTTATGTTCACTAGAACGTGTGTATAAGAGTCAGAATTTTTATAGCATAGCAAAGCATCAGTTAGCACAATAATTCAATTTCATTAGTATAAGAGTCAGAATTTTTATAGCATAGCAAAGCATCAGTTAGCACAATAATTCAATAGGGTAGGGTAGCTTATTCACCATAGATAAAGAATAAGTCAGGTGTTACTGGCATTATTTCCAGTATGTCCAGAAACAGAAGGATATGTTAGCATTAAATTTATGAGATGTTAATGCCAGCTCTCTGTCACATTCTTTTGAATAATATACAGTATTCATTTTGGGGGAAAGGAAGACTTGCTACTGAAGAAAAAAATCGAATGTCAGAACTAAAACATGAAGAGGGCTGATGATCAAGGTGTTTAATAGAAGCTATATCCTCAGGGCCTGACACTATTTTTGACAGATATTGGTTGTTCCTTATATATTCGTTGAATAAATAACAAGATGTGAATTTTAAACCATGATTTTTGGGTTTTTGTTTTTTGTTGTTGTTGGGGTTTTTGGTTTTTTTTTTTGTTTTTTGTTTTTTTTTGGCTTTAAGGAGAAATTGCCAAAAATTATTAAAAAAAAAAAAAAAAAAGGAAAAGGAAAGAAAGGAAAAGGTTGCAATAAAAAATAAATGGTTGAAATAAGGACATAGTATCTCTGGATGACTCATATTTAAATATTTGAGTTTTGGTGCATATTTTCAAAAACTTCATAGTGATATATTCTGCTTT
>NW_006436288.1:10034298-10052717 GCF_000325575.1 Pteropus alecto
CTTTCCTTTTAATTTATGTCAGTCATCCAGTAGGATTCCACTAACGCATTAAAATCTTTTTATGTGATTTTCCTCTTTATACGAAGTTAATGATTCTTAGGATTATACTCAATTGCTTCAGCTGTTCAAAAGTACAGTCAGTATTTTATTTACCATTACATAATGTGCCACACAGTTCTAAAACAGCTTAACTACAAATGCCACAAATAGACAGACAGACATTCCTTTATATTAGTTTTAAGATTACGTCAAGATAATATGCAGGGTAAAACAAAATGTATCCACTTAATAAAATACACTTAAAGGAGTTTTGCAGGAGGAATTTGAATCTAAATTAAATAGAATCCGTCGGGCCTTGCCAAGTATAGGTGTTAAAAACAATGATTATGGGATTAAATTTTTACATAAATGATCTAAAACCCACTTTTTATAATAAAATCAAAGCCATTAATTCATTTACCTTTTAAAAAAAAAACTTTTTATATTGCTGGATGGAATTTTTTTCTTTTTGCCCAGTTGCACTAAATGTACATTATTTAACAAAAAGTGGAATCCGGCAGTAAAAGCAATTCTAAATAATCTTCTGCCAAGACATTCTCAGAGGGCAGCAGTACCATTAAGCATTGGAAAAATCAGCTTTATATTTAATTATAACTAACTTAGGGTCTTTACAATTTTTAATTTAGCGCTGTGATATAACGATTCCGTTTTCTTTTTAAAGACACCTCTTTGGTTTGATAGAATTAGAGAGGGCTCCACTGATCTAGTCTAACCTCACAGTACTGTTGAGGACACAGAGGTCCAGATAGCAGGAGTGAGATCCTAAAAGTCAAAAAGGCAGAGCCAAGAACACAAAGTACTGTGGTCTTTGAAGCAGTGTATACCTTGCAGATTTGTCATGTGGTTTTTCTTGGGGTAATTATAGTAATTTTTAACATGAAAATCATTAGAACCCAATTAGATTCTAAGAAGCTAATCTAATGTGCTAAGGTTTTCTTTTTGATTCCCCTTGTTCGCTTAGGTATGTCGATAATACATACCTAGAGCACTTTTCAAGTTTACAAAACATTTTTATGTTTTACATCTCACTTGACTCTCACAACAACATTGTCAGATAAGAAAATACTCTCACCTAATAGATGAGGAAACTGAAGCTAAAGGAAATTTAATAATTTGAGCAAATCATATAAATAGATGGCAGAGGCAGATCTGAACACAGGCCTCTGACTTCAGAGCTTTTGTTCTTTCTGTTCTGTCCAGCTTTACATTGCTGGAAGTCACTGAAAGTTGCTTAAGGATTTTTTTAAAGTCAGATTATTGTCATGTCACATCACTATTTAAAGAACGTATCTGGTCAGCCCTTTCGTTGTGTGAATAACAGTATCTTAAATTAATAATGGCCACCATATACTGAATACCTGTGGTCACACCTGACTCTACTCTCATAACCTATGAGGTATTGCCACTATTCCCGTAACTTCCAAAAGTGAAGTTATGCCATTTCCAGTAAGCAGTTTACACAGGATTAAAACTCCAGTCTGTCTGTCTCTAAAGCTCCTACTTTACATCTGCACCCGAGATTCAGGTTTCCATAAAGTAGAACATTGCATATGCTTAAACCAATATCATTCTTCATGTGCTACTTCTGAATTGCATACATGGGTATTTGTATTTATGTATTCAGGTCTCTGTTTAATGACACAGTAATTGAGAAAATACTACTATTGGTTCAAAAGCTCATAAAATTAAAAAGAAGGCAGAGAAAATAAATCAGTGGCTGCATATGCAAATATTATCATTGCTAGATGGCAGGGTCAGTTTTTTTCTTTGTAATAATATTAACTATACTAATGGATACTTTATTTAGATATAGTTGACATATAACATAATATTAGTTTCAGGTGTCTAATGGACACTTTTAACAAAATATAATCCATCTGACCTACCCATCTTAAGTGGAAATATTTAGGAAGTATGTTCAAGATAATGACATTATATTGTCTTCTGAAACATTATCTTTCATAATTACTAGTTAGATTCAGTATAGTTTTTATTTAAGTGTGATTTTATTTTGTTTTCGTTTTTAATATTATTTTTGCCCTTTAAATTTTTTAGAAGAATCTTTGAAGCTATACTATCAAAACTGAGTAAGACTTCTCTTCAGACCCCTTTTTATGTGAATTTATTTTGAAGGCTTATTTTTATTGATTTTTTATTTGCCATAGGTGTGTAGGAAGATATCAGCTATGTGAACTATGGGTTCGCCAAGCCTTCACGGGGAGACAGAGGAAAGAACTGTCCAGCTGCCTGTTAGTCGAGTAGCAAGTTCTCCACTGACTTCATGTCTCCTTTTAGGTGGAGAAATGGGCCTCCAAACCTTCCCAAGATCTGACATGCAAAAGAAAGCAGAGGATTTGCAAAATGGAAGTTTATTCAGGCTTTGAAGTTCTATCCAGTTCCTAGGACCAGGCCCTCACTGCTTTCAGTGGGGTATTCTAGTGTCTTTGGTTTCAGGTGGAGGTCTTTCCCCAAACAAGAATGTCTGGGCAGTCAGGTATTTGACAAGAGGTTCAGATTCTCATTGAGGCTGAAAGTATAAAGTTGAATTTCTAAACAAGTCTGGAGAGTATATATAATTCACATCCTATCATTTTATGCCATTACATATCTGAAGGAGTTCAGTATTTTCGAGTGAAAGTTTCAAAGGCAGCATGGATTGGACTTTAACGCTGATCAGAAAGACACAGTTATCAAATAGCATCCTCTGTTTCATTATTTTAGCTATTGCATGTCCCTTTTTAACAGTTTATTCTTATCTTTTTTTAATCTAGGTCGAACTGGAAGGTACACTCTAATAGAAAAATGGAGAGATACTGAAAGACATTTGGCACCTCATGAAAATCCTATCATATCCTTAAACAAATGGGGACAATATGCCAGTGATGTACAGCTTATTTTACGTCGAACGGGGCCATCTCTCAGTGAGCGACCCACTTCAGATAGTGTGGCTCGAATTCCTGAAAGAACTTTATACAGGCAGAGTTTGCCCCCCTTAGCTAAACTCAGACCTCAGATTGATAAATCAATCAAAAGGAGAGAACCTAAAAGGAAATCTTTAACATTCACAGGAGGTGCCAAAGGATTAATGGAAATTTTTGGAAAAAGTAAAGAAACTGAATTTAAGCAAAAGGTGCTGAATAACTGCAAAACAACAGCAGAGGAGTTAAAGAAGCTAATCCGTTTGCAGACAGAGAAGCTTCAAGCCATTGAGAAAGAGCTAGAATCAAATGAAACAGAAATACGATTTTGGGAGCAAAAATACAATTCTAACCTTGAAGAGGAAATTGTCCGGCTGGAGCAAAAGATCAAAAGAAATGATGTAGAAATTGAAGAAGAAGAATTTTGGGAAAATGAATTACAGATTGAACAGGAAAATGAAAAACAGCTGAAGGATCAACTTCAAGAAATAAGGCAGAAAATAACAGAATGTGAAAGCAAATTAAAGGACTATTTGGCTCAGATCCAGACTATGGAAAGTGGGCTTGAAGCAGAAAAATTGCAACGGGAAGTCCAGGAGGCACAAGTCAATGAAGAAGAGGTTAAAGGAAAGATTGGTAAGGTCAGAGGGGAAATTGATCTTCAAGGCCAACAGAGTCTGAGGCTAGAAAATGGTATTAAAGCTGTGGAAAGATCTCTTGGACAAGCCACCAAACGATTACAGGTAAAAACATTTTTATAAGGAGAATGTTTCATCTATTTAAAAGAAATAATATATTTTTGATATCTTCTTTAATGATTGTTCATTTTCTCTTACATTTAAAGTTAGAAACCCAGCTTAGTTTATAATTTTTTTAGAATTTTTGTGACTTAAAACCAGGTGTGATACCAAAACAGATCAGAGGTAAAGCCACACGATCCTTGCTGCATGGAAGGAGCAGTCTTACTATGGCAGAGGTAGCATTAAAAGTAATTGGATATAGGAAAATAGAATCTCAGAGCTGGAATAGACACTAATGAAGAGACAGTGAATCTGACCTTCTCTTTTTAGAGATAGAGAAACTGAAGCTGAAAGATTACCAAGGATTGGTTTACCAAGGATCGTGTGGCTAATTGGCTGCTTATCTGTCTCTTCTCCATTGTTGCTAACATCATCTTCTTTCCTGAGATGTAAATAGTCCCTTTCCTTTCTCTCCTCTCCAGATTACCCTCCTTTGCTTTCCTAAGGAGAGGGCACAAAGCTTCCTCTTCGATTTTTCCACTTTCTAGTTCAAGTACAAGAACATTTATATTTTGCCACTCAGCCCCTGATCACTCAACTTATATTCCTTGGATACCTGTTCTCGAAAAGACAATGTGGTGATGTTATGGGAGTTGCAAGAGGTATCAGTCTCTAACAGATGACATGAGAAAGATATAGAATTGATATGGCTACTTAAGTTTAAATTAATTAAAATTAAATAATATTCAATAAAGCTGTTTAAAAATATTAAGTGATTTTAAAATTCTGTTGTTAGTCACAGTTGGCCACATTTCAAGTGCTCTGTAGCACATAATGTTTAGTAGCTACTGTAGTAGCTACTGGTTTAAAAACTTCCTGTTCAAAGTACAATTTATGAAGCTTCAAGGCACACTTATTAGAAATTCACAACCTGTATTATAACAAGATCTCCAAATAATACCTGTATACATCAGGGTTCGAGAAGAGCTGCTTTAGAATATCAACAGTTCCAAAACAGAAAGGTGAGGTTTCAGGAAGAACTGATGGGATTCCCCTGTTAGTAACTAGAGTGAGAAGTAAAACTGCCTCCCACATTTTGAAAATCAGGAATTTCTCAATCAGTAGGTTGTTAACCTGTGATTTGTCAGTATTTTACTATTTGGATTCATTTTAACACGTAAGATTGCAATTGAGAATCGTGTTGCCTTAGAGGAAACACTGATTTATGACAGTCATTACTAGCAAATCCCACTACCTATGGAAAAGTGTCTGATAGTCAAACTAGTAACATATCTCCAAGTACCCGCTACCTTCAGATTAAGCAGAGAAGAAAACAACCACTCTGCCGCAGTCTCGTCCCTGCCTCTGCCCAGTCCCTCAGACACATCCAGCCTGCATAGGGCCTTGCCACTTTTTCTTATGTGCAAGAATGGAGAGAAAGAAGAAAAAATCCATTTAAATCATAGAATGCCTCTTCTTGCTTTTGGACCTTTCCAGCTGTCCAAACTTGATCACCTTTCTGTAGGGCTCTTCAGTTCTCAGAACTGCCTTCCTCAAGGATTTAAAAACCCCTTGGTGAGAATCTTGTGGGAATCTTACTTTCCTTGTGCTATAATATAAATCTCAGTAATGGATGTCATGCAAACTTGAACAGTTTACAAAAAAAGGAATTCTGAATCTCATGGACCAAACAAGTGTTCATTTAGTAATCAGTTATGAAGCGGATAACAGGGAAATTTAATTGTGAGCAGCTTAGCAAGAGTGCTGTAAACACTGGTGGATGAAAACCAGTATTTTATTGATGAAAATTTTAGACATATATTTATTTCATCAGGCGCATAGTGTATTTCTAACAGAAGAAAGCATCGCATTTAAGAAGCCAGACTGAAGAAGCTATTGTCCTTTATTTACTTATTTTTTGGCCCATGCCACAGAGTGAAAGTGACCCATTGTATCGCTCGCTATAAGCCAGATTGTTAAATGTGCTCTTGTGAAAGTGAGTATCCTACTTGCAACTCCTGTAGCAGATGGACTGTCACCAAGATGTCTTTTAGCAGGCCAATATTGAATCCTCAAATTGAAAAAAAAAAAAAAAAAATTTACTTCCTTCTAGGACAGAGAACAAGAGCTGGAGCAGTTGACCAAAGAGCTGCGGCAAGTCAATCTCCAGCAGTTCATCCAGCAGACAGGGACAAAAGTTACCGTTTTGCCAGCAGAGCCCACTGAAGTAGAGGCCTCACATGCAGACATAGAAAGGGGTAAGATGTTGAGAAATCTGCTTTTATTCCTCCCCACCCCCCACTGGTTAACTTTAAATAAACTTACATTCAGTAAAAATATTATCAAAACTAATTCTTCTACCACTCTAAAAAAATTTTGATATACTTACTGTTTCTTGGGAAAATAATAATATCTGGGTTAATTATTTACTCAGATGAGCATGAAATCACGAAATCATGTCATGTATCATTTTCTTGAAGTATATGAGTTACAGTCTTTTTGAGTTTTAGCTTCTCTCTGTTTCTAACGCCCTTTCTTCCTCTCTTAAAATTAATGAATTTGTGCTGTATATGTGCATATGGTCTGAACAACCAAGAAAGAGAAGCAAAATGCTCACCTTCATGAAAAAAATCATTAACCGTTCAAATCACTGAAAACTTGATTTATCAACTGAGAGGGTGAAGGAGAGTTAGCTTTGTCCTCTCGCTCCTCCCAGACCCGCAGGGGATTGTAATTGGTATTATATGTTCTTTGATTCTTTAAAGCTGGAAAAGTTATAATTTTTCATATTGCTAACTACTCCAAGTTGATGAGTACATCAAATGACTTTTTTTTTATTTCCTGTCTAGAGGCACCATTCCAGTCTGGGTCCCTGAAGCGGCCTGGTTCCTCTCGGCAACTCCCTAGTAATCTTCGTATTCTACAGAATCCTATCTCATCTGGTTTTAATCCTGAAGGCATATATGTATAACATTATCTGTCTTTAGGGGAGAGACCCCTTAAAGGTACAAAGGACAGTAAAAATTCTTTCCTTGATTTGTGCCAATGATGAACAGAGGATATATTTCACAAGCCACTGTATCTTTCTTCTGTCCTAAATTGCATACCACTTGGAGCCATACCCTGTGCACTGATGCTAAAGAACAAAGAAACTGTTTTCACACATCAACAGTGTTGACATTTTTATCCAGCAGCTGTAATGCAAAGCCTTCATTTTTATTTGTAGCATTTTGAGAGCGTTAGGAAAGTATTATACTATGTGTATACATAAATAAAACCGTGACTTAAGAGTGAAGAGAAATATGTGACTGGCTTAGTTTAATTTATTCCATGTAATCAATTAATGTGTGAATGCTGATGTTTTAATGTTTTTTATGAATACTTATCCCGTGACTGAATTACATAACGTATTGTGTGATTATGACTTTGTGTGCATGTTCCCAGACGCCCTCCATACGTTGCTGATTTACAACTACACAAGTGTCATAGGGTGCTCCACCATTAAAACTAACTCCAAAAGAACCCACTTGCATTTATTTTGTGAACCTGTCCTAGCCATTGCTTAATTAGGTAAAATAATTCAGGTTTTATTTTTAATCTGGAGTTTAACCTTTTCTTTACAATATTTCCTGTAGATGACTGACCACATACGAGAACAGAAATACTTGCATGAGGCAAATTGTATGTTTAAAAAGTTTGCAGTACTTTAGACATTGTTGATCAAGATGTAATTGTTGAATATCTACCCAAACAGGCATGGGATTTCCTGATACATTTAGTGTTTCATTTCTGCCCTGCCTTAGCATTTTACTCTTGTGAATCCTCAAGAGTTTTCCATAATACCTAAATTAGAGACATCTGAGGATCAAATCATGTCAGTCTACTTCAGGAAGGTTGCTTTAAGTGACCTATTTTAAAATAACCCACTTCGTATGTATGGTCTTTCAGTGTAAGCACACGGTTAATATATCGCTTGCACATAATTTACTCTGTACGTTATGGACTATTGTGATTCCTCCAGTCACTTAGAGAGAAGGTGATTGGAGTTAGGTACTTTTTACCAAGGAAAAAAAGTTAAATTCAGTGTTTTTATTTTTGAGCTTGATTTTACAGGACATTAATCTCTACTTGTACATGTATTTTTTTTATTTATAAAACCAAAAATGAGTCAGCACCCCTCCCATGAATAGTGGTTTAAATAACTAAGATTCACAAGTAATATCTAGATGGATGTGGTCAGATACCTTTAGCCATTTTTACATTCCCTCTGATCATAATTTGGTACAATAGAATTAAGACCTTATTCTGAAATTTGAAATTTTTAATTCTGACAAAAATACAGTCTCTGTATCATTTACATGCATCAAAGTAACAGTGGATTAGTATATTATACCATGGTAACAATAAAAAGATGTAAGTTATATCTTATGCATGAGGGCAACTTTGGATGTTTTAACATATTAGACTTATTTTTGGTTTAATGTATGCTGAGAATGCTGCTATACTTAGGTTTCCAATGAAAATTTTAAGAATGGCTATGAAAATACATAGATGCTTCTAGAGGACTGAAAGTAATTACGCAGAGTTGCCTTTTCTAGTCCAGCTAAATGGCAGACCTCATCTAAGGGTATTATTTTCTTTGGGTTCTTGGAGTTATTGAGTTGACCTTGCCATTATACTGTTCTTCAAATAACTTGAAAAATACATGATTCTTACTTAAATAACCACAACATATACACATTTGCTTTCAATTTATAATTTATTTTATATCTGCATACAATTAAAAATGAGGATTAAAAAATCAAAATAATTTGTAGATTTTGTGACAGTAGTGATTTATCTATACCTAATATATGCCTTATTTTTAAAGGATTCCATTCTATACTAAAAGTTATTTTATTATTGTTCAGGGAAATTGTTACCTTATTCACAAAGAAAAACATTTTTGTAAATTGATCACATTTAAGTCAAATGTTAAACTAAAGATATAAAGATATTAAACTCTGATTGTAAATTGCAAAGTTGCCTTGGCACGCCATGAGAAACACAAAGTCAATACCCAAATTAATTATAAATTATTATTAGCATTAACCTAATAACTCTAAAGAGAGACTGGCAGCATCCTTTTAACTTGTAGTAAGTAGTCTTGGGTTCCCCAGCATAGTATCATAGGTTACCTCTCCGACAACTTCATCCAAACTCTCAAGCTGCCAAATAATCTTTACGGACCTAATTACAGATGAAAATACTACTTCCTGGGTAAGAAGAGTATATACACATGAAGTTGATGAATACATTGAGCAGCTATACTTTTTAATCAGTTGTATCACTTCTGGAAATACACCTCTAAGAAATGTTTTCTAAGTTTTTTTAAATAGTGCAAAGAAAATTCATTTCCCTAGAACATCTAAAAATATTTTAGTCTGTCGCTAATTATTTTTACCCATGAATACAGATGAATTAGATTAAGTGCCACGTCTTTGGATACATTTTGGAGGGGAGGCGGGGACAGTGGTATATGGAAATACCAAATATAAAATTTTGCATCTGGAGAAATATTCAGGTTCTAAATATTAAATTAGATGACAAGGTTTTTTTATATATATATATAATACTGCAGGTTGTTTTATTGTGATTTTCTACAAAATTTAAAATACATTAGAAGATAATTTTTTTTAACCAAGGGATAATTTGAAATAGCATTAGTATATTTGACCCATAAGTATCTGTCATCCTCAGAGAATGATTTGTAGTGGGTTGCCTCAGTCCTTTTGTTGTTCTTATGAGATACTTTGGTTTGTTAGCATTTGTTTTTTGTCTTGATGCACAGGGAACTTATATGTGAGACTTCAATTGGTATTAATTCCATTTAAACCCCTCAGTCATTACTAAACTAATTATCAATTCCTATAGTTCAAATTTGTCATAAACTAGAGCTAAAATAAGACAGATACTGTAAAAAATATAGAATTTATGGTGTGAATGTGAATTTTAAGTGTTCAAGAATAGCAAATAAGCACTTGCTTCCAGAGCATAAATTTTTTGCATGCATTAAAAGAAAATTTTCTTTGTGAATAAAAACAAAACAGACTTTAGAGAAAAGAAACTTTATCAAAACCATTTCTGTGAACATCTTTCCAAATTAGAACTATAATAATGGATTGAGTAAATAAGGAAAAAGCAAAATCTCTTATTGCAGGTGTGCAAAGGACATGAGCAGATGGGCAGTTCCCTGTGTGCATTGCCTTTGAAAAATCAGGCCTTAATTTATATGTAAATAACAATGCTATGTTCACATCCTTCTTCTACCTGTCTTTATTAGTCTGTATTGTATAAAACTTAGGTCACAAGTATTACTTTTATATTATGTCCATTTTTTTAATTGCATGTTTATACTATTTGCTACAGTATTTTTAAGTTTTGGGTGAAGGCCACCAGCTGTATGGAGAAGACAAAACAATCACTATTTATTCAGTATTGCTGCTTTACATTTCCAGAATAAGCTTTCGATGCCAGGTCAGTGACTGCCTGAAAGCTGCAGGAGCTCTATTCCAATGCATTTTATATATTTTTAGAAAACAAACACAGATAACTATTTAGTATGCTAATTATATTAAACCAGCAGAAATATAAAGGCAATAAAGTATATACATATATATGGGGGAGGGAAGGGGTGAGGAAAAGGTTAAAAAAAATAGGTTTACAGCCAGATATGGTGATAGCCCTAAATGTATTTCTCAATTTGTCTTTCTTTATTGACCCAAAGAAGATTTGAGTTGCTGCAGCTTTAAACAGAAAATTGCCACGTTCACTAATTGTAGACACATAAATATGCTTTTAGTACTGCTTTGCTCATGTACAAATAAAATATCTGTAATCTGTATTATATGTAATTATTATTTTCTTTTGACTTTCACTTCAAAATGTATATTTTCTGATTATTATCATGAGCTGTAAAACAAAGGATCAATATCTGATATTCTCCCAAATAATAAATTTTCAGGATTCATTGGGGTATTACATTGCTGGTTTGTTTCTTATGTATTTAATATTTTTAAATATAATTTTATTTCCTTTAAAAGATTTCCAAGAGAATAGGTGTGCATATCAGTGACAAGGATTACATTTTTCCCAAAAGTAATGTTATAACTAAAGAATCGTCTATTACTGAAAAGGCAGCTGCCTTCATGCAAGTAAAACTGAATAAGTTGAAGTTAGATCTCGATCAAGAAATTATACATATGAGTAATAGTATATTATAAAAGCAAAAATGAAACGAGAGACTTAAAATAATTCAAAATAGTCTGTGCCTAGAGGGGGACTGTTAGAATTTTAATTAACCATTTTACCCTCTTCTCAAGTCATATGTTTTGTTAATCAATGTGATTTGCTTTGTACCTTAAGGAGGTTATAGTCCAAAGAGCACTAAAAAGAACAAGAGTGCCATGGAAACACACCAGAAGGGCTTTACCCCCAGAAGGGGTGTTGGCAAACCCTGGAGAAGGGATCTAAACCAGGGAAGGCTATCTAGCACAGATGAAGATGGGAAGATGAAGAGCCTGTGAGGCTGCGACCAGACAGTGAAGGGTTGGGGAGCGCTAAGAGGAAAGGTAGGTAGGCATCAGGTAAATCATAAGTGGCCTTGATTGCCATGAGGACTTTGGACTTCCTCCTGAATGCCATGGAGGAGTTTTAGCACAGAAGCGAAATGATCAGGTTAGCACGTTAGGAAGATCCTTCTGGCTGGCTTTATGGAGAAATGACTGAAAAAGGATCTAGAGGTAGAGACCTTCCTGAGTCATTGGCTGTGCGGCAAGATGCTTTTAAGCCTCATTAAAAACGCCTGGATCCCCGTGAAGCCCTACTACACCCCGGTTTACCAGGAGAACTGGGTAGGAATGGGGTTGATGGGCTTCATCGTTACAAAACTGCAAGTGCTGATAAAAGAAGTAAAGCTTTGAAAACTTTGAGTCCTAGACCTGCTCATGGTCATTAACCAGTGCTACCAGGAGTGCACATCAACTGGGACATCAGTCTAGCTATAAATTTCAGCAAGCTATGCTAGTGGAACTGTGTACTTTACTTGTAGAAGTGTTGTTTCCTGCGTGGCATGAATAAATATACCTGGCGGATATAAAAAAACAACAAGAAGAAAGACAGCTTAAGAGTACTATAGGAATTCAGGCCAGAAGTGATGGCAATCCAAAATAAGAAAGCAGCTGTTGGGGTTTAGTCAACATTTTTATTGAACATCTACTTTGTGCAAGGAGAAGAAGAGAACCAAACAGGTTGTAGACATCCTAAGTAAACAGTAGCAAAAGGACTTGATATTTATATCATAGAGGCTCAGTAAAAAACACTCCAGGAATTTGACAGCTATCCACAGCCTTAAGTGGCAAGTGGAAGCAGTGCTGTGAGTCTCCTGATGAGTAGTCACACTGTTTTGTGTGCTGGAGGCAAAAAGATTGGAACAGGAGGAAGGGAAGAGAGAATAAAGATATGGAGAGGATGCGTTTGAGAGGTAGGCTTACCCCTTGCAGAGAGGCCCTGCAGTCTTTCCTGCAAGAACGGCATGGATTTGGGGAAAAGGCTCTTTGCAGCACCAGATTTACTCTTCTGAGTCTCCCTCGGGTGTGCTGGAATCCCATTTTCCCAGCGTTATACTTGACTTTTATCTAGTCCATTATCATTCACCTGCCATGAGTATGTGTCCAACATGATAAAAATGTCTGACTATGGTCCAAAATGAAAGGAAGCGAAGAAGGTAGTCACTGTACATTCATCTCTGACAAGTCAGTATATACAAGTTTCCCCTGCAACTGCTAGCAGCATGAAAACCAAACAGATGAATTGGAATACTTAGTAACAATTTTTTTAAACATAAAATCATAGACACTAGGCGAAGAACATAATGGGCTAAGATGCTGTGTGGCAACAAGCACCACATGAAAGGAGGCTGGGGACAGCAGGGACATGTACAAAATGTACACCAGGAGCCACCCACTCGGAAACTGGCACACCCAACCCCGCCACGACCCACTTTCACATCATGCCCACCAAACCCAACCTGCGTTAAAACCTTCAAAGACTAACATAGTTGAGCCAAATACAGTTCCTTGTAATTTCCAACTTTCCTTAAGACCACATAGAAGAAACAATTTTTCGCCAATATCACAGCACTTCAGATATTTCAAAACATCTATTATGTCCCCTAGTGTTATCTTTTCCAGGCCGAATAGTCACAATTCTTTGAAAAGGTATAGTTTCCAGTCCCCTCTCTCCTGAACATGCTCTAGACCAATGGTCCCCAACATTTTTGGCACCAAGGGCCGGTGCTCCTATGAGAATCTAATGCCTGGTGATCTGAGGTAGAGCTGAGGTAGTGATGCTCGCACTGGGAAGCAGCTGCAAATACAGATGAGACTTCACCTGCCACTCACTTCCTGCTGTGCAGCCAGGTTCCTACAGGCCACAGATTGGTAGCGGTCCGTGACCAGGGGGTTGGGGACCCCTGCTCTAGACCACTTCTGAATGTTGAACCAAGACTGATCACAAAGCTTCATTTATAATTTGACCAGATCAATATGAAGGAACTTGATTCATTGTTTTCCAGTCTAAAACGGTGAATGGGGTCAGGAAGGTGGGTGGTTGGTTACATTTTTACGATCCTCATCTCATTATTGAATCATTGCTAAATGATTTCGCTAAATGAGTTTGCTAAAATCCTGTCTTTTCCATATTTTCTGCTGTCGGTGAAATCTTTCCTAATTTGTATATGTGTAACAGTTTTAGGATACATGTGCAGAATCTTACTTTATCAAAATACTTATCATCTCTAAACATCTTGAAGGTAATAAATTCCAGATGGAAGATGTGAGCTTTAATGTCAGATCGATGTTGAGGTAATTTTGTCAAGGTTAGAGTGCTACTAGAACACATACAGGAGGTAAGTGGGAATATTAGAAAAGATTTTATTGAGGAGATGAATTCAACTCTAGAAGAGTAAATAGGCTTTTACTTAATCATATTTATTGAATGCCTACTATGTGGTGGATACTGGAGATACAGCAGTGAACTACAAAAAAAAAAAAAAAAGATCTCTGCCAACGTGGAGCTTGTATTCTAGAGGGAAAAAAAGGAATGAAGAAAAATATGTAGTATTTTTCATTGTGACAAGAGCTAAGGGGGTAGGGGAGCGGGGGGAAGCAGCAAAGAGCCATAGGAAGTGCCAGAAGTTGGAATTCCGATTGTAGTTTTATATAGGTGGCCTAGGGAGATCTCTCTTAAAAGATGACATTGTAGTAAAGACCTCAAGGAAGTGCCGGCACACCCGCAGAAATGAAAAGGAGGTATCTGGACATGTGGACTGCGTTAGGCTTCCGTAGGAAAGATTCAGGATACCTGGGAGGCCTCTGGGGTTGAGCTTTCTGTTTCTAAGCAACTGACACAGAAGGTCCAGGCCTTTTCCTGGCTGTGAGCCAGCAGCCCCTTTCGGTTACTCATTCAGTCCACCAACCTCCTCAGATCAAATAAAGTGAAGGAAGAAGATAGTTTAAAGATATATTTCTTAAATTTTATCTGAATTGAATTATCCTTAACCTTTCCCAAATTGAAATCAAATTCATAGGTAAAATGTCCTTTTATGAATAGACTCAAATTTGTTCTCTCTTTTCTAAAATCATGGCTAAAGGAATATCTTTGAAGATGTTTTACCTTGCTAGATGTCCCCTCCAAATTTAATGCGGCTTTATAACCTAAAGATACATATTTTTCGATTCAAGATCTTAAAACCAAACCATTCCCAAGTGCTCTACTGTACAGTGATCAATGTTATCATCTATGAAAGGGATCTGTAACTTGAGGTCCATGGACTCCTGTGGGGGGTGTGTCTCAGAGACTTCTTGTATAGAGGCTCCCACTATGGACACTTGGGAAACCATAGAACAGTAGAGAGTGCACTGTGTAGAAGTAAAAAGAGGAGGAAGTGATAGGAGACGGGGCCATATTGTGAAGAACTTTGAATTTCATCTGGTGGGCAATGGAGAACCAAAAAGGTCAAGGGACTCTTAAGATTAGATAGCTTTTTAGAAAGTTCACTGTGACAGTGTTGCAGTGAGAAGAGGCTGGTATTAGGGAGACCCACTGTGGCAGTTGCAGTAGACCTGCTTAATTGTTATATCTTCTGCGAAAACTATCCTGATCTTCCATCCCCTCCAAACTCTCTTCTAATAAATAGCATTGACAACTCTTCACCTTGTATCGCCATTTTGCCTGAACATATGTATAACGAAGCCCATGAAAAAACCCAGACAGGCCTAAATGGAAAATTCCTAGACTTCAGTACAAGGACAGATAGAGAGATTGCCCAAATGATGGCACAGCACAGATTTCAAAGCCTAGCATCTGACATGAGGCCCAAATTGACACATAAAATTAACATCAAATTAACAGTTTATACATATATGTGCATATATATGTATGTGTGCGTATGTATATGTGCATGTATGTGTGTGTGTACATATATGTATATATATATATACACACACACACACACACACACAATTGTGTTACATAATATTTAGATTACAGATTATTTTTGTATGCTCAAGTAAACCACTGGAATTGTTATATGATTATTGCTCTTTGACTATAACCCTCTTGCCAAGGGCTCTGAAAGCCTTATAAACTTATAAGATTTAGAGAAAACAGTGGATCAACTCTTTACAGGGTTTTCTCTACACAAATACTCATGGAGGGCTTCCCCCTGCAATGCGGAAAATGGAACTTCAAATGGATCTACCAAATGGAAGTCTGGGCAAGTTCTTGAAAATCTGTTTTATAGGAAACAGTTCACATCTAACTATTTAATATACTGTTAGTGGCTTATTACCTTGACAGTTTCTTTTTTTATGACACAAGCAAATAAGAGAGAATGCTTCCAAACCAGATTTTTACTTTTTTTTCATTTGCTGTCTCCTCAAAGTTATATCCCTGATTATTCTAAATTAACAAACATTCGGTATTTTGGGAGGGATCCATTTAGGGCACTAGGGAGCTGGTGGATGCCGTTCTGAAATCCTACCACTTTGTGATATCATAAAGGAAAAGGAGCTACTTAGAGGATGGTGAGTAAAGTTTTGCATTTGTCCTGGTGAGATACTGGTAGGATCTGTGTTAAGATGTCCAGAAAGCATTTGAATATACAGGTCTGAAGCTTGAGAAAGACACAAAGCTGAAGATGGACATTTAAAAACTATTTTCACTGAGACAATAGTTTAAAAAAGCAGGAGAACCCCCCCACCTCTCCAAAAAATATATATATATATATGTGTGTGTGTGTGTGTGTGTGTGTGTGTGTGTGTGTGTGTGTGTATAAATAAGAATGTGTTTTGAAATAAAGAAGAAAGAAATTTTCTCAAGAAGAAGTATAAACATTTGCTACTCAGTATAGTCAGAGGCCCAGCAGCCTTGGTGTCACCTGGTTGAGGAGTGGTCAGAAATGTAGTTTCAGGTCTCACTCTGGACTTAATGAGTCAGAATTTGTCTTTTAGCAAGTTCCTCACAGTATTCACATGTACCTTCAAGTTGGAGAAGAACTGGAGTACAACAAAAAGGCCAAAGACAGGGTAGAGGGACATCTGACAGAAGAGATCAAAAAGGAAGACCATGAGGAATTAGAAGCCAAAATATAGTGAGAATGGTCCTAGGTGCACAGAACACTAAATAGAATTGTATTTGGGTAACGGTGGGTGATAGGAGAACAAATATAAGCAAGTCTTTTTGTTTTTAGTTTCTTTCATTTTTGTTTTTACCAACTCCAGAATTTCTAGAGAATATCGACAGCACCACCTTTCCCTGCTCCTCTGGCTTCCACGCCCAGAAAGGAAAAAAATAAAAATTACATATCCAGATCTCTGGGCTCTTCTTACTTCTTAGGGTACAAATTGCTTTTTTTATGTGGGTGATTTAGGGTAAGTGAAAAAAAAAATTGAGGTGGGAGTAGACTGCCCAGAAAACAAACTTTAAGATTTAAAGGTAACAGGCCAATAAAACAGACAGGATTAGACCTGAGAAGTGAGGATGGAACAGGGGAGGAACCCAGCATCTGGAGATGGGATTCCCCAAAACTGAGAGCAGGGATGTGGGTTGTGGGTGGCATACCCATTTGCATAGGCTTTTGAGGCATCAGGGGAGCCTGAGACACTGCCACGCTGAGCTTTGCCAGAGTGTGCGTGGGCATCTGTGGAGGTGGGGAGACGGGAGATGCCAGCACAGCCTCTTACCTTTGAGTGCTTCTCCCCCAACAGGGGCTGAGAATCAGGCTCTTCCTTTCCCCCTGAATTGTTTAGACCCAGAGTTCTTATGCTATCTAAAGTTGAGGAAAGAAGGAGGGTAGGGGAAAATGCCCCAAATTAACAGATATTGTATCTAACTATGAAAAAGAACAAATGTGATATTTATTTAACTTTTAATGTGGAGAAACGTATGCCTGTTTTAGCTTACCCTCTGTTGCCAGAGTTGCTTCATTTCTGACAGATTTTATTGGAAATGGTTTCTAACAAGTTAATTTTATGTTTATTTGAAATCCTCAGTTCCTGACTCTGTCAGACATTTTAAAAGTAATGGGAGAATAGAAGTACAAAGGAGTCTGGAGACCCAAGCTCTAATATCATCTCTATTTCATAATAGCCATATAACATTTGACAAGGCCTGAGTTTTCATGTCTGTAAAATGAAGATCTGAGGTGAGATTTGTAACTCTTTTCCAACACTAGCACCCCACAATAATTCTATGGTGTGTAACAAAGATAATAAATGTAGAAATGTTTGAAAATCATAAAGATTAGAACATAAATCACATAATACAGCATCATCTTAATTTGTTAGTCAATTCAATCTCCTTAAAGTTTTTCACTGAACATTGTCCATAATATAGGCATCCAGGGAAAATAGAACGATTAAGAGGTAGTCAGACCAAAAAAGGTCAGTAACTCTTAACACATATGCCTGGGATGGGGAGGCAGTCTCCCCACTTGGTATGACTGGACAGAATCTCCTTTGGCTAACACTTACCTGCTCCCACACCCTCACTGCAGGATGTTCTTGTACATCAGGCTGCTTGTTGCTCTTAGAGATTGATCCTACATGAAGAGGCCCCTGTGTCCAATTCTCACACCCGCCCTACTGTTTTTTAGTTAAAAAACTTCCCCTCCCTAGATTAGGTTAACCTATTATATGCTAATATGCTACTGTTTTTTAGTTAAAAAACTTTACCTGACATCCTTCCCCTCCCTAGATTAGGTTCACCTATTATATGCATCCTTTACTTCCTATGACAGTAGTTATCATAATTAGATAGCGATTTGTCTGATCATTTAATATCTATCAATCTTCACTACAATGTAAACACCACAAGGGCAGGGACTATGTCTGTTTTGTTACCCCTTTATTCCCAGCACCTACCATAGGCCCTGGCATATGATACACATTACAGGAAAAGACAAATGAATGAATTCCATCTTGCATAGAAGAAGGTGAACACTCATTAACCAAGTCAAGTCACTAACAAGTGAGATAACAAAAACATGGATTTGTTCTCACTGACTCCCTGACCTACCCATCCGCCACTCCAGGTGGCCTCCTTGTCTATCTCCCAGATTTCAATCTCCAGGCCGTAACACTGGTGGTGCTGGAGGAGGTGG
>NW_006436288.1:10052742-10073536 GCF_000325575.1 Pteropus alecto
ACAAGATGTGGTGGACTTGGTCCCTTCTCACCAGTCTTTCCTCTTCTTATCCACCAATGCTTAGTTATACGCTTTATGAATGTGCACTCGGCACCTACTTGGAAGAAGTCCACATTTGTCACAATGCGCAGGACCATAGTGAAATAATCAAAACCGTGACCTCTCACCTCTCCTCTGCCTTCATCTATATCACGGACTTCATTTAGTACATGAATGGTCAGGCTGGAGATATAAGGTATTTGTACTTTTCCAATGGACTTAATTAGGATCATCTCTCATTTTTAAAACAGCAATTCCATCTCTGTCCCAGATACTTGGGTTATATAACCTGAGGTCAGTCCTTGATCTACCCACGCCAAGGTCTAGGTCCATTTCCAGAGCCGAGGTATCCTTTGCCTCAATTTCCTTTCTCTTGCCCAGAGCTATATTCCTCAACATGTCCACTCCATCTGCTGTATCTGTTCATCTCCCTCTCTCTCTTCCATAGCCACAGCTCCCTCTTGTTGAATTATTTCTTCAAAAATCCATTGAGTTTAATATCTCTAAGATAAGCAGAATAAACACATTCTTGCCCAAGTGGAAATTAGTTTAACTACCTTTTCTCACTACATAATGTCATCAAAGAAAATTCTCGAAGTTCGAATGGCTCGA
Organism: Pteropus alecto; assembly: GCF_000325575.1. Lineage (NCBI taxonomy): Eukaryota > Metazoa > Chordata > Mammalia > Chiroptera > Pteropodidae > Pteropus > Pteropus alecto. The sequence continues at coordinate 10,053,394 of NW_006436288.1, forward strand.
AGTACTTTTTAATGATTCTTTTACTTGTTTATTCCATTTATCACAACTCAGAGAAAATGCATTCTTGATAGACTTTTCTCAACCTCTGTTGACTGTTTATTTAATTTAGAACCAGACTAACTTTCTCTGAACCAGCCTGCAGCACAGAGAACGTGTATCGAAAGAGACGCAAAATTTGCCGGATGCTGCGTCTGTCCTCCTCCACTTGCCACCAGCGTTCTCCGGTTCTCTATCAGGTTGATTTAAAAGGGTCTCTCCCTCCAGGGGGACTCACCGCACCACAGCTACGCTCTCCTCCCTGCCTGGTCATCCGATGCCCTCTGCAGGAGGACTCTATTTTTGTCCTGTTGTATCCAGAGCTCCCTAAAGTTTTATGCTCCTTCAGTCTTTACAAAACTAGAGCTTGATCTGGTGACCTGGGGAATATTACCTGTAATTAACCCATAAATTCCCATCTGTTTAGTTAAGGACTGGTTTTCATGCTACTAAATTTTACTAAAATTTTTCTATCTACACTGAGAAATTCTGATGCTCGGTAGACCTTCACATTTGGGGGAAGTTCTAATATAGTTATTAATATTCTTATTTTTAAAAAACCTTGGCATAGAAAACTATTTACCTTCTTCTTTTCTCTTTGTTCTTGATCTTTACTCCAAGTCTATCCTTTTTATTGGATCCTCTATATTGAAGAGAAACTATTAGGAACAGGCTAAGTTAAAGAGTAGAGAGTTGTAGTGAGAAATAAACTAGGTTCAAGGCTAATTTTCTGCTATTTACTGCATGGCCTTGAAAAGCCATTTCCTCTGGGCTTTGGTTTTATCTTCTGTAAAATTACAGGGCTGCCCTGGATGTTTCTTACGATTTCTTCTAACTCTGAAAATTACTCACTTTATACTAACTCCTGCATCACCTTTCTCTGTTAATAGGTATTACAATTTTTTACAGTCATAGATTAGTTTTATTTCCTAACTTGTCTTTTGTGCCTTTTGATGGCCATATTTATGATTCTGCTGTATTTTCTATATTCACTTAAACAAGGATCAATAATTTTACATAGAGGTCTTTAAAAAAAAAAAAGTGACAGTCATTGTGGTCATGTTTTTAAATTTAAACAATTTTTTTTCACTGTCCCCTTTTCAAATTATTTATAATTTAGATGTTTCTTCACTCTGTAGCATTTGTAGTATCCAGCACCAGCCTCTTAACCAAGGACAATTGTTAATGATCTGTAGCATCAAAAAACATTTTTTGAGCTCTCACTATGTGTCAGGCATTCCGCTAGGTGCTATGAATACAAAGACAGACAAACCCCTGGACCTCGTAAACCAGGGCTAAGAGAAAATGTTCCTATAGGTTTAGAAGTTAATGTATTACTATCTACTTCTCATTATTCCTGCCCTATCCCAAAACTGACTTCAAGGATATGGTACTGAATCTATACTCACTGATACGAAAAAATAATCTAAGGCAGAGAAACATAACCTTGATACATAAAACACGGCCTCTGTTGTGTACACGTGGCAAATGAACTTAATTCTTACATGACTGCCTTAGCTTCTTATCTGTAAAATACTAATATTTTGTAGGTAGGCTTGAGTCAGGGGTTGAACTATATGATTCTAAGATTCATTCTAACTCTTACAGGACTGCGGTTTGAACTTATAGTTCAATTATATAATGCTTTTGATAATTAAGAGGCAGGACTTTACTTCTTGAGGAGTCAGGAAGTCTAGTTTCTTTACGGCAAATACTCTCCTAGTCTTTTAAAGCAGGCCTCACTAAATGTAGTAAATATTTTCCCATGATTCTTACATTAATGATCTTTATCCCCACCTTGAAATGATGTTTCTGAATGCAAATCAGAGTGCAAATCACAAGACTTTAGAGGTGGGGCCCAACCACATGGCTCCAACAACAGAATCCCACCTCAGTTGTCCACGTGCATGAGTAACTGTTAGCCAACGGTTGTCCCCTAAGAAAATTCCTTCCACATTCTTCCAAAGAGCCCAAATTATATATTCCCATTTGGAATTGATGGCAGTCTAAAGATGTAAAACAGATTTAAGTTGAACTTTTGTGGAATTGATGAAAGTTACACAGGGCTGGATTACAAAGGGCAGGTAGCCTTTGCAGTCACACTGGGCCCTGAACTCGGAAGGGGTCTGTGCTGGGTTTAATGCTCCGAAATCACTATCCTGAAATTCTTAATAATTTAATTTTTGAACTTGTGTTTTATAAGTGAGGTCTGATGGGACAATGGAACCTGTGTGTGAGGAGAGAAGATACACTCAACACGCGCGTCCATTATTTCTTCTTTCTCTATTCACATGTAGTATTCACAGGGCCCCATAAATATAGTATTCCAGTGGGCCCACAATGCAAGGGAGTTCAGCAAGACTCAAAGCAAGCACAAGATAAGTGTGTTACATCTGCAGTTGAGCAAATGGGGCACTTGAGTCCTGAGAGGCCGTCCTTTCCTTTTGAACCATAACTTGTTTCTAATGCAGATAGAAAGCAATGGTGTTTCAAGAAATATAAATGACCGAGAAACACTACAATGTTTTTCTTAACTTGTTTTACTTAGCCAATCACTCATGTTGCATATTTTGATGTAGAAGAAAAGAGAAAGATAGGGCAACTCACCATCCCCTTTCTTTTCAGTTCTCACTTACTTATCAGTAAGCCAAAGGTTGAGAGTGTTAGTTGAATGTGCATGAATCAAGAAATAAAATAGAAACAATTGAAGTACATTTTTTTTCAGCATTCACTGTTCTTGAAAGAACAAAATACATATGCATGTACGAGCTATAAAATATGAACTGTACAATTTCAGTAATTTCACACTATGAGTTATACTTGCACTTAATACAATTATATTTGTTCTTAACATTTACACTTATAATTTGCATTGTACAATATAAAGATGAATGATAAAATTTATGCTAGTATTTAAATTATTTATTTATTAATTATTTTTTTTTACTTTACAATAACATTAAACAGTCAAAGGCATAAAAGTTTTGCTATTCTAAAATGTGCCTTTTGGAATATTGATTTTAAGCTTGTTATTAAGAAAACAAAAAATTCAGAAAGAATCTGTAACCTATCCCCTTTCTGCCTAAAAGAATTCAGATAGAAAAATCTGCTTTAAAAAGGCAAATTTAGCAAAATCACCTTAGCATATATGAATTAACACATATGTGACAGGAAGAAATCTAGCAAAGCCTGTTTCACTCTGTGTCCCATTGTATGTGGGTGGCCCAGCAAGAATTTGTTTACCATATGTTTGCTCTTTCTCCTACCAGTAAGTTACCAACATTCCCTTTGGAATCCCAGATCCCTGTCTTCTTCTTCTTTGTCCAAAATGGCATATAAACCTCAACTGCCCAGCGCATTTCAAGTCACATTCTTATGGATCCCTGATTGTACATTTGTATAATAAACTTTGGACATTTTCTCCTGTTAATCTGTCTCTGTTAATTTGCTTATTATCCTAGCTAGAAGAATTTAGAAGGTGGGAGGAATGTTATATTTTTTTGCGCCCCCACAAGAGCTAATAAAAACACCATACATTTCAAGAGAGAGATTACAGAAGAAAGGAAAAGGTGTTTTAGTACATTTAGTGACGTTATTTTCATTTAGCAGTGACCCCTGCAAATCATATAGCCAGCTCTGAAGTGGGAAAAGCAGAAAATGATGAGAAAGTCAAACTCAATGACAGGAAAACATTTAAACAACTGTTTCTTCAGGCAGTTACAAGAAAATGTTGTAACTACTCATTCTGAGAGAATGATGTACTAAAAAGTTTTCAATAATCTGCATCATTTAAACAAAGCACCTTGTTTTATTTCCCATGCATTTGGCAGTGGGCTCCAGGTTATTTCAACCCAATGTCTGCATGAACGAGTCCTACACTAGGGGGCAGCAGCTACCGTCTGTCAACCTTCTAGGGCTCCAAAGCCCCAGGATTCAGGTGATTCCCTACTTGAGATCCTGAGAAAATGAAGAGGTACCTAAAAAGTTTGCTCTTTATCTTTATGTCAATTTGCTTTGCAGTATTGTTTTCGAGAGAGGATGGGCCTCCTACACCAAGGACTTAAGGTGTTTCTTTGCCTAAAAAGAAATAGCAGTGAACATATTTTATCTGCTCTCACTCCATGACTCATTTCTAAAGTGACAAAGTAACATAGTCTGAAAGATTGTTTTAAACTTAGTTTCTCTGTACAGCCTAGTAGTGATTGGTCTTATTTATCTACTATGAATTTGGTCAAAAGGAACAACTCATTTCATGGAGGCCACTTAGCAGCTAATCAAGTGATAACAATTTTGTAACTTGTGAAGATTGTACGGGTTTCAGAGGAAAACTGCTAAGGCAAGGGATTAGTTAAACATTACAAAATCCACACTCAGTCACTCAGCTTAGCCTGAATAGAAGAGTCAGAATGTTCTAAACAGAAAGAAAAATCTAGAGGTCCATATTTTAAAGGAAATAATTTGCAAAGATGACTATATTTGCCAAGATACGCAAAGTTATTCAGTTAGCATTCAGTTATTCAGTGAGAATAGCGTTGCCTAACAGACAAGTTGACTAAAACATAGCTTGCAGTATTGTATTAGATTGTTCCAACAAGATTTTCCAAATAAAAATTTTATTAAAAGTGAATTGAATACTGTATACTTGAAACTAAAAAAAAAAAAAAAAAGTGAATTGAAATTTCCATGCACAGTATGCTAAGAAACCACCGTTGTGAATTCCAGACTTTCTGGCAAGACAACAATAAAAAAAAAAGTTCCTTTTATCCCAGCTCATCGCAAATCTCCAGGGACGTGCTTCTCATCAGAGGCAATTCTGCCCACTAGGGGCATTCGGAAATTTGCAAGGTTGATCCTGGTGATCCTAGTGATTAAAGCATTACTTTCATTTAATGTAGTGGAGATCCAGGGATGTTAAACCTCCAACAATGCATAGGGCAGCCCCTAATGATGACAAAGTATCATCACACATCTCTCTCAACTTTTAAGGCCCTGCCTTAAATTTACAAATGAAAAACATTTGTATAATTTTTAAAGCCCAGGAACTAAGTCTATTTTGCATATAAGTGCATGTTATTCTAACATGGTTTTAATAAAATTGAGTGTTCCAGACATGTAAGTACCAAGTAAGTCTAAGGCAGGCTGTGCTTTATTTCATTCAGAACTTAGTACTAAGAATTGTTAACCATCTCTGAAGATCGTGTCATCAGCAGCATCTTGGCTTGTGGAACTGAGTCACCAATAGAACACATTGGCAGCAGTCTGTGTTTGCAGCTCACGATTTACGGTAGTTCTAAGTGTACATTTAAATATACCTAATTAGTCAAATATAAAAAGAATTGACTTGAAAATTTTCTTGCATCTCTTAAATTCCAACATATTCATTATCAGTATAAGCATCTGAACATCTCATTGTGTTTTATGGTATAGCTATATCTGTGAATTTCCATACTTAAATATATATTTCTTTCTTTTTATTTCTCCTTTCTATTACAGTTAAGGCATTATGTGATTTTTAATTATGTGTCTATATTTTAATTCTATTTTAATATTATTAATTTATTTAATTATATTTTAATTATAGACTATATTTTTTTCTACAGATTTCGTTTCAAGATGGTAAAGGACCATAATAAAATATTTGTCGTTAAAAAAAGGGCCTCATAAGTTCGAGACCCAATTCAAGTATGTCACCTCACTGTTCCTCCCTCTCTCCCCAACCTACCTCTGCTACTTGCCCAGAAGGAAATGGTGAGTAATAAGAAATAGCTAGTAGCTAACCCATGAAGGAAATTTCATTTTGATTAATAATTTTTTAAATAAACTCTCTGGCAAGTTGTAAGTTGAGCATTCTCACATGATATTGATATAAATATAGATTGTCAAAATTACATATTATTCATTAAGTATTACTAAGTATCTACTAAGGTATAAGGCATTTTGCTGTTAAACAAATAGTGCCCAAGCAGCACCAAAATCATTGCTACCCTAAAGAAAACTTCTGGAAAACAAACAAACAAACATGGATATAACAAGGATATTACAATAGGTGACAAAACAATGAATAGGGTGAAATTTTCTACTGAATATTTTGGAAGCATTTAATTTGTGACCTATCCCTTTTAGGCAGATTAGCTCCCAATAAGCCAAATTAGAGTAGATATGCAAGAAAAAAATAAAACTAAAACTTTTTAAAATTTTTATGTTAGGGAGAATAAAGAAATTTTAAGGAAAAAACTCAAATACGATAAATAAAATTGTAAGATTCTCATTATTTTTGAACAAAACACATTTCCTGGAATTGGAATTACATTACTGAAATTAGTTGTTTTTAAAGTTCTTTTGTATGACTGAAATCAAATTCTTTGTCGTAAATTTAGTAATATAAAAGAAATAGTGCTCTGCAATTATTAGAAACAAATTAAATGTTGCTATGAGATTTTTTTTCTTCCTTCTGGCCAGTGGCTAAAATCAAGTATAGAATAGCCAAAGGCAAAGCAGCCTTGGGAAGGGTGGTTGTGTGACCAAGGTACAAGTTGCTTAATCTCTCTCAATACCTGGTTTCCTTATATGGTAACAACTACCTCATAAATTAAATGAATTGGTGCACGTTATGTGCTTAGCACAGTGCCTAGCATATAGTAAGACATAACAAACAGCTTTTGTCTTATCTCTTTTCCATACTAAAAACATGAAGACTTCATGGGAATAATTGCCTGACTTAGGAAGGGCCCTCCTGACCTGGCTAGACAGTCATGTGATTTGCTTAGTACTTTAAGGTTCCAGATGGAGATGCCAACCAGTCTGAATGTAATTAAGAGTGTTTGATAGCCTGGGAATCCTAGGATGTTCCTGACTAAGCTATATTCATTCAATTGTTCTAGTTAGAAAAATAAAAGATCTGTGTGGACTTTAGATACTAGAGTTTGTTACCCAGCAACAGATTGAAGTTCCGGAAGAAATAGTGAATTCTCTCGTTAGTGAAGCAACTTCCTGAGAGGTGGCTATTGACTCTGACCACACTGAACCCAAGAACTCGTGATCCTCTGACCCAGAAAATAAAAACTCACATGAGAACTGATTAGCTGGCAAGACATCAAGAAACCTAGTTTTACAACCTATCAGGTGGCTAAAGGTTGGTCACATTGTCTGGGAGAGCAGGAAGAGTAGGGCCACTTCATTTCACAGGGGCCATCTGCATATAATACAATGTATAGCAACAGGCTCCAGAACTCTGTGCAGCTCTGTGACCCCAGAAAGGACCTAAGGCAACTGGGACATGCTGGCCCATTATACCAAATGGAAGCTACATCTGTCTGCCTTCCTTCTACTCTTTCCACAGTGTTGCATGACCTCCTAGAAAGCAATGCAAATACAAGATTTTAGATATTGTCATTTAATCCTTATAACTATCCTAACTCATTAAAATCATCCTCTTTACAGACGAGGAAACAGATTTTGAGAAGTAACAGTCAAGGTCACAAAGCTGATGAATGAGATCCAAACCAGGTTGTCTCACTTTGGATTCCAGGCTCTTGACCTCTATGCTAGACTGCTTCCTAGGGACCAATTACAACTAATGTTTGTTTAATGTTTAACATTCATGAAGCTCCAAACACGGACCTGATATCATCATCGTCTTCATTATACAGATAAAGAAACAAACACAAGATATATAAGTGGTTTTCCCAAGTAAATGCAATTGAGTAGTAGAGCCAGGATTTGCACCCCAGGTCTTTTGAATCAAACTAGGATATGCAATAGTAATGCTCAAACAGAATGGACTGAGCTATGCTGAGCATGCAGTTTAAGAGGAAAGCATTCTGAGGTCAGGAACTTAGCCTATTTTTGTCTTCGTTTTCTCTACCCAGACAATGCTTTTACATAAATAGAATTATCTGATGATAACCTGCACCCCAATTACAGCATTTGTCCATGCTAGATATATTACCTTTCTCTAGAAGATATGTAGAATGCGTATAATCTGGAAATGTCTTCTCTACTGAAGATGAATATTGAAGAGAGCACTTTTGGATTTTAGCAATATCCTTAAAGTAACACGTCAAGAATACTCAGCTCCACATGGAAATACCGCCCAGGGTTAATGATTAACAAATACTGTCTGTCCAAGATACCAAAACCCAGAAGGAGATCACAGGATCAGAAACTTTCATCCTTCTGAAGGACAAACATCTCTAAATTTGGGGGGAAATGCCATTTTCAGACTTACTCCACTACTTTTATCTAATTACCTGTTGCTTATTTTGGATTTTAGAAGGTCGGGTGAAGGGAGGACAACTGAGTTTATAAGGAGGGTAGCTGAACTGATAGGAGACAGGAAATAACTTGTAGAGATCTCTGCCAAAGTTTACTCCACTGAGCTGCTCTTGAGACACTATTTTTCCTGGTCTCGTAACACTGGCAAGCTTTGCAAGGAAGTTCTGTGAACTTGGTGATGTCTGCAAAATCACACAGAGGCCTCAGCCATGAAAAGCAGAAAAGAGTTACTGGGATCAGTTACCTTAAGCCCATTTTGCCACATATCACTCTACAGGGCACTGAATCTGTTCATCTAGAACATTATTTTTTTTTTTTCAGTTACAAAACATGATAAAATGTTTCATCAGTTTATCCCTTTAGGGTCAATTGTAAAATTTACTTAACTTTCTCTAGTTAATTTATTGTCAATTTATAATGAACATAGAGTATATTATCTTATGAGATAAAACTTCAGCAAAAATATTTTCAACTCATGATGTAAAAAATAATGTTTTTCTCAACTTCATAATAAATTGTTGGTACGAACAAATTTTACCTATTTCTGATATTAGAGACATTAAAATTTTAGAAATGCCTTTCACTTTGAGTGAATGAGCAAATGGATGAATTAATTTTTAAAATATTTACTGAATGCTAAGCATGGTGCTAAGTACTGGGGATGCCTGGGTTAATAATTAACCAAAACCCAATAACTCACCCCTTGACATCAATATAATCAGTATAATTTCATGAGGAAGAACAAGAAAGTTAAGTATCCGAAGTATCCTAACTGGAGAGTTCCAAGGAAAATTCAAAAGTAAATTTAGGGTATGTACTTTTGTCTTATTCTAGTTCAATTACTTTGTTCTTTGTGTGAGTTGGAGAGCACATATTCTCCCACTATAAGAGGAAAAGGGTGTCATGCACTCCAAACCAACCACAGGTGCCTTGGGCAGAAACTGTTGATGTTAAGACAAATCACATAAAGTTTATTATAGGCCTAGAGAAAAATTAAAGGAAAAAGATTCCTAAAACGTGGCTTTGGGTGCTTAAAGATAACAGTGCTTTGAAGCTTGACAGATGTAAAGATTGGCAATTTATCTTGACCAAAATTTATATTCCCAAATAGCCAAAAAGATAAAATGACTAAAACCACAAATGTGGGGAGAGATGAGTATTAAATATTCTAACATCTTGAGGACTGATGTTAAATCTTGTGAGGACAATCAATACATCAGGGTTCTTATGTCAACCAACTTTCCGAGGAAGGAATCCTAGTCTCCACAGGCAGGTGTGAGAGAGCTTACTGTATATGAAGGAATAGAGCCATACTATCCTTCAAAGTGGCCCAAACTGTGGCAAGCTAACTCATCAGGCCAGATAACCAGTTCCTTGAAACTGAGAAATCTGGGTTCTGAAGAGGTCAACTGTACAAGACCAGGCCTTCATCAATAGGTAAAGTAGTCAAAAAGTGAGTTGTTCCAAACTACTACTCAAATGAATGGAATTGGGTTATGAGAGACAGTGGCCTGAGCACCTAATTTCTCAAGAAAAGGTCAAGGTGTTTATCTTTCTCCATGTTTAGGTAGGAAGTGCTGTCAGTTGATTTCACAATAGAGAAGGTAAGCCCTCCAAATCTGACATCATCTCCTATGAGTCTTTTCCTCACTCACTCTATACTAAGCATACTGACCTCTTTGCTTCTCCTTGGAAATGTCACACATGCTCCTAACTCAGAGCTTTTGCATTTGTTGTTCTCTGTGCCCAGAATGTTCTTCCCCCAGATTTTCTCTTGGTTCCCTTTCTCACCTCCTTCAAGTCTTTGCTGAAATCTCATCTTCTCAATGAGGCTTATTGTATTAGTTTTCTTTTGCTGTCACAACAAATAACCACAAATGTAGTGGCTTAAAACAACACAAATTCATTTTTTTACAGTTCTGTAGGTCAAAAGTTTAGTATAAGTAGCACTAACCTAAAATCAAGGTATTGGCAGTCTGTGTTTTTTCCGAAAGTTCTAAGGGAGAATCCATTTCCTTCTTATTTGAGTTACTGGCAGAATTTAAGTCATTGTGGTTGTATGATTGAAGTACCTGTTTCCTTGCTGGCTTTCAGTTGAGGGTAATTCCTGGCTTCTAGAGGCTTCCTGCATTCCTTAGCTGATGGCCCCCTGCCTCCATCTTCACGGCTAGCTATGACAGGTCAAGTCCCTCTCCCACTCCAAAGCTTTCCTCCTTCTTTCTTTTCTTCTCTCTCACTGAACCAGAAAATGTTCTCTCCACTTCTGAAGACTTACCTGGGCATACCTGGATAATCTAGGGTAATCTTTTCATCTCACATCTGCAAAATTTCTTCTGTGTAAGGTAACATATTCACAGAATCCAGGGATTAGGACAATTAGGGCATGGACATCTTTGAGGGAGTAGTAAACATATTAAAAATTCTGACAATTTAGTAGAGTCACCCGGTAGGAGAACAACAAACTCTGTTTAAAAACCCAATTCAGGTTTATCCACCCACTCTAATAGAGTTTGTCAAAAACCCGATGCAACACTTATCTCAAGGTATTAGATGTGTCAGTGATGACTCTTCCCACACTCAGGGCCTCCAGTGAAAATTCCCCTGATCCCAACAATTGGTGAGTAAGACAGCCATGTTATGTGCCTATGACCTTTTCTCTTGGTCACAGCTAATTGGAGTAGGAATGGTACTTTACTCAAAAGCCACCAATCCAGTAACACTGATTAGAGTCAACAAGATCTAAGAGTAACAGACAAATGATGAAATAATAATAACTAATATTTTTCAGAGTTTGTTATCGTCTGCCAGGCCTGTGATAGCTCCTCTCTGACCTCTACTCTGTGGGCACATTTTGCTCTAAATCTAATGCATATACATGTGTCAATACGCACAGTACTCTATGGTGTAGGCACTACTACTAAATCCAACAGATGAACTCAGGTAGTCAATCTCCAAAGTCCACACTCCTACTATTTCCTTTTCTAACTGTCAAGAAATGATTTTAGAGACTCGAAAAATATATTTTTTAATTAAAAATGTCTCCTAATGACAGGAAGTATATGTGTATACACAAATATACACATGTATATTTTTTCCTTTCCTAATGACAGTAAGTACATGTGTATACACAAATATAGAAATACAATACATTTTAAATAAAGATGTCCTAAATATCATTCAAATATTATGAATGGTATTCATTGAATAATATTGGCATTTGTATTAAAACAGGGCTACACATAAAAAGAAAAGTCACTGTATTATACAAACATCATAAATTTCTCTAGACTATAAAATTAGAATAAAATTTATAAACACATTCTCATTTCTCTAGAGGTAAATGCTACTTAAACTAGGTAGACATAAAATGAAATGGCTACTATGTGCCCAACTTGAAAAGGTATTCAAAAAAGGCGTATTTAAGGATATCCAATAGTTCTTAATTTGGGTTATAAATTTTGAGAAAATCTGTTCATCATATAATAGCAGTGTGTACATGATATCCACAGGCTTAACACTGGTGATGTTAACTGTGATCACTTAAGTAAAGATGGAGTTTGCCAGGTTTCTTCAATGTAAAGTTACTATTTTTTCCTTTCCATACTCTAAGTCTGGATGTGAATCACTAAATCCAGTTCATACTCAAAAGGATACTTTGTTTGCTATTTATTTTGAAAACATTTCAGACTTCTAGAGAACTTAACAGAAAGTGTAATGAATTCCCATTTTCAATATCTAGATTTGACACTGATAGCATTTTTCACATATACTTTATCATTTTCTTGCTCCCTCTACAAATCTACATATTATTGCTATCCATATTGTTTTGACTAAATCATTTGAGAGTAAGCTGTAGATAACATAACCTTTTATTCCAAGTACTTCACCAAGTATCTCTTAAGTAAAGGAGTTTTTTCATAACCACAATGATTAATTTCAATAATTTAACATTAATATAATACTATTATCAAATATATAGCATTTCTTTTTTTTTTTTTAACATTTTATTTTTTTATTTTTCCCCCTCCCCCTCTCCCCTCTTTCCTCCCCTCTGGTAACCACTAGTCCAACGTCCATGTCCATGAGTCTCTGTTTGTTTGTCCTGTTCATTTGTTGCTTTTAAGCTTATATCCCACATATAAGTGATATCATGTGATTTTCAACCTTTTCTTTCTGGCTTATTTCGCTTAGTATGATTATTTCAAGGTCAATCCATGTTGCTGCAAATGGCAGTATTTCATCTCTTCTTATTAGCCCAGCATTTCTGCTTTTGTGTATGTTGGAGTATCTGATAGAAGCCCTCTTGCCTTAACCAGAAAACTAGACAAAATGTCTAAGGCAAGTTTTTTCAGACATTGGAGAATAAGCAACACAAAGCAGAGTAGGCAACGAAAGACAGCAATCAATCCCTGAAGACAGGGAAACATAAGAGGTAAGCCTCATGATGATCCTGGCTCTCAGCCTGGGGAAAATTTCCTGACAGTGTAGCAATGTGGAATACTAGCAGAGCACGACAGTCCCTCTGAGCTGGGAGGATGAGATCTGAAGTTGGGGCAGCCGAAGTGCTGGAATCTGCAGGGCAGGCCCCAGAGAGGCAAGAGCCCTGCAGTTTATATAAATATAATCATGAGTTCATAGTGATACCTCTAACTCTGAGCCAATATCACAAGGCTTTTCTTAGTCTTCTCCTATTCCATATTTCTGGCTCCTTTTTAGAGAAACAGTCTGAAAGCAGACTGGTAAGATAGGTGACCAATTGTCAAGTCTCCCACCTGAGGAAAAAGCCTGCCAGTGGTCAGGTCAGCAAAAGGAGGAATGTGGAGCGACAATCACCACGTGAAAGCCTGAGAACTAATGATGTAAAACCCAGAAGAAAATGGATTTGGTGAGAGAGTACACCAAATATAAATAGATATTTATGGGACAGACAATAGCATATTTGCCTTCCAGAGCTCTAATTAAGTTCTTTAACCAAAATTCCAAGTTGTTTGGTTGTAGTTTATTTTTAAATTAATTCAATAATTACCTCTCAACACAGCTTCTTCATCCTGAGCTCTTTATTTTGATTCATTTCTTTGTAGTCTGGTATCCTTCTTTCAGTAGTTTTTTCAAAAAGGGTTCATGGATTCGGTTTCCCAGGATTCAAAGATCTCAACCTTGGCTGTACACTGTTATGGCCTTGGGAGCTTCTGAAAAACTATTGACTTCTGACCATCATCCTGGACCAATTCAATAGGGTTTTTTGAGGGTGTAATCAATAATATTTTAAAAAATCAAATTTCTGAAGTGTTTCTGATGTGCAGACAAATATCTCCAATTTCAAACAAAAGATGTTACTCGAGTAGGCTGTCTTAGAGGGAAAAAAAAAGAAGACTAAAGAAAGTTGCAAGTGAGTTTCAAAGAAGCAGCCTGGGTAGAAGAACACTGCTTTGTTCTTTCAGATTTGAGAGTGTTAATTTAACTCCTTGGGTGGGTTTTTAAAAATTACATCACATTTTCATTCCCTAAAATGTTAATATGCATAGGAATCACCTGAAAACCTGGTCAAATGCAGGTTCTGATTCAATAGGTATGGAATGGCAACTGAGATTCTGCACTTCTAATAAACTCCCAAGTGATGCCAATGCTGCTGGTTCATAGGCCACACTTTGAAGTATAAATTTTATCCCTCTGTCTTCTGAAGTGAATATTGCTACAGAGGAATCAGGAACTACCTGATATTGACCTTTTTTTGTCTTTTGGGTGGCTTGATTCTTCTTCTTTGGTGTCCATACGAGTCTCATCTTCGAAATTCAGATTTAGTGAGGTGATGTGTATTAACAAAGTATAGAGTGAAAAGCCCCACATATAGCATCTGCTTCTGATGGTTTTTTTTTCGCTTTTTGTTGTTGTTGTTGTTGTTTTTTGTTGTTGTTCTAGTGCCTGTGAGCCCCAAATTCACAATAGTTCCAGCTCTTCTTGAGAACTTCCCATAGGATTGGCAGATGGCTGTCCCACATCGTGGCTGAGATTTTTTTCCTCTTTTGCCCATTCATTCTTACAATAAAATGGCCATCATTTTAGTTAATTGGAATGAATTTTTCCTTGCAACCAAAAGAAATTAATTAAAACAAGTAGAAATTATAGATTGAAAAATATGCAATGTGAAAATAATGATTGTATAGAATGCTGTGTCAAAATAAACAGCAATGCAAAAAAAAAAAATTGTACTTATAGTGATGGCCAGCAGAAAGGAGGGCTGGGGCAGAAAAGTTTTAATATGATTCTTATATCATTATTTGAACTAGATCGATTGACAGATAATAGTAGAAAAAGTAGAAAAGTTATAGTACCAAAAAAAAAAAAAGAAGAGAGAATTAAGATTAAAATGTGATGCTAAAGGATTCTGAAAGTCTTAAAACCAATTAAAAGCTAAAAACTGATAAATAAGAAAACCTTAAAGGATAGTAAGGCAAAATCTTAAACCAGGAGAACTATAAAAATTCATAAACCAGAAGTACAACATGGGCTTTAAAATAAGCAGAATAAAGATTAGAGCAAGAAAATAAAATTGAAAAGAAAACCAGAAGGTTAAGATAACTTATTAAAATTAAAATTAAAATAAAGTCAGTTATAAAATAATTTTGAACAGATGAAATTCAAATTAAGTAAATGTTAGAAGCCAACAGGGCAATCAGGAAGATATAAAATAGAATATGAGATCTTGTTTAAAACATAAGAGTAAGAATAAAGATAAATATAATTAGATAATTTATATAGATTTAAAAATAACATCAAAATATTTTTAAAAAGTTTGCAAGTTAGAGGAAGAGAGAAAAGAAAAATTTCTTGAAACATACAAAGAGTAAGAGGACTTGGCATTTATCTGTCTTTTTCCAAGAGACTATCTGCTAATGAAATAGTGGTGTCTTCAGGTGGGACCTGAGGCGACGGAGAGCAATACAACAGACACCTTGGTCACAGAGACTTCTGCCTTGCTCCCCTCAGCAACTGCGAAGGGTCAGCCTCACCAGCAGTAATCAGAGATGGCAGATAGGAGGTATCAGTACAGCAAACTCACAGCTGATGGCCCCAATCTGACTCAGGATAAACTCCCTAGCCTTCCGACTACATCCCCTCCTGGATTATCTCCTCCAAATTTAGCTCATGCTCAGAGTCAGGGGAAACTACTCTCTCTAGATCGATTACTTATGAAGCATTGCATGTCAATTCTTGTCAATGTCTCTAGAAAAGTTTTTAGGAACTGTGGTATAGCACCCAGATAAAAAAAGGCATTTGTTCAGTAGATGTTTAGAACATCTTCCCTGACCCTGGCAGTGTACTAGACTCCAGGAACACAATGCTAAATGAATAACAGAGCTCCCTTAACAGAGATCCAGACTAGCTGCATGGATAAGATAGTGGCATTTTAAGAGATAGTTTTAACACATTATCAATGGCACAAGTGAAAGAGTTGGCTCTAAACAGGAGGGCGACCTTACCCTCTGCAGCGACAGGAAGGGAAGTGAGGGCATGGTGGGAGGTAGGTAGGCAGGGTTGAGAGTCAGGGAGATTATATCTGATGGAATGAATTCTCTTGATGAAATAGGGGTTTTCCTGAGTGAGGAGTCTGGAGACAAGCAGAGGTCTTGAGGTAAGTGGGAGATAGAGGTCAAGGAGAGTCATAAAAGAAACTTGAGAAAGAGCTAAGAACCAGTAAACAGTCTGACACACAGCAGAGAGGGCCAGACGGAGGCTGGAGGTGGTGCCAGTCGGTAGCAGCACCATTTGGGTGTCCAGGTGTGAGATACACACAATTAATTACAATACAATGTAAAGCATCCCAGTATGACAGGATAATTTATTGAGACATTAATCTGTGTCTGTTCTCACTGCATTTCCCCCTGCCACCACCCCGGCCCCACCCATTTTCAAGAATGACTTCAGGGCTATTTGTGTCAGGGAAGTTTTGGGTTAAATGCTTGAAAGAAACCTCCTGAAAGGCCTTGTTTTTTTTTGTTTTTGTTTTTTTTCCTTTTAAAGCAGAGGTCTCAAAGTGCCCTTTTCCAGGCTGACTAATACTTTTACAGATATGCTTCATTTGTAATGAATAGTGTTTTTAAGTTTTTAAAAATAGTTGCCAACATTTTGAAAGTAGATTTCACATTAGAATCTAGATTTCAGCCTCTCTTGGAAAAATCCGATGACCTAGCAATTCTAGGCTACATTTTCAGCTGGCTACAATTTGTCAGAGTTCAGTAATGTCTGCCCATTTTAAGGTGGCACAGCCTCCAGTTAACTGTGGTCCTTATCATTTTCTATGGTCTTGAACTTAGCCAAAATCACTCATTTAGGTTAACTACTTGGTCCCTATAACCCTCTCTAAAGTTGAAAATTATGTTAGGAGGAAGGAGTAGAGGCAGAAGCAACAAGGCATGTCCTTACCCGGCTATCCTGGCATCCCAGGTCCTTGTGAAATCCTAAAGGGGGTGGGAGTGAAAGAGACCACAATGATTAAGATTATTTTTCACCAGTCCTGGTGGAGGAGGCTTGAAGTTAGACTTAGAGAAAATAAGGACACCCATCACTTCTTGCACATGCACATTTATGGAATAAGATTTTAAACACTCATGGAGATTCACAGAAAGGGCTAAGAGAACGAAAAGCAAAGAAGTGGGTGAGGTTTTGGAAGTTTTTACAGAGGAGATGTAATTTGAGCTGAGTTTTGTAGCATGAGTAGGAGGCCTCCAAATGGAGGTTATTTCACCCAAAGACAAACATTCAAGAGTGCAAAGCATATTCAAGAATTTATAGTAGTCCAGTGCAGCTAAGGCATTACATGCCCATCTTCTGGTTGGGGGAAATAGAAGGGAATGTTGTACACCTGAAATTAATATAATATTGAATGTCAACTATAATTGAAAAATAAAAAAATAGAAGGGGGAAAAAAAGGAGAGTGAAACTAGAAGTGAAGGTTTAAGCCTTCACGCCTTCTTCATTTAATGCATACTTCTTATTCTTTAGTATACTACTGGTACTTAGGAAGTTAACTGTGCTGGAGGTGTGGCCAATTCACAGGGAAAAGAAGACTGGACAAAGGCCACTGAGCAGGTTCTTACAATAATTTGGGTGAGAGATGATGAAGCTTGGAATTAGGACAATGATTATGGGAATGGAGAGGAGGGTTTGGATTTCGACACCCAAGTATTGTTTACTTGGGGCCAGGGATTGTGTTTTGTGCTGAGTATACACTGATAGACACAGGTTCTTGGCTTGAAGAAAATCATTGACTAAGGGACAAAGTTTACCGCACTTGGCAGAGCCAGCAAAGAGCTGAAGCATCTGGAATCCTCAAGCCTTCGTCATATGTGTTGTGTATTCCATCATGAGTCACATTCAGAGGATCCTACTCTGTCTACACAAGTACAGGGGCTATCTGAGACCTGAGTTGGTTGAAACTCACTTCTGCAGGGCTACCAGAGTTTGTTCTTTCTGACTTAAGGAATGGAGAAATGCTCAGAACCTTCTTTAATTTTAAATTTCAAAGAAGGTACTTTAAGTGAATTTTTAACATAATAAATAAGTTGTAATCATTTGAACTACGGTGAGATTGATATTAACTGTATTGTTAGGTGAACTCTATTAGTGCTTAAATATCATTTCTACAATTTTATTGCAACAATAAAATTCATTCAGCTTCTAGATCACTTGGAATCTTTTCCTATTTGCAGGTATGGAATGTTACCTGCCTTTGACTTCCTACTACTCGTTGAAGTCTCTGTGTCACACAGTGCCTGGAACATAGCAGGTGCTCAGTAAGTGTTGAGGAGATAGAATCATAATATAGAAAGGGATGCTTTCAGAAGTTGGGTGCTGTTGTCTTCGGTGAGGTAATCAAGCTAAAGTGCTTGCCAGAGATGTTCATTCATTCATCCAGCAAATATTTATTGAGGATTGACACAAGTTTACTTACAAAAGGCAAATAAATATTTTTGGGCATTGGACAAATAGCAATGAACAAAACAAAGTCCCTATTCATCCTAGTGAGAGAGACACAAGCAATAAAAAAGTATATTTATATGTGTGTGCATATATATACATCAATATACACACATTATATGCGGGGTGATACCTGCTATGAAGAAAAACAAAACAAAGTAAAAATAAAGAATGATGTCCTGGGCGGGTATTTTATAGATTGCCTATGAGCTGCTCAGGGAGGGCCTCTTTAAAGAAGTGGCATTTGAGCAGAGACCAAAAAAAAAAAAGGTGGGGTTTGGTTAGAATCAGCTATCTGAACATCTGGAGGCCGAGTGTTGCAGGCAGATGGATAAGCAAATGCAAATATTCCGGGAAAGGGAAAGGACCAAGCCTGTTGTTAGAAAACCAGCAGGGAGGCTTGTGTGGCTCCAAAGGGATGAAGGTCGGGGAGAAGGGAAACGAGAGCGCGTGGGAATTGATAGGACTAAAGATTCAGTAATTTCACCTGGCATTCTTCATGCTCACCAACTGAAAAAATTCCAGTGCAGAGAGATATGATCACTAGTTGACATAAACAGTAATTGGATGGCAAATGCCTGGGAACTTGTGAGGTACAAGTTTTGAGCACTATGATGGGTGATGAGTTCATCTGTATATGTCACCGCTGTATCCCGTGTCTGGCACATAATAAAAGCTCAATACATATTTGTCGAGAGAATGTTTGAAGTCTATCTTTGCTTTTTCAACTTTCAGAATCTTATTAATAACTAAGCTGTCTCATGCAAACAGCCTAACATTTGGGGGATGGGGAGCATTATTCAAATTCAACTGTAGGACATTATGCACATATATCATTAAAATGTAAACAAGAAACAATGAATTTGTCTTGTGCTTTGTGGATGTCTGTTAGCTTACAGCAGCCTGTCTCCAGGGTGGCATTCGCTGTGCCCTTTAGACTGGAGAGTTCACAACCGCTCTATGTCTTAGCAAATACTGGCACCTGACCTGTCTAAATAGTACCGGCAACGCCCGAGATCGCTTTCCATCACATGACTAAAACCGTATTTCCAGGGGCTAGTAGTGCTTCCCTACTTTTGTAACATAGCTTGGCATACTGTTACCTAAAAGGCATCTTAAACTCCAAATTCCTCCAAACTAATTATTCATTTTAAATGGTTTATAAACATGCAACTTTCCAGAAATGTTATAAAATTAAATAACGTGATCATTTCAAATTGTAAAGGGGTTTGTAAACAATTCTTTTAAATATAACTTTAAAAAAATCTATCTTTCAGTCCGACTACATTAATTTTCCTCACTTCAGTGCACCATGCAGAATCCATTAGTGCCATAAAACTACTTCTTTTACTTTACACCTTGCACAGAAAGTCCCAATATATTGTATCACAAGCTCCCTAATGCTTAACTAATGGGAATTCAATTTGCAAAACTAAGACCAATGAAAGATGCAACGCCTCCACGGGGCAACACCCCTTTTGCCCAGCTCTCTGGTCTAGCACTGTCTCCCCCAACCCTGCCCCACTGCTAGGTGGGGGAGTGGGGGGGTTCTCCAGCAAGACATAATCCGGGGACTAAGACAGGTCGGGGTCTGGCTCGTTTCTTGGCGTCATCGGGTGTAGCACGGCTTGTCACTTCCCTGGGCCAAGGCTGGCCTCGGCTCGAAGTTCCCACCCCAAGGTCTTCCCGGGACCGCGTCAAGGAAGGCCGCTCGGAAACTGCTGTGTTAGAATGGTTCCAGGAGGCCGGAATCAGAGCCAGCTTTAATTTGGGAAGAATGACTACCAAGGGCCGGTCCGTTAAGACGCAGCGGGTCGCGGTGTGGCGCAGCTGTCGGCAGGGCGGGTCCCCGTCT